>NW_018127947.1:1087717-1096261 GCF_001952655.1 Monopterus albus | reverse complement strand
CTCGCATTTGAGCCCCAACCCCGGGCCTGGCTCCAGGGTGGGGCCCCGGCTGCGCCATGCCGGGCGACGTCACGGTCCTTGATTTTAATCTATTCATAAAGGGCTTTTGAACTGCTCTTAGTCTGACCCGTCACCCAGGACCTGTTTGCCTTGGGAGACCCTACCAGGGACATATAGCCCCCAACAACATAGCTCCTAGGATCACTCGGGTACTCAAACCCCTCCACCACAATAAGGTGGCGGTTCAAGGAGGGGCCCCTTTTAACATCTTCCTTCAAAATATGAAATAATATCCTTTTCCTAAGCGCAGTCGGTGATATGTTGAACAAGAAGCCTCTCAGTTTGTCCTCCTTTGTTCTTACAGGAGCATCCGCTGCCTGAGAAACATCATCCACTGGAACCTCATCACGGCCTTCATCCTGAGGAATGCCACCTGGTTTATCGTCCAAATGACCATGAGCCCCGAAGTGCATGAAAGTAATGTGGTATGTATCAATTCATCTGTTGCACTTAAGCTACAATACAGTGACTTTGGTGACATGCGTATGTGTGCAGGATTAGTCTTCAAACATATTTTTCAAGGCAAGAAAACAAAAGAGGACTTTGAAATATAAATACTTTCAACAATACCTTTTCAACATATAATTTAGAAAAAAAATCTGATGTCCCCTGTGGGGAAATTCACACGTTACAGCAGCACAGACAACTATTTGATTGGTACAAGACTCTGTCACATTGCTCGTAAGAACCAGCAACAGACCCAGATGCCCGAGGCAGACAAGCTGGCAGAAGTAGTCAAACAGTTTGTTGTAATAAATAAGAAAACAGGGCTTACTCTTGAGTGCAGGCAATATCATGCTGAGAGAAATCGGAGTCCAAACAGAGCCTGATAACAAACAGGTGAAGCAGTCCCAGAAGTGTGATGAGTGTGGGAGGCAGGACTGGGTAACGAGGGAATGAGAGGCAGGTGTACAAGGCAGCGTCACAGGGAAAGTCTGGGGACATGTGGAGACTGAAGGAGGAATGACAGTCCAATCAAAACCCTGGAAAGCAGGACTGGACTGGGACTGTGCCAGGCTCAGGCTTAGAGCTGAGTAGAGTAGGCTAGGGAAGAGACAGACTGACATGCTGTTAGAATAACACCAGCAGGGCTGCAACTAACAACTGTATTCATTAGTGATTAATGTGCAGAGTTCTCTTTAATAATTGATTAGTTGTATTGTATATAAATATGTCCGAATAACACTCAAAACCCAGAAGTATTCATTTTCCAATGACAGAAAAGTTTGAAAAGCACTAAATCCTCACACTGGAGAAGCAGGGGCAAACCAGTGTTGATTGATCTCCAATCGATTCCCTGTTTCAGCCTTATCCTTTAAGTTGGTTTCTCCATCTTGCACATATGAGGTATCAAGTGGATGTGTTAGCTGGATCAAAGTGCTAATTTTTTAATAAAATCGATTCCTCAGATGTAACCAGAAAACAGATTTTTATGTTGTGTGCAGGAAAACTGGGGCAAACACTTCTTCTATCCTACCAGTATTTTTGAGGAAGCTCCTGCATTTGTCAGCTACAGGGAGCTGTCAGATTAAAGCAAAACAGTTTTAAAATGTGAGCTAGTGAGGTGTTGGGGCGACATGAGCCACCAGAGCCAGAGTAACAAGTAATAACTTGACACTGTAAAGATGGAGGCAGCAATGCAGCTGGTCAGGATGGAGCTGGTTTTAACTATTTTCCATACAGTTCCAAACTTACCAACAGGTCCTGCATAAATGATGATAATGTAACATAACTAACTCTTGGTCTGCTTTAAAAACTGTCTGCCAGTTTGATTTAATGTCGTATTATCTGTGAGAAACTGAAAAGATCCATCTTGTAGGTGTGGTGTCGCCTTGTCACCGCCTCCTTCAACTATTTCCACTCCACCAACTTCTTCTGGATGTTTGGTGAAGGCTGCTACCTCCACACCGCCATCGTCCTCACCTACTCCACCGACAAGCTGCGCAAGTGGATGTTCATCTGCATCGGCTGGTGTTAGTACCCTCTGTGTTTCACCTGTACAGTCACTATAGTTGTATGAAAAACTTAGAGAAACTGTTGGACATGCTGGGAAATGTGCCCGTTTGCCTTCTTGGCTCTGTCCAGAGTTAAAAACATGCATGTACAAACTGCAACCGAAATAACCTTGGAAATCAACTGGACTTGGATATAGTCCAGTTGATTTCCAAGGTTATTTCGGTTGCGGTTTACTATGACCTGGATGACTGAGAATCTGCACAGATATACACGTACAAACACCTCTAACACACAGGGTTTCATCAGACTCTCAGCAGGAGAGTTAATATTACCCATAATACCCATTTAGTAACAGTTTGAGTACATTTCATTTCAGCTCCACCATTCCTCAGTAAGATGTAACTAATGTCGAGCCCAGCTTTTTTAATGAGCACATGGAAACCACTTGTTAAGTGTGAGTGCCAGGGCTAAGCTAGTGGAAGGTGGTTAGCTTAACTTAGCATATTGGAAACAAGGGAAAATAGCAAGAGGAGAGGGCTCCCTAACGAATTAAAGAGGTGAAAAGACAAGCAAAGTGTGGTGCTAGAGAAGATTTTCCACCACCTGGCAACCCAAATGTTATCTATGAAGCACAAACTAATTATGTATTATCTAATTACAGCTTATACTCCCTTTAAAAATAGCGCCTTCTAAGAAAGTTGTACCCAGTTTCCTTATCAAACTCTTGGTGAGAAAGTGAATGTGTGTATTCTCCAAAGATGTCAGCTTACTGATATAATCACTTCAATCTGTTTGAGCACATTTCACCTCAAAAGAATGAATGGTCAGATACAATTTTACCCAACAATGGGAGAGCTTAAGTTGATGGAGATACTAGGATTTGGCATGGCAGCTGGGGAATGTATTAGTGTGGAGTTCACTGAGACCCCGTCTCACGCTGTCAAGCTAAACTACACTAGGCTGTTAAGATTAGGTGTATTGTGCCCGCTGGATTGCATTTCCCCCAGGGCAGTGTGAGGCCTCTAGGCGACAAGGAGCTGGCAGCACATTTCAGGATGACTGAAAGAATAAGTAAGATCACATTTAATTTGACTCTCTGACCTTGAGGGATGAAAGCAGCAAGATGGACAAAAGATGAATGATTACATTTGTCAAGTAATCTGAGGCCAAGGGAGTAGGTTTCCCTGACACTACGCTGTTGAGGGTATGTCCCTAATGAAGTGCAGAGTCTCTAGAGATGTGAGACACATGTGACATGGCAGCTGGCAAGGTCATCACGGTCCTTTTAGTGTCATCTAAATGTGAGTAATGACTCTTTGTCTGCCGCCTTCTGCACCGACACGTCAGTAAATCTGCAGATCACTCTGCATCATCATCGACCAGTGTCCAGCTTTTCGCTCATTCACAAAGGAACATTCAGATGGTGACGCGTCTTGACTTGCATCTGTGGATCACGACACAAAAGCAGCAATTTCTTTTGATAGAGCTTTGCAGGCATCATTGCTACACTGGAAAAAAGACAAGGATTTTATATTGCTGCATAAAATCCCCAGAGTGATATTCTGTTATTTGAGTAGCAGAGAAAGATGAAAGAAGAATGTGACCTTGCCTGTTTTTGCCTTGCAGGTATACCGTTCCCTATAATTGTGGCGTGGGCCATTGGGAAGCTGTACTATGACAATGAGAAGTAAGTCATGTGTTTCTTTGTTGTTCTAAGAAAGTGAACGTTTTTCTTTGTCCAGGTGATTAAAGCACAAGGGCAGAGTCAAACTATTGTGTTAAGGAGATGAATGTCTATTAATAACCTGCTGTAATCACATTTGCATGGTACATTATTCTTAATAACACATTAACCCTGCAACCATTTTCATTTGGCTGTGGGCACTTAGTGCCTGATTGATATAAGTGGGCTCTTTTAGCACCTAATAGAAGGTGAAAATTGACTCAGCATTTAAAAACGTGTGCTGCAAAAGTCATTTTTATTACACAATTCATCCTGTTAATTGGGTTCTTAAAGGAAAAGTCTGGTGTATTTCTTTTACTGGCAGCAAACCTCGTGAAAGACAAGAACCAGCAAAGGATGCATCCAGTGGTTTTGGAATCGCAGTCTGAGATGTCCCCTCCATCTGAGCCACAGAGCTCTGCGCTGTCCACAAACTATTACAGCACATCAGCGGCCACACTGTTGCACTGGCTGACACTGTGAACCCACACACTGTAACTTATGCTGACTCAGTCCCACACACATCATCCTGCTGCCACACACACTCACTAGGGCAGAAAATGTGCAGCAGAATCTGAGTCTATGTTATTGGCCAAATGCACACAAAAGAAACCTCACTCCAGTTCCCATTAGCAGCACATGGCAAATTTATGGACATATATTTAATATAGACATAAAACTAAACATTTATGAACAACTTTAAAGTTGCATTAATAGATTTTTGTGTTCACATGGATTCAGCACAACACTGGCACATCATCTTATCTGCTTGTTAAGCAGTGACGTAACATTTCGTTTCCGGGTCCAAACTTTGTGCTCCTCATTGCTTCGGTAGATATGAATCAAAAATCACGGTCCAGCTGTCATTTTATCACTTTTCTTGCAATGAGAAGCAGAAAAAGAAGTGGCTACGATTTATTAGGCAAGTCACAGTATTCTTAATGCTAAATTTAATAAATTAATGAAATTAAACAAAGTACAGTATTTTGCTCCCATGAAATGTAGATAGCTAGTTAGCATGAAGTTAATGTAAACACTATACACTGACACATTTTACACTGATGAAAGTAATGGTGAAATCTGAGAACTATTAAATTTAGACATATAACATGATATTCATTGGAATACATTTACTACAATGTGCAACAGAGTTTGGTTATTATGCCACCAGGTAAAACAGTTACACTGACTATTGTATTTGGGTCAAATAATTTAGTCTTTTGTTCACTCTCAGTGAGGCCTCTCAAAAAAAAGATGTTATGGTGTAGAGGGTGGCAGGCTCCGCCACAGGGTCTGGGGCAGTTTGGATCTGGAACTGGAACATCACGTCACATTTAACAAATGGATAACATTGTGGTAAACAAGTTAGGAAACTGTTCCCTATTTACACACTGAGCAGATGCAGAACAACTTTATGGTACCTGATGAATCGTAGTGCAGTGATCCTGCTCTGTTAGCTTTGTGTTTAGTCTCCTCCGGCTCCTGGGAGAAATCTCTGACTTTTTAGCTGGTCTCCAGCTGTGTCTGTCTGCTGTTTGCTGCTAGACAAGTTGTGGACAGCAGCTTTTTAGAGCCTGTATTTCCTGAAGACGGCTTCTGCTGCAGGAAAGTGGTCAGTTTAAAACTAAAACAATGAGATGAAGGTGATAAAAACCTAAACAATAAAAAAACTAAATCACCAAATTCATAACTGGGGTTAATCACTGACTGGAAAATGTGTTAAAGCCCCTGAGCAGAATTTAGGACATGAATGCCAACGCATCCTGAACTCAGAGGAGGTTCTTTATGAAAAAAAGACAAAGATAAACATCAGTATCTGCCCACTGAGCATGACTGATGGCTTCTGTTAACATTTCAGGTGCTGGTTTGGGAAGCAAGCTGGCGTGTACACAGACTACATCTACCAGGGTCCCATGATTCTTGTGTTAGTGGTAAGTGCTGAAGCAGCATTTAGCAAAGAATCTGTGTTACATGACCTGCTGATACAGTTAGTCTTCATTATGTCTTCAAAAAGGCTGCAGGTGTGAAACGCTGGAAACACATCCTTCATGTCAGCAATGATCAATGTGTCGATCTGACACTTTAGCTACCGAGCGCAGCTTCTGCTTCTCAGCGATTTGGCAACCTGCAAGAAATACAGGGTTAATTTCAGAGTCTGTGCTGAAAAACAAGGACACAATCCAAGATCTGTTCATTCTTGTTTGTACCAATTAGGAACACTGGGTCATTTCCATTCTGTTAGGAAGGTTATGTCAGTATTTCATCAGGTTGTGAATTTGTGGACGTGCCTTTTAAAATACAGCTAAGAAGACATTAACCTTCTCTTTCAGCAGTGAGGCCATACAGTCAGTCAAAGACCCTTTTTCACATTTTGTTGTGTTTCAGACTCATCTTTAAATAGATTAAATTCCTTTTTTGCACATCAATCTACACAAAATGCTTCAAAATGACAAAGTGAAAACAGGTGTTTGAAGTGTTTTGTTAATTCCTTAAGAATAAAGGACCGAAATACCCTATTTACATACTAGAAGTATTCAGACCCTTTGTTATGACACTAGAGCTCTTGTAGCTTCAGTCTCTGTTGTTACTGCCAAAGGTGCTTTAACCAAATACTAACTGAAGGGTCAGTCTTTTCTCTTAATAAATTTACAAAACACTGCAAAAACCTGTTTTCCCTATATCACTGTGGCGTACTGTGTGTAGATCAATGAGGGGGAAAAAATGCAGTGAATTTACATTAAGATTAATCTGAAACGTAACAAAATGTGGAAAACCTGAAACCGACTGTAGCTGTGCACTGTGACCGACCTTGCTAACACACACTCCTTCAGCAGGCTCATGTGAATGATCCTGAAGATTTAGTGGATCGCCCAGAGACTCAGCTCTCATATTTTAGTCCTCTCTCGACTGAGCTGCACCGACTCCCTGGGTGGGCTCCCTCATGCATGCCCTCACACTGACCGCTGCCTCTCCTGGAATTCCCCACAGTGTGAAAATCTGACCATTATTTTGCCCATTTTTCTGTTTTCTTTTCTGCTGAGTCTCCAGTAGTGACTGACCTTTCCTGCCATCTGTGTCAGAAATAGCACATTGTCTCATCCTCTTTCTACAGTTGAAATAGTCATCGCTTCAAGAGGCACTTTCACTTTCTGTCACTCCTCCTTACTCTCCCCTAAAGCACACATCTGTCTGCTTCCCGCTACTTTCACTGAAGATTCTCCAGTCTTGCGTACAATGGCATGCTCTCTGTGTTTTGCCTTTTTACTCAGCATGTGATTCCCCCAGGATCGTCGTCAGGCCCCCGCGGTGTCTCCTGTCAGGGTGCCGCGGTGGCGAACACTCTGTGCCTTAGCATGAGTGACAACAAAGTGATGAACTGCTACGACAAATACATACAGGATGTTGTTAAAACTATTAACTTAAGGACTAAAGCATGTGGTAAGTGAAGACCAACAGAATTTTTGAAAGATTGCCACACATGTGGTCAGGTCGACTGGTCCTGGAAAGTATGTCTCTGGCTATTTTTGCTCCCCTGTTACATTTTTCATACCTATTGCATGAGCTGTTGATTTAATCATTCCTCACATTGTGGAAAAACACTCTGAAGTGGAGCACTTCAGTAAATCAACAAACACGTTTAGCATTTTTTTTATATTTTTGTTGTTGCCAATAAATCCCAAAAAAGACCAAAAGTAACAATGAAATGATCCCAATAAAAAGCCTTATTTGTGTTGCCAAAACTTGATATAGTTTAGTCTTTAGTTTCAAAGAGCTCAAACAATAAATAACTAGGTGGTTATACTACATGTTCCTTTAACACCATGAACACACATACACTATAGCAGTGGTGGAAAAAGTACTCCGAATGTTTACTTAAGTAAAAGTTGCAATACCACAGTGTAAAAATACTCTGCTACAAGTAAAAGTCCTTCAGTCAAAAGGTTACAAAAGTATTAGGATCAAAATATACCAAAAGTAAAAGTACTCATTATGCAAAATGGCACATTTCACATGTTTTGATATTATTGGACTATAATTATTGATGCATTATTGTGTTCATAATATTTAATGTTGCAGCTGTTATTGTTGTGTATACTTATAAATAGAAGTACCTTACATACCGCTGGGCAGATTGTGAATTTCCCACTGAGGATCAGTAAAGTCTTATGATAAAGATATATCGATATTGGCAAGGGTGAAATATATTTTGGATGGGAAAGCATTACGCATTTTGTATTTCTCGTTGATTCTACCATACTTAAAGTATGGCGTTGAAAACTGGGGAACTACATACACAAGCTCACTTCAACCATTGTATATATTACAAAAAAGAGCGATAAGAATTGTGCATAAGATGGGGTATAGTGATCACACCAATGTAGCTTTCATACAGTCTAAATTGCTAAACTTTTTTGATTTAGTGGGATATAAGCCTGCAGTGTTTATGTTAAGTGAGGTAAAACTATGGAATAATTTAAGTGTGGACATAAAAAACAGTAATAGAACTGATGAGTTTAAACGGAAATATAAAGGTATCAATCAAGATATATGCAAGAACAGGCTCAATGATTAACTACATGGACTATTGTGGGTGTGGTGTACATTTTGTAACCATTCTTTAGTATATCACTTGTGTGATGTAAGAATGTTAACACTGTTATAATCTTTTTTAGTATAATGTGTGTGTGGGTAGAAGTGAATCATTTATTGCTTGCAAACCAATGATGGTAAGATGATGTCATGGGGTAGGACTGGATAAGTCTGACTTCTTCCTACTCCATTCAAGCATGTACTAGGTATAAGCA
>NW_018127947.1:1067539-1087650 GCF_001952655.1 Monopterus albus | reverse complement strand
AAATCAAATCAAATCAAATCAAATCAAAGATTATGCTGCACCTCCAGCTGCAAACAAGTCCAGTTATTATAAATTTGTAATCCAATTTTTTTTTTTTTTTTTTTTTACAATGTCCACTTGTAAAATATTTTTCAGGAAACTGTTTTTATTTGAATGGCAGCATCCAGTGAAAAGCCCGTGGGCCAAGTGGAAACACTAATGTGCTTGTTCAGTGGGCCACACGATGCAGAAGCAAACCCGGAGGCCAGAAAAAATTATTTAGCAATTTGCTAAGTGAGCAGTCTTCATTCCAGGGACTCGGCACTACTCTGGATCTTGTATACAGTTCTTTTAATATGGTGCATCAATGCCAGAAACTTGAATTAATGCACACTGAATGTCTTTATAAAGCATGTCTCATTGCTTTGTTTGATTTTTGACATATGAAAAAGTGTCCTTACATTGACAAAACAACAGAGACTCAAATGATGCAAAAAGGTACATTTATTATTTGTGTTAAAAGTTTTTATTCACTTTTTCACTGCATCACTTTTAACACATTTATTCACAGTTTTGGCATCTGAAGAGCCACCTTGCTGTTTTGTCAGAGTACAGACACGTTTTCCATATGTGGTTGTTTTTGGCTACACGCTCCTGACATCATTTTTGGAAAGGCCTGGAATTCAGATCACAAATCCTGCAACAATTCTTGTTTAATATTCCCACAGATCAACTTCATTTTCCTTTTCAACATTGTGCGAATCCTGATGACCAAGCTGCGAGCCTCCACCACGTCGGAGACAATCCAGTACAGGTACGTTTCATGTATTCTGCTGTGACTGCAAGAACAAAACTCGAGAGACAACTTTTCAGATTCTCTTGTATGTACACAATAAATAATTCATGTTTCTACTTGATCAGTGGAGAGTGGTGAAGGGATACAAGGGGGACAGTGGTGTCTTTCTGTCTGACCGGTGGTCTCCTCATCTGCAGGAAAGCTGTGAAAGCCACACTGGTTCTTCTTCCTCTCCTGGGAATCACCTATATGTTGTTTTTTGTCAACCCAGGGGAAGATGAGATTTCTCAGATTGTCTTCATATATTTTAACTCATTTTTGGAATCCTTCCAGGTATGATTTATCTCAAACTAACAAAACAAAAGTTTGCACACCCTAAAGGCTTTCAGAGATGTTACCTCTGTGTGGGTGAATATTTTTATATAAACACTGTAATGAACAAACAGCAAAATTATTTATGTTGCTTTCTGAAGATGATTGAAGGAATGCAATGTGTGAGATTAAAGCAGGATCAAGGTGTTGATATTTCAAACATCTTTGTTTTTGGTGACATTTTGGTCCTTTTTTCCTTTCAGGGCTTCTTTGTGTCAGTGTTTTACTGTTTCCTAAACAGTGAGGTAAGCAGATTCACATCCACTTATTGGGTCAGTGTTTTATGTTTCCTCTGTTTCTCTGGGTTCTTGCAGGGAACTAAGTGGTAACGCTCGAAGCGTTTTGTATTTTAGGCACAATTAAGACTTGTCATGTGCCGACATAAATGACATCACTTTCTACTCTTTATGGCACTGTCAGCCCTTATTTGATTCCATGGAGAATCAGGGGTGAAACTCCCAGAATAGCACAAGACTAGCACAGAAACATTAATTCATGCATGCATTCATTCATGCACCTGGAGAGTTTTTTCATCATTAATATGAACAGGTGACCACAGGTGAGAGTTAGCACTGAATGATGTACAGTCCTTTATACAGTACATACCCAGAAGCTCCTCCCATCTAAATATGATTCAGATACAGTGCCCTGGATACCAGCATAATGATTAATTCGAAGAACTGAATACTGTGGTAAATGGTATCAAATGCAGCTGTTAGGTCCAATAACACCAAGAGAGGTACATTCCCTACATCAGTGGCTAAAAGGAGGTCATTAAAAACTCTAAGCAAAGCTGGTACCTAAGTAAATTATTATTAATTAATATTCATAATTAAATTTGAGGAAGCTTCCAAAACATGAAAATTTGCCACTGTAGCATGTTTGTGGAAGTGGAACCACAAAAGTAAATACTCTAAATTCTATAACTGTAATAATACTATCATTTTTCTTTGTGGCTCCCTATTTAGATTTCTGCCTAACATTAAACATTCATTACTAAATACAAGCAATAATGAATGATTAATAGTAGACAAATAATGAGTAACTGAGAAACTCTCAGACATGAGTGAAACAAAGCAGTTTGAACTTTTATGTTCCCGTACCTCATCTCGCATGTGGAAGCTGATTGAGAAAATAGATTTTCACAGGTTCTCAGAAACAGTATCTTGGTACTTCTTTTTTTTTAAATGAACCATCCCATCATGCTCTCCAAAGGTTCAATCAATACAGTTTTGGCTTGGATTCCAACCTGTGAAAAATGACCTGATGTCACTAAACGGACCCTAATAGTGCCACCTGAGCCAGAAACTGGGTGCAAATGATTTTACTCCTTTCCAGTCTGAAGATGAGGATCATGTTAGATCTTCTAAGACAACCTGCTGGTTTGTCATCTGAATTATAATGAAACATTTCACTCAACACTCATTTTATCATAGTATAATCATGACCTTATGGCATGAAGTTACTTCTTGAGTACCACGTAGATGTGGCACAAGCTGACCGCTGTCCTTTGTGCACCGTCCCACGCTGCGTTGGCCAGCTGGATGATAAATGACTATTTCATCATGAACGGTGCTATTGCTCTAACGAGGGGCTTGTGTATCTCACAGAGGATATTGATTTAATGCTTTGTTCCAGGCTGAGAGTAGCAGAGAAAACAGGGGGAACAGATGAGACAGATGAACATGGGATACCCACGGCCACATTCAAAGGAAAAGGAAAACATTTAGCTCTAAGCCGTGCTCGGTATTATATCATCTTCCTGTGGGTCACAGGACACCAGTCAAAATGATTAATATGGTGATGAACTGATCTGTAAAATGTGAAGTGTGTTAAAATAAGGTTTTGGTATTTTATGTGGAGCAGCATTTTAGATTAAAGCTCTTCCTTTTAAACTATCCTATGGACACTGAGGATGTACAAAAGTGGGACACCTGGGATGATTAATTTTTTTGGGTTGTGATGAGAGAGGAGGATCATTTTAATCATCATTAAAATGATGCATGGCTTGGTGTTACCATTAGGAAACAGGAATTGTAGATTCAATAGTACATTGCAGAGTCTGATTTATAAGAAAAATTTAATGTTAAATTAATTGATATTTTAATTAATTAATTCAAGCGAAACAAATAATACAAATAAAAATCCTTATGGTAATTCATGAGACTTACTAAGTCAAACATAAAATATTCAGTTATAATGGGGCATGATAAGTCCTAAAGATGGCTTAATTTTGAAAAGCCACAATTTTTACTTGTACACAATTTTGACTGAGTATCTTATAATAAAATCAAAATTTTTATTTTTGCTACTCAACATTTTATCTATTTTTTTTCGGTTGGATTTTAGCATCCACATACGCTGCATGTTAACATGTATAACATATATTATTATCAGTCAAAACATTGTACCCAGAACTACATGAGCAGTGTTCTTGTGAGTTAACTCATTAGCAGCCTGTCAGCTGACTGCTCTATTGGTGGGTATGTTGTTGGCAGGTGCGTTCGGCTGTGAGGAAGCGATTCCACCGGTGGCAGGAGCAGCACTCCATTCGAGCCAGGATGACCCAGGCTATGTCCATCCCCACTTCACCTTCGCGTGTCAGCTTCCACAGCATCAAACAGTCTACGTCACTATGAAAGAGGAAACCTGCTTGGCCCTAGGTACATGCTTTGGGAGGAGCCTCCAGTTGTCGTTGTCACCGCTTTCTGCCACAGCACTGGAGTACACTAAAACGCTTTCATAGCTGGGGCAAGGCTAGAGAGCAAGAGAGTCTACATCAGTTTCTTAAACCTCAGGAGAATGTTTTGCAGACTTTCAAGAGAAAATCCATGGGGATGGGAAGAAGGACACTGCAGAATGAGAGAGATGAGAGGTTAATGGATCAAAAGCTGCACATGACCAAACTGAGTTTGGCTGTAAATGCACAACACTCCGTAATCTTTTCTTGCTTGCCCGCTATAGAGATCCTCTGTTTTATTCCTGCTTGGACACTTTTTCTTATGTTACATCAGTGAGGACTGAGGTCTTGTGCTGCTGGACTGCACCAACCAGGAGCCCACCCCGGTGGACACTGCACTCAGATGCTACAGGGGCGGTGACTAAGTTATTAAAATGAAATACTCAGACTTTATTTTTATTTTGCTGCCATAAATAATAGTCTGATCATAGTGTTGATGTTGTGCAGTTTTCTTCTATCGTATTTCATCAACTTTCCACAAGAATAAACACATTCCATACCTTCTACTTAAAGGGATTTGTTTTGAAATAATGCCTACCATGTCAAATCATATGCCAAATCAATAACCCTTCAACATGATGGGTTATTGATTTGTTTTCTTTCCAAGGATTATGTGAGGAGATTGATACCACTCTCATGTCAGTGCATTAAGCATGGAGCGAGCTCCAGGAGGCATTTAGCTTAGCTTAGCATAAAGACTGGAAGCTGAGGGAACAGCTAGCCTGGCTTTGCCCAGTATCCAAAACTATGCTTACATAATAGTTACACTACATAACCCTCCCTCAAACCACACATTGTCATAGTTGCATTTATGTTCTGTAGCATTTTGTGTGCGTATTTTTGGACTTGGAGAGACTCAGGATAGTGAATAAATTTCCCTATATGCATAACTATTGCTTTTAGAAAATTTCTCATTGAACCATTATTTTTGTGGACATACTGTAGTTATTTATAGGAATGCGGCAATATGTTGAAATTAAATATATTGTAATATAAAACATCACATAATATGTATCATTTTGTCTAGGGATATATACTGTGTGGTTTCCATACACGAGCGACTTATTATATTTTTTGTAAATAAGCTAGCTTAACAGAACGTAAGTCAATATATCTGGTTGTTCATTACATAATCAAGCCAGTGCTAGAAAAGTGGAAAAAAAGAAGAATAAAGTACAAGTATTCCACAGCTAGTCACACGTTGGATTTTTAAATGTATCATGATTGGATAAAATCGTACACACCATATCATGCATCGAATCGTATCGAGAAAAAGTAATCTTGTCCGATCTCTAGTAATGTATGTTTCTCACATATTGCCTAACTTTAGTAATTATTTCCCCCCAAATGGTTATGTAATCTGACAGCCACAGGGGCGGCTGTGGCTCAGGAGTAGAGCAGCTGTCTCCCAAACGGAAGGTTGGAGCCACCATATTTTAGCCACCTGGGGGCAGCACAACAAGCTGTAAACACATTGAATTCTTCATTATATGTTTGATGGATGGTCACTAACTTTATCTGTCTGCAGAGTTTTGGAGTTTATTCACTGAAAAGAACAACCAAAACAACTCTAATGAGAGCAGTGAGGCTAAACCAAAAGTTGTAGGCTGAAAAACCAAAACAAAGAGCTGAAAGATGGTAAAACGCTCCATAGAGATGAGGGGAACTGTAGATTCAGGTGATATAAGTGACACCAGTTACATTAAACATATTCATTTGATCCACTGTTCAAATAAAAACACATGGTAGTACAGTTTTAAATCAAGTTTTACTTGCTAGTTTTTTATGGTAGTACACAGTATATAGTGGTCAAAATTACTATTTGACTGTGTGTGTGACTGGAAGCTGCAGTAAGATGACCAGGAGTTGACATTATTTTGTCAGACTTCTACAGGATGTACTTTCACACTCATGTATGTGTAATGTTGGGAACAAGACTCTTCAGCTGAGTATTAAGTTTTACTATTGCTCCCTGTCTACCAAGACACCAGGCACAGAGGAGCGTTAGCTATGAAGTGACTTTCTGTGGTGGTCAACATGCGAGGGCACTACTCAGTAACTTTGTTTACTAACTTATTGTAAATATATACATACCAGAGCACGGGGATTCAAATCCAGTGGCATCATCACAAATATAAACCAAAAAATACAAACCACACACTATAAATCATATGGGCCCATTCTCCATATGATCAGCATCTCACAGTCCAAATTACTGCTCTGCCAGTATTCCTAGCACCTGTGCATTCTTAAAAACTGCTGTTTATTTAAGCTGTAAATGAACATTGTCTTTCTGTCGCCCTAAAACCATGTTCATTTGTTTGTTTGTTTTTTAACCCCTTTCATGGTCTGGTTGTGGTAAAATGTCAAGACAGATGAATTTCATATGCTACTGTGATAATGTGTATTACTCTAATGTTAGTCATCTGTTGTAATTAAGCAGAGTGTGTGGCTGCTTCCAGAGTGACTGGAGGTGTGGAGATGTGCTCAGATGACAGAAAACCCCAGATATCATGCACCTTGCCAAGTAAAGAAAGCTACCCAATGAGAAAATGTAATGCTACATCAATTATGAAATGTTTAATGTCTGCAAGAGAAAGGAGCAAGGGATGTGGACGACATGTTGTCATTCAATCACTGCTTAAAAAAATAGGTCAGAGGATAGACTGGATATAAAGATGGATGATGTAACAGCTCCCAGTCGGTCTCCACAAGTGGCTGTTTACAGTATAGGTCATAAACCCTGCCCCCTTGTTGTTAGTGAATGGGACAGGAACCAAAGTAAAATAAAAATACAAATCAAATACATTTTTCCCATAGGTAAATTCTATCATTTCAGGTAGATATTATCATGCTCGTCATTTTAAAGTTAATTTATTTTGGATGATTGACTGCTTTGATATTGCAGCTCCATGGCTGGTCTCTACTGCACACAATCTGGTTGCATAAGTATCTGTGATACTTTGGCTTCACTTTTCTATAGTGGCAGGTAGTGATGACATGTTATCCATCTTTATATACAGTCTATGGATCAGACAAAGAGAAACAATTACTGAAGACTTCATTGTTTTCTGGCACATATGGTCACTCCAAATGTAATTCACAATATTATTTATTGTTATTTATTTTCAGCATTGTTATTTTCATACTTGAAAAGATGTCAAGAGATAATAAATTGTGTTGCATTTGACTGAATGAAAATTTAACCATGCTGTAATATTAAGTTTATTTATAAAACGCATTTTATATACAAGACAACATAATTTAGTTTCCATAAAAAATACACAAATGCAGTCAACTACTGTTGTCGGGTACTGGCTTTAAAGGCAGGATCACACTGCCATTTGTTTCCACAGCCCCCTGAGACAAAAGCAAGCAAGAAATACACTGTGTGCATCGTGTGATCCTTTTAAATTGTGTGTGTGTGTGTGTGTGTGTGTGTGTCAGGGGAGCACGGCTGAACAGCAGCTTTTAAGTAAGAGCCTTCTGCCCGAGTGAACATTCACTATTTTCTGCCATGACAAGGAAAAGGAGTGGAGTTTTCTTGCCTTTAATCTGTGATGCCAAAGCACAGCAAAAGAAACAACAGAAAGAAACTCAAGTTGCAAGAACTGACTATGACAGCATTGTGGCGATTTCCAGCATAACACAATCACAATATATGCTGTCATAGGGCTCTTAGTGCTAACTGGACCGGTGCTGCTGTCAAATGGAGTTCTTCAGCTTTTCTTTGGGAGAATTCATCTTCAGTTACTGATTAAACTTTAGTCTCATTAGCTTCACAAACACTCGCTCTGATTGTAATGACTGTTTGTCTGCTGTTCTATTAGTGTGGTGTATTTAGGGAAGAGGCTGTGCCCCTGTCAGAGCGTAAAGCTGTCTCCACTTTTACAGCAATGCAATTCAACAAATCAGTCAGAGTAGGGTCAATACTTCAACATGTTCACCAACCTCTTAAAGCTCTCTGACCTGACAGTGGGTCAGTCAATACAAACCCATGCTGTGCAGCCAAAGATTGTTTAGATTTGGAGAACTTTGTTTTCTAGTTTAGTCTCCAAAAATAACAAATATGTCAGGACAAAGGTTGAGGAAATGTATGAACAATGATGCATAAGGCCTGTTTCCATTTGACTGAGTGGCACTGTGTTTAAAAAGATGGAGTCGTGGGTTTGATTAATTACCCATGGTATAGCTTCACTGAAGAGCTGGAATGAGATGATACAGAATATAGATGTAATCATATGCTATCAGACTGTGTGCAATACAGTGAGTTTAATTATAGAGTTAATGGGGAAACAAAATGAAAAACCTGTGCTGCCTTGATGGTCCTGAATCTTCTAGCAGATGGAAAAGGCTGGAGGAGGTGATGTCCAGGATGAGAGGGGTCAGCTACAGTCCAACCAGTTGCTTTGTAACTCTGCTATTGTAGATGTCCTGAAGTGCTGGCAGACTACAGTCAATGATCCGCTTCACTGTCCTGAATATATGTAGGAGTTTGGCCCAGGATACCAGCTGTTCAACTTCTTCTCAGCAAGCAGACTCAGCACCACCAGCTAGGAGACAAACCACAGTGGTGTCATCTGCAAACTTCAGGATCTTCATAATCGACTCTCTGGAGATGCAGTTGTCAGTGTAGACACTGAAGAGAAGGCGAAACTGAAGAGAAGCTGATTTAGTTTAAAAATAATATATTATCAAAGACTAACATACATGAGAGTATAGATGGTATACAAATTTACACATCAGTAATTATAATACAATATTTAGGAATATATTCTGCAGAAACTGACAATTTTGCATAATACTTCTGCTTGTGGTACTTGATATACTTTGAACTTCTCCACTGGTTCATACAAAGTCCTGCTGTGCAATCGCATTAATCTTTTTTTTCTCTCAAAGATCATAACATTTCATAATATGTCTATATATAAGGAAATAGATGTAACTGTCTTGATTCCTGTCCACTTCCTGTTTTGACTTTTATTTTGAAGTAAATTCCTGTCTCATGCTACCCTCACCTGCCCTAGCTTTACTCTGGCCATTGTTTACCTTTGAAGACATTCACCTGTTGCTCATTGTCTGCCTGGTTCAACCCTTTATATTCACCTCACTCACCATCAGAGTGCCTACGAATCAGTCCTCCATGCACCATGTGTTCGCCACTTTTGACTGTACTCACCTGTGTTCACGTTCTGACCAAATGAGAGGCTTACTTACCTGTGCTCATGCCTACATCTGAATTAATTGTGATGTTGCCTACATGAGCTTGTTAGGTGTCACCTGTGAAAAGAAGCTGCTATCTGAGTTTGTACCCACCTGAGAAGTTACAGTTCCATTGTCAAGGTTACTTGCCTGAGTGTCTGTTTTCTTTTCCATCTATGTTAAAATCACCTTAGATATACATTACCTTTATTTGTTTTTCCTGGGAAAGTCTCTCAATCTACCTTACTGAGTTTCTGTAAACTTGTTAGGGGCAAATATCATCTTCTGTACTTGTTAGAAGAATTATGTTACTCATCTGGTGAACCTGTTAAGCGTTACTTGCTTTGTATATACCTGCTGTGGGACTTTTGTGTTATCTATTCTGCATTCAATCTGTTAAATTCTCTACTATTGCTTTGCCTCCTGGGACCAAACCTACTACATAATATGATGCACACATTGTTATGCTGGTGGGAGCATGTATTATTGTCTCACTAATTTGATGATCCCACATGAGGAGGACAGTGAGGACAGTCAATGTGCTGAAAATATCATTAATAGGAATAAAACTCATTTGATAAGCAGCTTGTGTGTAAATATCCCACTATTAATAGTGCACTGCAGAAGCTGAAAACTGTCTTTGGGTGGGGTTTTTAACACCTTGCATCACAAGTGCAATATATAGGAGATGTTTAGCATTGTTGGGTTTCAAGCTTACATAAAGGAAATATGGTAACACTTTCTAAGTCATCTAATAAACATTTGAGTCAACATTTAAGTGTTAATGTATTTGTCATCGCCTATGACACATCCCATGAGTGCCCATATGTGGAGGTTGCTGTACAATCAGATATTAGATAATTTAGTAAAACAGTGGTAATATAATGTCTTTTATCATTGTTGACAATATTGGACATAAATACTAGAAGCTGCAATAACAGATGGTGATGTGTCATGATGGTGTTGACTGTGGTGTTTTAGCTCCATCTACTGTTGTTTTACTACACCTACATTTATGTGTTCCCTCTGGGTTTTTAGTCCTTTAATTTTGAGTTTTCTATCTGGAGGCAAAATTAACACAAGGTCTACAGAAATTTAGAGGTGAGGAGGAGGAACCTGCAATCAGGATTACAGCTTGTTAAAAAGGGAATCCATCTGACCTAAGGTTGTATCTGACCTCTCAACACCACCCTCCTACAAATCCACACTCTATAGTGTAATACAGTCACTTTGGATGCCACTAAAGATCATGGGTGAAGCTGTGCTGAGGGATGAGCTGAAATAAAGATGGAGAGGTTGTGGGAATGATGAGTATGAGTCAAAAATAAAGAGAGGAGTAAGGAAGAGACAAGAAATCAGTTTTGTGTATGGTAAATGGATGTTCTCGTGACCTGAAGGTGATATAATAAATAAAGCAGAGAAGACAGTGCCAGTAATATTTAAAATATGGAGCAGTAACAACAAGAATATGCTGAAAATGTTTGCATCACAGTTCAAGAACATCAAACAGCTATGGGAATGTTTGTCTCCTCATGGCGCCTTTCCCCACCTCTTTTGTCAAACTAAATTCACAAATTATCACAAACAAAACGCTCTTCTATGGCTGCATTCTACTATAACATCAAATGAAACATGGAAGACACATACCATGTATTTATAAGAACAATGTTCATAACGTCAATGTTGAGGACATTATCATGAAATATTAAAACCTACATGTACTCATGAAGACAGTTCCTTAAAAGCTGGCATTTGTAAATGTGGAAACACCTTTCATTTATCCTGCAAGGTGGCAAGATTACAGCAGAACATTCTGGAACACTGTCGATGTGCACAGACAAAACAAAAACAAACAAACAAACAAACAAAAAAAAAAACAGTCCAGCAACACTTGCCGTGTTTTGAACAACTTTAATAAGAAGACCAATGCATTTTGGCATGAAGCCTGACCCTGACAAAGGCATTTTGCTTTCCCTATTATCAATGCAGTATTTTCAGTATCAGATTAATAAAAGTAATTGTTATTAAATTTGTTTAAAATGGCATCCACCTCAAACAACTGCAAAACAAAATGTTGCTTACACATGGATACATGAGTAATAATAATATATGTAATAAAAGGGACCATTTTTCACCGCCGATTTCTTTCAAGTACATTTTTCTAATTATATTTACATAGTTGTACTTGCAGTTGAGTATTTGTACAATGTGGTATTAGTACTTTTACTTCATTAAGATATTCAAATACTTCCTTTATTATGAATAAAACAGCCTATAGTAAATTTTGAATGAATGAGCTCTTACTCTGAGGTTTCCATCATCTGTTTGTGGCTACTATCGCTCTACATGTAAAAATCCATTGTTCTAATTCAGGCCTGCTATGCTGCCATTGACCTGTGGTGCCAGGCATTTTCATTCAGGATCTAAACTGAAGAGGTGATATAAAAATGTCAGACTCGAGCATTACTGCCACTATGCGGAGAAATGTTCAGTCTTTCGTTATTTAACTGCCTCACTGCAATGCAAAATCCTCCATATTTCACAACACTGCACCTATCACCTGTCTCACCAGCTCCAGCTTAAACTCCTCTCTAGTAAAGAGATGCTTCCTATTGTGTCCAGAGTCGTTTTTGGAGACAAACTGGGAGACCCAGGCGATTCAAATTTCATTCCACCAGCATTAGATTAGATTAGCATTAGATGCAAACAATAAGATAGAAACTCATTTGCAGTAATCGGTATTATCTGCTTGTGATTTGCATTGCGGAGTTAATATCCGGGGTTCATTTATAGGCTACGTGGGCCCCAAAGACTGCTGTAAAATTATTTTATATCAGTTACTCTTGAGTGAAAACACATCAGGCGTGCGAGTAGCTAGCATGCGTGCGGTGCAAATAACAGCCACATTATGGCACAGTAAGAGTAAGTAGTCATTAATAAAGGGATGGTTGTGAGAGTCAATAAAACATTTTCATAGGAAAACAATATATTTGGATAATGAAGTTTCGTGCTATGAACTTTCGTTCCACATTTCCGCTGTATGGGCATTTGCTAAGACTGACAGCTGCGGGAGACAATAGAAAGCCTCACATAGACGCGTCGACCAATAGCAACGCGGGGGAGGGTTGTTATCAAGTCGTAAACGGTTAGTAACAGGACAAGCAGGTAAGTAAGATTTTGTCTTGTTATTTTCTCAAAATTAATGAACGCATCTCTTGCCAGGAAAAAACATCCCTTTGGTTAAACCCTCGACTGTTCATAATATGTAGGTTGGATTTTTTTAATGCACTTTTCTGCCAAACGTGCAAAAAACGGTAGTCATTGAGAAGTCAGTATGGGATCGGGAAGCAAACAAGCTAGCGATCCTTAGCTTAGCCTGCCAGCTAAAAGTTGCATGTTATTGGCTAGCCTCTCGGCGTTAGCTCACTGTGCATCAGTCTGGCTAACGTTAGCTTCTCAAATAGCGTTTAGAGAAAGTACGATTATATCACAAAAATCGCTGTCAAGGCATTCTTTGACACGATATTATACAAAGAAGTCCCTTTCATAACTAACATATAAATTTCTAAGCTCAGTGTCGACATCATTCAACATCTAAAACTTTTTCATTATAAATTTGCAATGAACATGTAGATAAGTAACGTTAGCTAGCGTTAGCCTGCCAGTTGAACGCAAAACCCTCACATCGCTGCTAAGACAGTAAAAACTTTATGTATTGAACCCAACTGTGTCCCTACATGTTTGAATATGATGATGACTAATGTTTATCTATTCATTCTCTTCATTTTTAGGTGTCATGTTATTTCCACGTGTGGTAACTGGTATCATGGCACACTGGATTATTGAATGGAGTATTTTAACAACGGAGATAAAGGTATTACTAAATAGTAATAGCAGTTATTTAGGTTTTCTTTTTGTATGTTTTTGCCTGAGGGTAATGCTGTCAAGCAGTTTTTACCTGTGCTCAGTGGCTCTGAGTAGAAGGATGTCATTGCGGATACAAGTGGCTGAAATTAGTTGCCTTTTGTGGGTGCCTGGAGCGATTTCCACAATGGAGTTAAAGGTATTACTAAACAATGATTATTGTTTATCTTTGATTTTTATTTTTGTGGAACCTGAGAGCATTGCTCATGAGCAGTCCTCACCTGTGCTCAGTGACTCTGAATAGTGATCCAAAGAAAGGATATTGTGGATGCTCAGTGGATTGCAGACATCTGAACTCACCCAAAAGGAGGTATTTCCAACACAGAGGAGACAAATATCCCAGCAACTGCGTGAAGGTCTCTGAATCCCCCTGGAGGAGCTTGAGGATGTAGCTTGGGAGCTGAAAGTTTATTCTGTTGCCACTATGCTCTGGTGCAGGATAAGAAGATGGGTGGATCAATGGTTTTACCAGTTACCTGTACCTGTGGATGATGAGAAACACAGCCGATTGGATAACTATCAAAGCCATCAGTATTTGATCCTGGCATTTGTGGTTTGCCTCCTGTGACTTTTATGTAGATATGAATTTAGTATAATTAATTAGTATAAGGCAGTTCTCTCTCTCTCATGCACACATCCATGCACACACATAGTGATAATTACATCTTTATTATGCACATATGCTGGTATTCTGATAATGCGCTGTTGGCCATTTATAACTTTAAGAAAATAGTCTCTATTTAACCAGGAAAACCTAACTGGGATCAAAAGTCTCTTTTTCAAGTGTGTCCTGTAAAAGAAAGGCAGCAACAACATTCATGATAGCACAAATACAGGCATGACAAACATAACAACCCCATCCTCTGTTAAAACAAACATTAGATCGTAAATACAACTCAAAACCCATAAAACATACTGAATAAGAGACCAAAGTTAAGAACTTTAAGAAAATAAAAAATTACCAGACACAGGTACGTAAATACTTGATGCATTGACTCCATGCAGCAAAGCTTTAAACCTGCTCAGAGAAAGTAGGGACTGGAATTTTAGTTTATTTAGAAGGAAGAGCATAACCACTTCTGACTTCCCCTACCATGCATGTACATATGCATGCAGGTAATAGTTCAAGAATGAAGTAATGCTAATGGAAGAGTTTTAAGGGGGCTCAAGGATGTGCAGCCAACCTGAGCATAAAAAGTGCAGTGAGGAGTAAAAAATTTACATTTTGTAATGATTCTCAGTATTCAATGAGTCAACAGAATGCAAACTGAAATGATGCATCATTCAGTATGGCCCTGGTACTCCGCTGTTTTCATACAGAATGTCCCCATCATTATGCACAGACATAAATGTGACACAGGCCAACCATTTATTTAACATTAAGAAATATCTTTTGTTAAAACAGAAAAGCATTTTGCAGGAAGAAAAATATCATCAGGCGTTTAAAACAATACCAAGCCCTGTTTATTCTATATACAGCATGTACAGTTTGTTGAGACTGTCAAGAAATTATTTTATATATCTTTTGAGACTGCAGTTTGTGGTGTTGTACTGCATTATGAAATACTGTATTGTTGTATATCATCATAATCCACTACAGCACAACTGACTAGCTAAAATTACCAACCTCTGACACAAACAAACAAAACTCTTTAAAAGCTCAAAACAAAGCTGTCGTTTTCACGCAGCATTATATTTGGGCCATGGTTGCATTTAACAGTCATGCAGCAAACAGCTCCATCAAGTGGCCACTGGCTGCACTTTCACAAAGACTGCCATAGTGGTGGGCGGTCTACTTCCTGTCAAAAGTGACATTAGAGACAGTCAGTTTTGACTCAGCTCAGTTTTCTCCCAGGGTTGATCTCCACTCTGGTAATGCCTAACAGAAATAGGGAGCATAATGAGTCACCCCCAGGCAGCATTTATTATCATCATAATTTACATGTTTAGAACAGGGTTTCTGCAGTGTTCACCAGATTAAATGTAAAATATTAATATATAAAATGCAACTTAAGACCTTTCTTACAGTCAAACGAAGTGGCTTAAAGCATGTAGGATATTTACTCTGTGTGTCTGACAACATGCTATCTGCAGACTTAAGCACTAAACTCTTCTTCACTAAATTAAATAGCACTACTGTTCAGTTTCTTCAAAAAAGGTCTTAGAAGGTTTTAAAAAGTCTTAAATATATATTTTTTCAAATCTTAAATATTGTATCTTACTTTGTTTTTTTTTCTTTTACTGTCCATCAATCTAAAATTTGGATGCCATTTCCTGTCGTATATTATAAACCACTACATTTTGCAGCTAAAACCAGCAAACATTCAATATATTTCCTTAAAGATGACAGTTGATTATTAAAAGTATTGATTTTTGACAGACTAATTAATCAATTATGCAACTCCAAAAAGAATGTACAATTTTAACTATTTAATATAGCTATCCATCTTCTGCTGCTTATCCCTGTGCAGATTTAATTTATTTAACTGATTATCTCAATGGGCAGAGTAACCTCCTATGGGGCCCCAGTGTCCGAGTTTGTTGTTGATCCACACTATACATGCTTCTCCAGATACCAAAAAACTGACCACTAATCTAGAGCTGAAAGGGCCAGTTGATTAATCAGTTTGTCAGTTGACAGAAGAATTAATTGGCAATCATTGTGACAATATACTAATTGTATTTTTTCAGTTTAAATGTCAAAATTTTAACTGCTTCTCAAATATGAATATTTTCTAGTTTTTCAGTTGTCTGTGATAGAGTTAACATGTTTGTATTTTTGACTGACAAAAAAGTTAGTTAATATGTTTACTGTGGCTTCAGAGAATAATACTGGCCTTTTTTTTTACCATTTCCTTTACAATTTAGTAAATCAGTTGATTATTGGAGAAAATAATTGTCAGATTCATTGACAATGAAAATAATTGTGGTTGCAGTACTTATATACATCCAATATGACCTTATCTTCAAAGTTTTCTGTGCTAATTACTTGACACACTAAAAATGTAAGTAATTCAAAAAGACAGGCATCCACAAAAATAAACAAACTGTGTTAAAGGTCTTAAAACTAGATTTTGACAGAGGCCCTCCACAACACAAGCCCACAAGATGGAGGAGCTGTTATAGTTCATATTGTACTTAAGCAAATTTCCAACAGATGTGTAAGCAAATGATGTAGGTCTAAAATGATAGAGTAAACCTAGGACTTTAGAGTCCCTGGATATTTGTCTGCTTTTCTCAGTAGTTAATCCAACATTGATCATAGAATTAGGAATTATTGTTTTAAAGTAGTACAAGTGTAATATAATAAATAATTAGGCGTTGTCGGTCCTAGTAGCGTCTGTATTATTCCAAATGTTCACTTATATGTTATATATTGCTATGTATTTGGACAGTATGATGATGAAGCAGGTATTAAATAGGCAGTAAAGTCTTACATTTAACCTGGTGTATCCTGCAGAAGCTCTGTAAACAGCAGTAGCAGTATTTCCAGTTGAAATACCAGCAGCGCGTTGTTTATACCTGTAGCAAGTGCACAACTTCCACTGCACTATGATGTAAAAGACAATGCCCTCCTGTGCTATCTTCTTCTGATCTTTTATGTCGTTTCTTTTCTTGCCCTTTACTCTAGTGGTGACTATGAGAAATGTCTCCCGCCTACCAGCAAGCAACACACACGCATACGCACACAGCACTTCAATGTTTGTCAGACTCAAATCCGAGGGAGAGGAGCTAGCCGCCATTTTCTAAGCGTCTCTCCCTAAAACGAGAGAAAAGGGCTCGCGACAAACTGTCCTTTGGATTACCTTTCGCTTACTGAGAATTGGATTTTTTGCTTAAGGGTTGCTGCGAAAGCGCCTACATGTGAAGTAAATTGGAGTAGAAAGGACTGTTTCACGGCCTTGTTTTATATTCGCTATAGCGGCGAGGCGAGCTAGCTGGCGAGCAAGGTGTAGATCGTTGATTCGCCCATTGCCTGAATCCGGAACGAAGCCGAGAGGCTCCGTGAACCGGGCCCCTTTTGGCGATCTGGTTTCATTTTTGGATTAATTAATGGCAGAGTGATCGATTCAAGGCCAGTTTTTTTGTTTTAGCTCCCTTGGGTATTTTCCACCAAAACTGCAGGGGATTGTTGCCGAAATTCCCTCGGATAGTGCAACCTCGTCACGTGGTAGGTTCCTCCTTTTTCTTTGTTAGCGAGCTAGCTCGACTGGCAAGGTCTACTCCCAACTTATTAGCTTTTGACATATCTGCATTAGCGGAACCTTTTTCATTACTCACCAGCGAGTGTATTTATCTGAAACAACGGACGGACACAAATGTACAACAACAGGCTTCCTCTGTTTATTTCCTAGGTCTAATTGCAATGCATACCATGTCTCCACTGTGCAATCCGTCCTAAAGCGTTGTTTAAAATAAGTTATGATGCACAGCGAGTGAAGGTGTCATGTCGTCGTGGATAAACTAACATTTACAGTGACTGGATGTTATTACCTGTGTTACCATGGCTTGCAGTGTATTATACATGTAACTCTTGGCGTTATTGACTTGAAACTATCACTGATGTGAGCGTAGGTTACGTAGTCGGTGACTGAAATGTTTACTTGACTAACGAGGTTTGTGTGGAGCCGAAAGTCTGCTTTGGCCAAAGCCATATCGTCAAGTTGCGGTATTAAAATGAAAGCTACAGAATGATACATAATCTGATAAGGGTAACGTTAGGTTTCACTGCAGTTGGTTTATGATAGCCACACGCTAGCTTGCGAGCAGGTTGTGTTTCTTGCATCAGCAGCTTTCCTGGGCTAACGTTAGCCAAGAGCGGAGCGCATTAATTTGCACGCAGTGTATAGAGTGACAAGGTTTAGTCAGATTATTATCTTTCGGTGCTTGGAGTTTGGTTCATGTGCCGATCGGTTGCTGCTTTTTCCTGGCGCAAACACAGCCCGTATAGATTTTCCCTGAGGCTTTTGAGATTATGAAATTATTATATAGCTAGTCTGTCTTTTATATTTACTACTAATGTTTTTGTAAACATCAGGAGGACATTTTGGTGATTGCGTTATGGTTGGCTAACGTTGAATGTGGACGTTTTATCGCATCCCTTGCCTGCCAGTTTACAGAGGTACTGTTGGTATTATGCATGTGAAATATAGTTTACCAGCGGTGGTTATTTAATTTCCTCCCTTGACGCATGAACACGCTCGGTATGTTTGGAGCGGAATGGGTGGTTTTAGGGAGATGAATTGCATTGCATAATCTGCTTCGGAAATACCAACATGGCGTAGTGCGCGCTGACTAGAAAATGCGGTGAAATACTGAGCCCCCATTCATCTGAGCCTGCAGACGATACGCTGAGATGCACCTCGCTTTTATCCCCCGTATTATTTGTAAAAGTTTGATATGAATATACAGGCAACCGCTGTGAATGATAGCCTAACCGCTGAATCGACACTTCACCTTAAAGCCGCCAGTCTTGTCCCTTTACGCATTTAAGTTAAAATAATTTCGCTAGGGAATTTGTATGGTTTAATAGTTGCAGGTGAAGTGAACACAGGAACGTATTTAAGATGACATCATGTGGTTTGGGCTAATGCTGGGGCCTAAATCCACTTACTTACAGTGCCTGTGTGGAACTCTGCTGCACACTGACATGCCAGGCCACATGTAGGACAGTGGGGTTTGGGCAGTTTGCAGTGGCTTTTCATGTTCTTGTCTCATCACTTCTAGATCTTATTGTTTAAAGAGCAGCCCCATAAGTAGATGATAGTGAAGGCTCCTTCATATATGCGTGTGTGTAGGTAGCCTGGGATTTAGCTCAAATGTCTGCCATTATTTCATGCATATAGTTAACATCCCACTTTATCTTTTGGTATTTTTTAAAATTTTAGAAGCTGTCCCCTGTAGACAAATGCACCTATAACTAGATGTAGAACTTTACTTGAGATTTGTTTAAGACCATATGTTGGGCATGTGAATAAACAGCCTTATTTTTTTTGCTTGTAATTTGTTTTGTCAAATGAATGTGAAATGCTACTTTCTTTTGAGGTGTTGGTTAGGAATATTCCAATCACTCTAAAGGCCTACAGAACGAGTAGTGCAAGTATTACAGCTGTATGTTTTATTGTACATAAGTACAGCCTGCCTTTTGTGTTGGTTTCCAGCAGTATGTTTTTGTGTTGACTGAAGTCAAAGCAAGCTTTTTGAGTCCCCTTACCTCTGACACTGAAATGCTGCATTTTGTATACAGTTTTGTTAAACATTTTAGGCTGTCAAAGTAATCATCATTAGTTTGTTGTCTGTATAATTGTGAGTGAACTAATGCAAATTAAAATTTGCAGTGCTGCTGGTCAGTATTAAATCAATATTTAATCATGTCTCAGGTCATGTCTTTATATTTTAATCTGTTTGTTTACACTATGTGGTTGTGGGTCCAGTACTGTACTAGCTAATACGATACCTGTGAATTGTTGATAGGAAAACACACACCACCCTCTTAAACCATTTAGGATCAGATTTTGATGTAAGATTTTAAGGTGTGCTTGAGTTCATTAGACTTTAACTTCAATTCTTGTATCACCTCTCTTTCTGTCGCTATTTTCTCTTTGCTCTATCCAGGCTGTCCTCAGGTGGGGCAGTAAGCGGGTGGTGTGGAGCAGGCCGCGGTGCCCGTCCCTCTGCACTGCATGGCTGCGATGGCGCCCGCTCTCACCGACGCCCCAGCCGAAGCTCACCACATCCGCTTCAAGTTGGCTGCCCCATCCTCAAGTCTCTCACCGGACAGTGCAGAGAACAACGGTAACGCCAGCAACATCCTCATCCATAGCAGTGGCCCCGCTAAGTGCAAGGCCGCCTCTGAAGAGTGCCCTCTTGACTTTTGTGGTGGCGACCAGGAACAGCAGCAACAGCAGGCTCAAGCCGACTCTGTGTCCCAGGCCTCGGCCCTGGACAAACTCCAGCCACTGGTGGCTTCTTACTTATGCTCTGATGTGACACCTGTCCCTTCAACTAAGGAATCAATCAAGCTGCAAGGAGTACTCATCAAACAGTCTGTATTGAAAACCCACAGAATATTGCCTCATTCCCTTCGGACCCGCGAAG
>NW_018127947.1:1065071-1067435 GCF_001952655.1 Monopterus albus | reverse complement strand
GTTAAAGGGGCGGGGCAAAAAAGTGGGCCACTGTGTCTGGCTCTGGCTGTGTGGTGGCAGTGAATGGTGACAAGCCTTCTGCCACCACAGGCTCTGAGTCCCAGAACCTGCCCTTGGACTCTGATACCTTGACAGCTACCTTATCAGGGCATATCCCGGTGAAAGGAACCCTTAAACAGAAGCATTCCTCTGGGGTTTCTCAAAATGCAGATGGACAAATCCTTGAACTACCAGTGCTTCAGTCTGCTGCACTTTCCCCCTTTACCCAAGATAACCCTAACCCCAATGAACACATGAATTTAGAGGAGGCTGATTCACACACACCACCCAGTCAGTCACAGGGTTCTGAAAGAGAGAGACCAGGTAGAGGCCAGCAGGGCTCGCCGTCCTGCACACCTGCGCCACAGCCTCCTCTGCCCTGTAGTTCTTCCTCAGACTGCCTTGATGCTCATGTTAGGGAACGCATCCTTCTCAACAGCAGCCGCCAAGCTGAGATTGAAAGCCGGTTACGTCGACTGCGTAAACGTCTTCAGGTGGTACAAGCCAAGCAGGTGGAGCGGCACATTCAGCAGCAGCTGGGTGGTTTCTTGGACTCAGCTCTCAACCGGCTCCTGGCTGGTAACCGCAAATCAGAGACAGCAACCCCCACAGCTACATGGCGGACTGGACGCCACTCTTCGTCAAACAACAGAGATGGCCTCAGCCGCTTCCTGAAAAGTGGGTCCATGCCCTTGGAACTAGAGAGGCTGTATCTGAGTGGATCAG
Source organism: Monopterus albus (assembly GCF_001952655.1). Classification (NCBI taxonomy): domain Eukaryota; kingdom Metazoa; phylum Chordata; class Actinopteri; order Synbranchiformes; family Synbranchidae; genus Monopterus; species Monopterus albus. Next base: position 1,066,670 of record NW_018127947.1, on the reverse strand, counting down.
CCAACCTTCATTCAGCAGAAAGCGCTTTTGACTCAGATGTAACAGAAAGCAGCTCTGGAGGGGACACTGACCTGGAGGAAGAGGAGCTTACTCGAGTAGACATTGAGCAACGACATGTCAAGATGTAAGTAAAATGTCCTCACCTACTGAAAAGCTTACTTAGGGCTGAACGCATGTATGTAATTCTGCAGAACTGGGGAATGCACTGCTGAAGCTCAAGTTGAATGTTTGAGGCAGCATTTATGTGAAAAGTGTTTAACAGTATATCTCAGTTTTAGGATTCCGCAAGTGTTGACTACATTTGTTTGTTCCTCCATTCCAAGTAGATTACATTTCTCTCACATTTTCTGTGCTGTGAATTCCCTGTATTTCTAAACTCTTCAAAATGCTACTTGGGCCTAGCAAGTGCTAATGACAATTATAACTGCCTGTTCTGCCTCAGCAGTGGTTGAGTCAAACTCTAGGGAGCGGTGGAGGTGCCATTCACCCAGAGAGCATGTGTAGTTGTGTGGGTGGTATCATCCTGGCACAGGCTCGAATGGACAGAAAGTAAAATCTTCTCTCGTCACACAGTGCTTCCTCTGAGAGGGCCAAGGCTGAAACTGAATGTTGTTTATCTGCAGAGCGAACAAGTGAGCGCCCACAGAGCCAGTGAATGTTTTGGCTTAAACTGAAACAAAGAAGAAACATAGGGTTGGGGGTGTTTTTGCAGAAGATGTGGGTTTTATGTTTCTAGATGCTGCCTGTTGTGGTGTAAGGTTTACCTCAGCAGGAGTTTTGAATGTATTCCATATGAAGTTCATCACATCAGAGTACCCATTTCTGTGTCATTACTTTTTGGTAGAAGGCAAAATGCAGCATTAATGGGACTTTGTGTGACCTGTGTAGGGTTGGGTAGATTATTAACTAAGTAGCCAAGAACACAGATTTTTATTATCCTTTCCTATGTTGACTTTAGAACTTTGACCTAAATATCTTCATTATCTAACAGGAAGTTTGTGTGTAATGCTTGCATGATCCAAAAGTAGGAAAATTTATAATGTATTGAATATTAAAGCCACTCATTCGTTTGAATGCATCCTTTTAAGGTGAATGGACAGTGAACTACAGCTGTGTGGCCTGCAGCTCATTTGTAGGAAGAGTGAATGATATTTGATTTGATTTATTCTTTCAAACATGTAAAGACAGTTGATATGTCAACACACATAATTTTACACATATCCAACAAATGCTAATCCAATATCAATTTGCTTATACCTAGTACATGCTGAATGAAGTAGGAAGAAGTCAGACTTATCCAGTCCTACCCCATGACATCATCTTACCATCATTGGTTTGCAAGCAGTATCTCTACATAAATAATTCTGTTCTACACCACACAAGTAATATACTAAAAAAATTATAACAGAGTGTTAACATTCTTACATAATAACATTCTTAAATAATTATCTTCTACAACACACAAGTAATATACTAAAGAATTATTACAAAGTGTTAACATTCATACACCACACCCACAATGTTCCATCTGGTTAATCATTAAGCCTGTTCTTGCATATATCTTGATTGACACATACCTTTATATTTATGTTTAAACTC
>NW_018127947.1:1046084-1064108 GCF_001952655.1 Monopterus albus | reverse complement strand
CGGTCTATAATTTGTGAGGTTGTGCTTATCACCTGATTTATACAGTGGAATAACCTTTGCTATTTTCATATTATTAGGGAACTGACCAAGTCGAAATGACATGTTAAAAATATGGGTTAATGGTTTGCATATCCCCTCAATTACCCATTTAACAGTTGTCATAGTGATGCCATCACTATCACTAGATGTTTTGTTACCACATTTATTCACTATCTCTATAATTTCCTTTTCAACTATGGGCTTCAAAAACATAGAACTCATGTTCCTTTCGATTGTATTATTATTTATAGTGACGGATGTATCATCTGTACAAATGCTTCTTGCTAAACCAGGACCAACATTCACAAAGAACCTATTAAACTTATCTACTACATCCTCCAATCTATTAACCGGTGTATCATTATCCATAAAATATTGAGGGTAGTTACTCTTGCTGGAACTGTTTCTAATCAATTTATTTAATATATTCCAAGTACCTCTCATATTATTTTTATTATCCTCTAATACTTTAGAGTAATATAGTTTCTTACATCTCCTCAAAATCTCAATTTGTTCTTATATGACTTATATTGATAAGTCATAGTCAATTTTTTCTGTAAACAAATGCCGCAAATGAAATCTTTTGAGTTGCTAAATTCATATGTGGTTAGTAATTTTGCAGTACTGTACTTTCCGGACTATAAGACGCTACTTTTGTCATCGTGGACAACACACGACGAAATGCATATGATGCCACTTCAAGTTACAGGTGATCGATCTGGCTGTCGAAGTGTCTCATGTTACAACGTGGACACCTGCGGCTATGTACATGTTTTATCGTCTTACATTTAGAGGGTACGGTTTATAGTCCGGTGCGGCTTATAGTTCGGAAATTACGGTACTGTTAAATTTTTTATTTTTTTTTAAATATGTTTAATGTTGATGTTTTATTTTTCAGTCATAAAATTACATATTTTAGCACAGGGACAACCAAATGGTTTGGCTATCCTAGCAGTTTACTGTAAGGAGAGACTTTGCTGTTTGGGATCTACAAAATCAGTCAGATTAACATCAGTTATTCATGTTCACCTCAGTCAGCCTTAAAGATAAACAGTTTTTAATTTAATATTTTGCTCCATATCCTGATACTGAGCCCAACCCATGAAGTCTGAATTTAATCAAAAGGTTTTCACAGAAGCAGTTAATCGGTTAATTAATTATAAGTAATGTATCAGTGATGTCAGCTGTCCCTGGTAGGCTTGTGATGAAGGCGGCTCTCGCCGCTGTGGCCCGGGTTCGAGTCAGGGTTGCGTCAGGAAGGGCATCCGGCGTAAAAACACGTGCCAAATGTCAACATGTGGCAATGGGAAAAGCTGATAGTGACTTTCTTTTAGTGACTTTCTTGGATCAGTGATATTATATGGAATGTGCATCCATGCTTTTTATTAGAGTAATTATTATTTAATTTCCTTTTTCTTTTTTTAAGTCACAGTGAAAGAGGCAACTGTGGAGAGGGGTTTTGAAAAGGGAGAGCCTTGGAAGTTGTGGGTGCTTTCCACAATGAGTAAATATGAATACATACATGTGCATGTAGAGTGATTTTTACCAGGTTTATTTGTTGGTAATTGTGACTGAGGTTTTTAGGTCAGCTACATTTGGGTCATGATGAGAGCAATGGGAAATATCAATACTTGAAATAACATTCTTAAGATATTAATCAGTTATAACAGTAGCACTAAGGCAGCAAACTTGATACACTGGTCACATGACTCCCACCTAGCTCATTAAAGGCATCACTGCTTTCTTCAGTCATGACCAAGCACCCTCTAATATCTTTAAACAACCAGGCAAAACCTGAAGTAGCAAACATTTTTTTCTCATCTGCTTCAATCTGAGCTGCAGTTAACCTTCTACTGTAGCAAACACAACTCACCGTGACCCCGCTTTCCAGTGACCAACCATTTTAAAGGTTTTATTGTGCAGCATCTACACTTTCTTGCAAACATAGTCATTTTTTTTAAGAACAGCTAAGTCCTCAGTGTGTAAAAATAGGTTTCTGTAAATATATGGACATTTTCTATATTTTTTTATTTTTTTTTTTTTTGTCGTCAGTGGATCCTTATTCTCCTCCGTTATTATTATTATTATTATTACATTACAGGGTGGAATTGTAAACGACCGTCAGCTGGCTCTTCAGTGCAACTATTCAACTAATTGTTCTTTTTTTTATGTCTTCGTATATATAGCCTAAACTGTCAGAAAAACAACTGGCATGAATTTCAGTGATGATTTCGGCCACATTAACATCTATATTTAAATGCAAAACAGCGAAAGGAACATATTTCTGAGCATTTGAAAATCAATAAAAGACAGCTGTATATCATGGATTAGATAAATTGCGACCCATTTAAATTGAGGATATATAATGTAAGGCTGCCATATGGATTTGTCGGATTAACGAGATGGGCAGCACACTTGTATTTGTGTTGAAAAAATGAGCTACTGTAATACAGTATCATGTATAGACCTTTACTAGAAGTTCTTTGGTTATAACACCACACAAGCCTCAAATCTTTGCATTCTTTTTAAAATGAATCTAGTTGACTAGGGAAAAATCACTGATAACTATAAACTTTACACCTAACAACCTGTTGAAGCCAATATGTCACCATCCCTCCAGTTGTTACGAAAGCCAGTTTCATGTTTCATTCTTAAAAATAACCCAGACCTGAGAGCAATTGACAGCTAGTTCAGCCATCTTTATAAGAATTGTATTTCCTGCTACACAATGCAGCACTATTATGCAATTTGAGCAAAACTGTCTCGGAGAGCTATATTCATTTTCTCAGAGGTTCTTGAACAAGTCAAATTTGGGAGTTGGGTTTTTGTATTGCTGTCACAAATGCATCCATCATTTATTTACTGGTGTGTGAATGTTTGCCAAGTAGAAGCACATAAAAGCCTAATGATTCCGAGTGAGAGCTACCTTGGAAATTTAAAACTGTCCTTTTGTAATGCCTTCATAAGCAACTGTCTATGCACGTTGTATAATCATCCAGCCTACAGCAAGTTCTAAACTGCTTCTCAGTACCCAGCTCTGCAGAGGAGAAACCTTACCTCATTGTGAACATGTTAGTCTTCCAGGAAGTAGGGTGTGTGTGTGTGTGTGTGTGTGTGTGTGTGTGTGTGTGTGTGTGTGTGTGTGTAACCATAATATAATGCCACATTTTCACAACTGTCGTTTTGTCTCAGTTACCAATTAATGGCTTATAGCACTACACCAGTCCACACTGCAGACAATGTAATGTCTTCTTCAAGCAGCAGTGCCTCAATTATTTAACGTCAGCTGAGTTGACAGCAGTGTGGAAAATAACCTATTCTGGCTGCTTGTTTAGATGTAGTGCATTGCTCACAACTAATCCTGTCATCCCTGTCCATACTGTAGACGTGGTTTCCTGTGTCATAGAGGACTGGGGGCCAGCCAACATCTGTTGCTATGCCTATGCTGCAGGGCTGCTCTAGCCAGTGTGTGTGTGTGTGTGTGTTGCATCCACAGTGGCCTCCACCAGGGTGCGAGTCCTTTTTTATACTCGCTGTGGTATCTGCAAAATGACTTTGATAGTAGACAGAATTACATGTAAATTAGATATTCATAGTTATTTAGGCATGTTCTGTAGAGCTTGTGTTGAGAATAGAGTGGGCACAGTTTCTTGTTTCTGAGGCAACAATAATGCTCATCAGGAAATCTCAGATCTTACATAATGGCTCATAGATTGAAGAGTGAAAATGTCTGAAATTTTGTCTGACCAGCACCAAAATTTACCATAGTTTGCAGACTTATTGTGTGCACAATGATGAAATTACAGCTGGATGATATAGGCTTGTATGATCTTTATGCAGTAAGACAGCTGAAATGCCTGTCTGCCTGCTGCTTGTGAATTAGGGTAACTAGGTTGGCTGAGAATACAGCGTGCCTTTCATGCTTATGGCTAAGCATTACTCTGCAGTCTGAGCAGCTCTGTTATGTTTTATCCCTCTTTTCATTGCTCTCTGTGTGTGTATTTATGTACATATGTGAGTACTTGTAAAGGTTTCTGTCCTGTTTGACACATCTGGATGTGTTTAGCGTGGCCCTGGTTACTCTACACGAACCCACTGTTGTTACATAACCCCCTCTTTTATGTAATGACTGCTGCAGCTCTCTGACTGAATTTGCCCACTCGAGTTTTTCCTGCCCCACACCCTGTTGGCCTGCCTCGTTCACCAGCTCGGCTCCTGAGCGGTCTCTTCCTGTAAAAGATGAGTTTAAGCAGCTGTCCTGGGAAACTCCAGCCAGCCGTCCTGACACGTCAAAACAAACCTGAATATATGACCATTTCCAGGCTCCAGAATGTTTCAGTGTTGGGGTATTTTTCAGCTCTTTTAATGGCTTTAAATATCCTTGACTTGAGAGAACAAGGATGTTAAAATGACAGCTGCGGTTTTGATTTCCCTTGTTCTTGTTACTGAGCATGAATCATGACTGATGGCTCTGTGAAGCATAATTGGAAAGTGGTTTTATCTTATTTCATCTGGAAAAGCAGCATTTGTTCAGCTTAACCTGGACTCATGTTCATGTTTCCCTGGAAGATGATTGTACAAAGTGTTTGTGTCTCAAAGTATGGAAACGATGGGGTTATTAATTATGACCTTGTGCACATAACTGAGATAACTACCTTGTGTAAATCAGACGTGGGCTTAGTTCAAGCTACCCCGATCAAGTGTTTTTATTTGCATTTGACTGGAGTTAATATTGAGTATCTGTCATTAGCCCTAATAAAAGAATTGGGTTTTTGTAGCTACACAGTGCACTGCTAGTGTAAATCAGACCTAAATTAATTCAGTTTAAACGAGGTATGTTTGACAGTTCAATAACTCTGCATTTAGAAAATGTAGCCCCTATCACACCTTTTCTTTGTTTTTGTTTTTCCTGTAGGCTACAGTGGCTACAATGAATGTTTTGGGGTGTGCAGTATTGCAGTAACTGCTGTAGCAGGAAGGTTTGAAGAGATGGCTTGCCAATTTTTGAGTCAATTACCCTCTTGATTTACAGCCTGAGCAAAATATGTGAATTCAGATGCTTTCTTCAATCAGCAGCAGCAGTATTTGAGAGTAGTGGCACAACTGACAACAGAAGTAGCCTAAAATATAAGTGAGGAAATGGGATAAATGAAAGCTTGTTTTTTATTTTTGTTCATCAAAGTGTTAGTGGAGACAGCAGAGCACAGGTGACGTAATTTTCACATCCAGAGCTGGCCAGCAAGGTGTCATTTGGGCTTGGACCTCAGTTCTTTGCTTTTGTTGTATTCATCGTGGCATATGCTTGATTTGTAAAAGTTCGACACTGTGGTGCTAAGCTGACATGATTTTTACAGTTATAATTGGTTTTTGAATTGGATCTTTGCATTGTAAACTCTCTTGTTTACAGATGAATTAAGGCTGATTTTGAATGATGTTACAAACCTTGGGAGTCTCACCTTCGCTCATCTAATAACTGGAAATAGAACATCCGGGTAAAATAGTTCCTTGTAAAACACCACTGCTAAACAAACAGTGGTGCAGGCAGGTCCATCTTGTTGGGTACTGTATAATGTGTATGTCATAACCCTTGTGTTTAAGTACCAATGCCACTGTCACACAGGAGACCCACAGGTGTACGCTTTAATTAATATGTGCTTATGGTGCAGAGTCATGAAAAGAGCAGAAAATGGTAGAGCAAATTACAGTGTCCTGGGAAGTACATAGTAAGTCTACAGTGTAATTATACACCTTCACATAAGCTACACTCAAATACAAAGTTAATCTCCTTTCACATGGAAAGGAAGTAGCACCCCTGCTATATTAACAAACACACTGGGTAAATTCCTTAATTCAGATACCATCTTAGTTGAAGATGGTGTAAGGAAAGACAAAGTCAATTGGTATCTTCCACTTGATCCAGGTTATCAGCAGTGGGTAGGGCAGGGATTGTTGGGAAAACAAGCAGAGGAGCGGCACTCGAGGACCAGGATTGGCCACCCTTGCCTTATTTGTATCAATGTTTCCCTCACTTGCATCTTTTTCTTGCTTCTTAGTCCTGCCCACAAAAGATGTGAGGAGAAGGTAATTGAGGAAACTTGTTTACACAGATGTGAGATGTCTTTTCTTTCGGTCCTTCATCTGAAGTGTCCAATCACCAAACAATTTCTAGTCCATAAAATACTTGGCAAAGGATGCTCTTGTGTATCCTCCAGCCAACATCCTTGCTCCTCAGAGCAGGGAAAAGAGCTTTGGGATGTCCTCGATCCTCACTCGACTGAAACGGCTTCCAGGTCAAACAAGGGGTGATCAAACAAGGGAATTGGAATTTACCCACTATGGAGTAGAGGAGCATAGAAAAAGACAGATGTTCAAATTTAACCAGAGATGGTGATGTTTACTACTGTACTCACTTGTAACAGTATAAAAAGCATCGACTGAACAGTATAAATAATGTCAGCATCCATTAGGAAACTGGTCTTAGCATGACGGGGCATCACACGTGTTCTGTGTGTTCATGGTCGATTTCCAGTGGAAGGCAGATGTCCAGTGTAGATTGGTCGGCCACTCAGTGGCTGACTCTCAGCCTGGTGGCCTGTTGGTTTTTGGAAGAGTTACTATGGTACAGGGTGCCCAGCACGTCAAATCTATGTGTTGCATCCAGGGAAGCACCAGAGTGGAGAATGTGCTGATAGCCAGAAAACAGCGGCTGCAGTGATCACCGTTGGTGCTTTTGTGCATGAGAGTAGGGGGAGGAAAATATGTTCTAGTTAGAGGGGGGATGAAGATCCTCCTATCTGCTCAGCAACTCCGCCTCCTCCTCGTGCTCCTATGTTGCCTTCATGATTAAGATCACTGGACTCCTAATGGTCTCACTGTGTTTGTTTACTGAACTGCAGTTTTAGTTCTTCCTGTATTTTCACGGAGCTGCTGTTGATTCATTGTAACTGACCTGTCAACCCCTCATCAGACCTATTGATATAGCCTAAGGAGCAGAGTTGGGGTTCTGGGAAACTGCTTTAATTTGGTTCAGCCCTAATTTCCCACCCTTTCCTGGTCAGGTCTCAGTGTCCTCTTTGTGTGGCCTCTGTAAGCAGGCTAGTGCTGAGGTGTCTGCTTCACATCTTCCAGTGCACTCTGAGGGACTTTACACCTGGCCTGTCCACCCTTTGGTACATCAGCTGTCCACCCACCACTTGGTGAATCATTGCACTAGATGGTGTGTCACACTTTGGGCCACCAGTATTGTTTTGAGGTGAATTTCCACAAAAAATGAATCTCCAGTGCCTTGATCTAATGCACCAGCCACGGGCGTGTTCAGGAGGGTTGCAGTGTTTGTGAACATTCACTACCCAGTGTGTACGAACAGTTTGTTTGTTTATCTTTGCACAGCAGGATTCAATGTAGAACAGTAATGGGAAGTGCTAGCAGGAAGCACAGCAGCTGTGTTTGCAGCAGTGTCCTTGGTACTTTAGTGAATAAGCCATAGATGTCTAAATGTTACAGCTGACTAAAGGAACAAATCAGAGTGCTTTTGTTGCACTGATTGGTGGTTGATGTCGCTGTCAGCCACAGAAACTCTTTGCGCTCAGCCCCACAATAAGATGGTTTCTGGTTGGATTATTGTTTATCCCAGTGTCTGCTGCACTATGCCTTAACCCAGCCCCATCCGCTCCAGCACCCTTTGGCCTGTGGATTGCTTTTGAAGCCCGTCTGTTCCTCTCCAGGCTGCCACAGCTTCCCAGTCCTTGCATGTTCCCATCTTCCTTCCCTTGCCATCTCTTCTCTCTCTCACAGCACCAGCCCTTGTAGACTTCCTCCATCCTGGTGGACAAACAACAACGAAACTGGTGTGGGGAGGGGAAATCAAGGTCTATCTTTGTCTGCAATCTGACTCATTATTTTTATTCAGCCACAGTCACTGAGGCCTGTATTGTGATGAAATGGCGCCCTCTGTGGTTGCTGCTGTATGGTGCAAGAGCAGACATTTTCCTCTCATGTCTGCCTTTGAAATGCCCATTCTGTGTCATACTGGTAAAATGGAGTACTCTGCTCTCAGCTGGCATTCATTCTTGGACATGGAATAAAGCAGTGAAATGGAAATCTCTCTTTTCATATTTCACCCCCTCTAATTATGTGTACTGATCATATTTTTGAATATAATGCTTTTACACAGTGCCTGCAGTTGCTAGTGCTGGGAGCTTTGTGCAGTACTAATTCACTGACCTCTGGAGTCTGACAGGGGAAATGCTCGGAGGCTCCCTAGTTAATGTGCTCTAAATGGTCAGATTTAGTGTTTCATTGTATTATATCTGATAGGGTGATTCATAACCACACATCCACCAGACTTGTCTGTACACTGCTTAGAACAAAATTATTTTGGCGGAAACATTCACTTTAAAATTAGGGCTGCAACTAACACTTACTTTCATTGTCAGTTGCTGATTATTTTCTCTTTCGGTTTGTAAGTATAAAATGTCAAGCTACAAATGTAATATTAAAACTGTCATGGTCAAATTCAATCTTCAGATGGCTTGTTTTATCTAATCAGTCGCCCATAACCCAAAGACATTCTGTTAACAGTTATCTAAAATGGTAAGAAGCCGATAAGCATCATTGACTAGCAGTTGCATTTACAATATATAAGGTATATTTTTGCCATATTTCACCCAGAATCTTATGCTCACACCCTGTTTCTTCCCCAGATGGAAGCGAGCAGAGAGCCGCTACACTGTGGAGCGAGCCGCTATCATCAGCCACTGGAACTGGCTCCAGGCCCACATCTCAGACTTGGAGTACCGTATCCGACAGCAGACTGACATGTACAAACATATCCGCGCTGGCAAGGTCAGTCCCTTACTCTTGTGTTAGGTTTGCCAGATGTTTGCGATGTGTCGGTTTTGGTGCAGAAATACATTCAGCTTTTCTATCAGTAGTCACAAGAACAGATTCTGTACGATAAGGCTGCTGCTGTGGTCTTCTGGTTCACACTACATGGTCTCTGTGTAGCATACACTTGTCTGTCAGTTGTAATTTAACTGGTGTTCCTTCATTTTATCTCTGTGCTGGAAGTGCAACACTCACGTTTTGATTCTGTAGGGCTCGGTGGAGCTGGGAGGTGTTGCCCCGAGCACAGCGCCTGCAGCTGGGACAGAGGTGAAATATGAGCCTGTAAATGCTCAGGTAAGCAGAGGGGTGTGTTTTCCTGTACAGCTGGCCATATTCAAAGTGCAAGCCAAGTTCCATGTCCAGTGCCTCAAAGCAGATTCTGCAGCAGTTCAATGATGCCCTTCATTCTTACTGGAGTCTTCAGTGTTTTGTGCTACATACTAGTCACTAAATGTGGGGACACACTTAATAACTGGGGGCACTTTGTCTGTGGGCCCTCTTTACCAGTCAGTGAACAGCTAAAATACCCTAATCAATAACACAGTTGATAAACAAAGCATATTAATTGCCAACAGTGTCTACTGAATCACAAATAAGATAGAACTCAGTTCAGTTTAGAACACCCCACTCCCCGTACAACCTGTGTGTGTTTGTGACTGATATTGGAGATTGATGACATCAATCGTACCAAAATTCATGCCTTTTTATTCTTTCATCATTTACAGCACAAACTAAAGTGTAAACCATGGACAGATGTGAACAATATAAGCCTTTTGCCTTCACATTTGTTTTGGTACAAGGCCGCGTGAGAGTTAACATGATCTCACAGGATTTACAGGCTTGTCTACCGCCAGATGTGCCGGTGGTTACCTGACAGCACCTCAGCATGTTGTTCAGGGTTTACTTTGCCATGAGGTGTGTGTGCTTCTTCACACTTGTCAAGGACTGAAAATCTGCACAAGTTGGTGGAAACAGTCTTTAAGTCTTAGACAGTTTCAGCCGTGCATTCCCGCTTTAAGTCTCACGGGATTTTTTAAAAACTTATTATTAGATTTTACATTGAACTAGATACAAACACAGTGATGTACAGTAGAGCATAGACTAATACAAATCCCTCATACTGAGTTCTGGGTCTCAGGATCTTGTGGAGATTTTTTTGGTGGTTGCAGCAAAGTGACTGAGTTTGCTTGTCTTTTTTTATTTAGTGATGTATTATGGCAATGCTTAGAAACGGTTGGACCACTGTCAAGAAGATCTAGTTGAAAGAGCTCAAGATAATGTGTAATAAATGACATTAAGAATGTGTCTGAACCTGAAACTATTTAGTGTAGCTGTAACTTTAGGTCAGCAAATATTCTGTGAAAAGAACATCCAAATGTTGTGCATATGCTAACCTAGTGTGAAAAACATTTATCTAACAATAATGACGAGGAGGAACCAGCCTTTGGACGTTATGTTGGCAGGTAAATTCACAGGTGCCTGATGATCAATGAAACATTCAACCTGATTTTTCTTGTAAATCAAAGCATCATGGGGAAGGGAAATGTGAACTGTTTTCATCAGAGAAAAGTGCTTTTGTGTCCTTGAACATTCTTATCCAAATAAATGCCTGATTGTTGCTCACAGGACAAGCCCGTCGCCGGGTTTGTTTAAAATGTTTAAATGTTTGACAGACCAGTACGACTGTATGTGTGGCTGCTAATCTGGGTGGTTTTACTGTTGGCCTACTGCACGCTAACAGTTTTCACTTTCTCTGGTTTGCAACTTTGCTGTCGGCCTGAAACATAAAGAATCAGTTTTATCAGATATTTTGTATAAATATAATGAATGTTAAAATTTCTAAGCATGGAATCAGTGAAATATGACCACAAGGTGTAGTCTCACTGTCTTTGTCTTATCTGTCGAAGCAGGATGTCTCTTCAGAACGGCTGGAGCACACAGGCACCGCCCACATCAGCAGCACAGAGTCCGGCCCTTGGAAAGCTCAAAACGGACAGCCAGTTAATGGCGTCCTCAGCAGGTACGGCCGATGATCATCACCTCCGTGTAGGCTCCTAGGTTTTGGGGATTTGTAATTATCCAGTGCTGATATTACTTAGAGCTGCAACTATTAGTCACTTAGTTGATTGATAGAAAAGTAACTGGCAATAGGTTTTGGTTATTTTTCAAACAAACACAAATTTACTAGTTCCACCACTTTAGACATGAGGATTAGTAACTGAATGTGTTTGCTGTGAGTCACTCAAACGAAAATTAATCTGCACTATTTTGATAGACACATCGTTTGAGCCATTTTCATATGTATTCCTTTCAGTTTTATACCAATGTACATCGAATATCCTGGACTCTGGACTGTTTTTCATTAATTTGACATTTTCTCTACAAAAGACCTCATCAATCGAGAAAATCTGCAGTCATCAGTAATGAAGATGACCCTGTTTACCATTAAATGTTCTGATATTAATTCACTGCTAAACAAGGCTTATTAATATAATGAAAAGTATTAAAACTCAGGGGTTTATTGCGTTTTCCGTTTTCAACTTGGATGTATACATGCTACTAATGTCATTAATTACCTTTATTAGCATTTAGCTTCTCATCAGTGGCTGCTTGACCAGAGTTGGTGGAACAGATACAGAGAAACACTGCACAACAAAAGCAGATATTCTGGGCCAGAATATGCTTGTTGCTATTTCATTTACAAATCCCCACATTGGTTGTCCTTGGGACAGGATGGCAGAGAGTGGAGACACCAAGCACCAGCCGCCATCGGCCTATGACAGCACATGTGTGGCTGCGCGAACACGACCGCTAGTCAGCTGCCGACGACGGCGGCTCATTCAGCCCAACACCGTGCCCAACCTCAATGGCAAGGTGAGTGTCTTGGTGCTCAGTGGCTTGTGCATGCTTAAATATTCAGTGTAGAATTTGGACAAATTCAACACATACAGCAAATCAAGTCAAGGAGAACTGAGAGGACATGTTTGTGTAAATAGGTCTGACTCTGAGATCTGTGGGGAGACGCTGCGGATCAGCTCTTATCATGGCTACAGAGCACAAAGACAGACTTTTATTCTTAGACAATATCATGATTAGTTCCCTTGGATCCTAATAGATGAGTAAACAAGGGATGGTTCGCTTATGGAAAAACCAGGGCAGCTTCCTTCAGAGCCAAAAAACAAAGAGGAGAAATTGATAAAAGTAGAAACATGGACTCATTGTTTGTGTTTCCTCTCCATAGCAACACATTCTGGGGGTCATTTTAGACTGAAACAGATTAAATCTATGTCCTTTAAAACAAACATCTTATGTGTAGTTATGGTAATGTCATTTTTGTGTTACTCTTACAATAACAGAACAGTTAACAATACAATGAACGATACCATTTTTCCTTGATCTGTTCGACTGTTCATTTATAGTTGCAGGACAATTGAAGCTGGATTCAAGTAAATTTCCCTCTATTGTTCTATCTGGTTTATAAATTAGTCTGTAGTTCAGTACCAAATAGAACTAATATTAGTCAATGCAAAAAGGCCTTGTGCTCACAGTCCAACAATAAATCCAGAAAACTCTTGAAGCTGAACCAAACAAAAATAGAAAAAAAATAACCCTCACGCACTCTTAGGTAGAGCAAGGAACATGATAAAAAGCCTTTATTTAATTGGGCATATAATAAAACCTACCCAGGTCTTCAGCAGGGCAGAAACGTAACTAATTGTATACATCTGGTACGTTTAATATTAGAACCATTTCTGAAATATGCAACGTCCTGTCATCATGATGCCGAAGTCTTCAAAGAAGGAACTGTTTTCTCCTGAGGTGCATTCAGTTGTAGGAAACCTCTAGAAGCCATTTGTTCTTCACCGAGTAATATTTACTTAACTGTTGTGATGTAGAAGTTGAACTGCAAGTATTTTCAGCTGTACACAGTTTAGTCCTTTGTCTGCTCCCAGGCCCAGAGAAGCAGCTGTATCCAGTGTAACTGCAGGGTCAACCCCAGCTGTGTGATGTGTGGTGGCTGGCCCACCCCCAGAGAGGACCTTCAGTATGAGCTGCCCACCCTGGAGCGCCTGTCACGACTGGATTTTGGCATCCACTCCATCCTCTCCTTCCCTGATGGTCAGTCATTCAGTTTACACAGTTACTTCCTGCTTTACATCGAGAAGGGAAGACAAACAAGGAGTGGCAGCAGAGAGATGTTGGAGAACATCTCTAGTCGTTCACTCAGTTTTCTCTATGTGCAGTGGGATCATGTTCCCCTGAAAAGTGTTGACAGCAGTCCTGATGGTGTCACATTTCAGAATATTGAAGTATAACTCAGGGTTCCCAAAGATCAAGACAGTTTTCTAATTGTTAAGGAGTCTGACATGTTTTGGCAGGGCATGCATGTCTTAAGCAGGAGAATAACTGAGCAACATAGCAGTGAGATTGGCATAAGCTCATAGAAGGTTACCTTTGGTTACCTCCTCATAGATAATCATTCGCTAATGTTGAACTACTGATGGCAAATCTGGAGCTTTGAGCAGCACTGTACTCAGCTGCCGCTGGTGCAACCTCCTAATTCTTCTGCGTTAATTCCTCCCCCAGACGTCTGTATAGGCCTCCGTCTGCAGGAGGTGATGAAGAGCCAGTGGCAGAGCAAGTCACTGGAGAGGAGCAAACCACTGAAAAAGCTCTCTCTCAAACACAAGCTTTCCTCATCCAAAGAGAAGCACAAGTTCACAAACTCACTCATGGCAGTCAGTAAGTACAGACCGTCACTTCAGAAGCTGGCCGCATGTCCTAAAAGTGTCTCAAATTAAATGCCATGCATAAAAGGTTTTAGTGCAAAGACACGGCTGTTAATACATGAATACAGAGATGGAGAAATAACCATGGGAATGAACTGAGACAGAATGTGTAGCCATGAAATAGTGAAAAGAGCCAATCAGGTTTTAAAACTCAGCTCATTATTATGAAGTGTTCTCCCCATTCTCAGTAACAATTTGTTGCAGGCCAGTTTCTGTTTCACAGTGCCATTTTTCCCATTAATTGCTGTACTTCATGATGCCTCAGGGCAGAGACAGTCAGATGATACAGCCGAGACGGTCTACAGTAGCTGGCGTTGTTACACACATACTTTTCATAACTGGTGTGTTGAGGGTGAATTGTGATCTTGCATGTGTTTTTAAAAAAAAATTTTTTTAAACATTTGCTGAACTTCACATGGGACTGTTCCTGGTGTTGCAGGACTGGGCCACTATAAGAACCGTGCAGAGAAGCCAAGGACGAAGGACAGCAGTGTGAGCAGCAGCGGTGCTGTGCTTAACACAGCCCGGCTCGAGGGCCAGTCCATGTGCCAGGCTGAGCGGCTGCAGGCCCTCTCCACCTCCCTAGGGCCCTATGACAAGAACTACAGCCGCAAGAGATTAAGAGAGCACTCGCTGGACAGGACTGACAGTGAGTCGTTTAGAAATGAAGGCAGGAGAAAAGCATTTATCGTTAGGCCCGTTTGTCACAACTGAAGAAAATCTTGTCTGTGTCCCGCCCTCAGCCTCCCCAAAACTGTTCCTGGACTCGAGCAGCCCATGCGCGACTCTGGCCAACATGCACTCGTCCATTCACAGCGCCCTCACCCGGCAGCTGTCCACGTCTTCAGAGAACTCCACACCGCTGGGCCCCAGCGGCCAGAGCGTCCCGAGCACACCAGTAAGGAAACGCTGTACTGCGTCTTTGTCTGATGATGTACTGGGACCTCGTGATTCAGATTCACATGACAGATGATGATCCTGTTAAGACACTAATACGAGTTGTTGAGGTAGAATTTCAGGCACGGCCGGTCTGTTATAGGAGATTCAAACTTACTAAGAAATACTAAAAATGTTAGAGAACCTGTGACCAAAATGCAGCCTACAAGATGATGATGATACAGCGAGTGGTGCTGTGAGAGGGAGAAACTGGCTTCACTGAAGCTGAGATGCATCAGGAAACAAAACCAGTGAGCAGACTCACTAGGAGGCCAGCTGCTGAAGCTTGTCCTCCGCACACCAGCTGAGTTTTGCTACAGGATTTATATGAGAAATACTCCTTAAGCAAAGTTTAACCAAGGCATCAATATGTAAAGGATGCCTGCTAATGGTTGTGACATTGCCTGAGACTGGAGTTATTTTTAAACTAGCAGCCTGGTAGAAAGCCCTTGCTCTGGTGGACATAGCAGGAACACAAATGTAAAAACATTTGTCAACATCCAAATTCAATAATTTTCTAGAATTAATTGTTCTGATGCGACTTTAACTTCCCATTGTATTTTCACATTGAAGTCTCTGTTGCAGTTTAACTAGACGGACGGATAAGTGACTGAACTCTGCTCAGCCGTGGTCAGTTAGGAAGTCCCACCTTTGTTCTGTTGATCCTTACATTTCCACGTGTGTTGCCCCTCCCCCCACAGCAGCCCATCAAGAGGAGGCGAGGTGAAAGCTCTTTTGACATCAACAACATTGTGATCCCCATGTCTGTGGCAGCCACCACCAGAGTGGAGAAGCTGCAGTACAAAGAGATCCTCACACCCAGGTAACATCTGCTGCACGGTGCCAGGTTGTGACCAGCCAGATGTTTGGGCTGACACAGTACCTGCCTGCTCGGCTGCACTGTCCACCATTTCCTCCTCTAAATCACTGGGACATGTTAGAAGTGCTGCCTCCTGTCCTCACAGTTGTTGTTCTGTCTGTGTAGTTGGAGATCTGTGGACATCTTCTCGCAACCTATCACTGAAGAGGAGAACGAGCGGGATGTGAGTGCTCACTGACCTAGGTGTAGTGATCAGTAGTGCACCAACCTGCCTGTTCCTACTGTTCTATTTGAAATTGTGTCACATGTATAAAGCAATTGATATTTTACCAAAGATACAGAATACATCAGCTCTACAAATATATGAATAGTGAGTGACACCTAGTGGTCAGATTAGCAACTGCAGGCCTCTTTTCCAGTGGATGCAGTTTAATAGCCTTTCAAACTTTGAGCATCTAACGGTTAAAATGCAGATGTTCTCTATTAAAAATTGTAAAGGTTGTTCATCCAGAGAGATTCAGTTTCCTGCTGTAGAAGAAAACGGCAGAGTGATGTCACACCGCAAAATGTTTACTCACGAGCCACAGTAGCATGGCTCATAGTAGTTGAGTTCAACACCTAATCATTTGAGTTATTGTTATGTACAGCTCTGTACTGTGAAGTGTGATAGAAGTGAAATTGTGTGCTTGATAAATATCCTTTCATTGATGTCTTTCATACTTCAGCTGCTACAAGTGTTGAAGTTGTCGTTTAGCTTGATACATGAGCCAAACAATCAGTTATCAAACTTGTGGCATTAATTTTCTGTCAGTGGATTAATAGATTAAAAGTGAGCACATGTTCCTGATGTCACCGTGTGTGTGATTGTGTAGGTGGAGGACCTGACTGATGCAGCCTTTATCCAGCTCCATCAGCCCTATGAGGACCAGGAGCGTTCCCGCTGGACTTGGATGGCCCTGGCTCCGGCTAAGAGGAGGGGCAGCAGGTCTGTCACAGTTAACACACCATGATGTTCTAGTGTGTGATGTTAGCTGTCACTGTCTCACTGAGGCTTGTCTGCTCCCTCAGGTCATACAAATCTGTTGACGGGCGGACCACACCGCTGCTGTGCGGGACCAACCCTCCCACCCCTCAGCCTGCGTCCCCAGACCCGGGCCACTGCCCCACGCTCCACGACTACAGCCACGTGCCATCGCCCATGAGCCCCGCCAGCCCTGACACCACCTCCAACCCCCTCACGCCCTGCTCCAGGGACTCGCATCGATTGCTGTCCAGCGAGGACACACGGTGCTCAACGCCAGACTTCACCTTCGAAGAGCGGGTATGTGCACCGGGCACTGCAGTTCAGTGTAGAACTTCTGATACCACTTTTTGTACAAAGCAGTTCTAGGGCTGGTTCAGAGCCAGTCCTAAATCTTGAACCATTTCTTTGTATTTTGACAGCCAGAGAACTTCCAACTTGGCACCAACTCTCAGCTGGTCTAGAACTGTGGGTATTCTTGTTTCCCCCGTTAAAAAAAAAAAAAAAAAAAAGTGTAACATGAAAGTGTAGTGTAGTGTAGTCTTGCCTAACTTTTAATACTGAAAGGAAAAACATGAGCCTCATTGATGTGAAACTGAAGCAGCAGTGAACTGTTAGCTAAAGGCTAACATCTTGCATTCAGTGTTAATTCCTCTCAAACGTTAATCCATAGAAATGATGACAAATGCATTGGACGAGTCATGTTTAGATGCCAGTGTAGGCTCAGAGCCAGGAGCAACACTACAAAGTACAAAGGCGACACAGTCATTGTTGTTCTTGTGCACGGCTCCAGCATTGCTGGGAAAGCAGAGTGACGTAATTCCATGGCTCTTTAAGCCTGTGGAAAAACACACCAGTTCTTAGCAGGTTCACTATTTGAACCATCTCCAAACCAGCTCAGAACTAGCAGCTAGTTCATGTTGGTAAAAAAAAAGAGGTATGAGATTAGTTATTCATTATCATTTTACCTGCTGATACATTTCTTGATTATCTGACTGTTTGGAAAAATGGCTACAAAAGCTCTACCACAGGCCCAAAACCTTGAAAAATGTCTGAAACTGGGTAGTTACCTCTTTGTTCATGGAGCTGCAGGTACTCGACGGCAGTATGTGTTCTAATGAACGCTGTCTCATTTTCAGACGGTAGCGCCATGGGAGCGTCGCAGCTTCCCCCTGACAGAGGACCCGGCCCCGGAGCCCGAGGCGGAGGGTGACCACCACATCAGGCCCAGAATGCGCAGCATCTCAGGTTGCCGAGCAACATCCTACGGCCGTCTGGATTCGGACGACATGGATCTGCCATGTGACGACGACGGCGGCCCCAAACACAAGGCTTCCACCCACCGATGAATGACTGACAGGCTGAGGTCGCCTGGCCCCCCCACTTCCCCCAAGCTCCTCTCTGGCATTAACAAGCAGAACCTCAAAGCAGAATAAGATATTAAATGGGTTCCTGTTGTTTGATATTCAAACATCAGTCTAATACTTTTCACAGTTTTTAGTGAACATTATGGAGATAGAAGCCTTTCCCTA
>NW_018127947.1:1022414-1045865 GCF_001952655.1 Monopterus albus | reverse complement strand
CCCACCCATAGAGGTCGCCCGACGTCATCCGAGCAACTCTCCAGCTGCCAAGTCTAATTTTGTTGGTTTGCTTTCTTTGTTCATTCCTGATGTTTTTATGTCTGTTCCAGCGTAACAACACTTTCTCTGAATAGTGAAATCATTCCTTCACAGTATCTCTGGATAGCATCTGGCTCCCATCTCGCCCCGCAGGCTCTGTACTCGGTGTGTCAGAGGGGCAATGGCACAGAGAGGACTGGGGTGTCTCTTGAGCACTTGCCCTACAGAAGCTGCTGCATGCTTTTGTTCGTCTTATCACAACAGCACAGGAAGATGTTCACAGTTCCAAAAGGATAAGGAATAAATGGCTGGGGATGATGGTGCTGTCTGCTCATTTCACTCCCTTTCCCTCAGTTGTTATTAGACAAGTCAGATTGTGGCAAGCCACCATGCGCTCAGGTTCTTGAATTTAAGGGAATATTTTCTGCTGTTTAATACTTTCACTATAAAATGGATCAGATCCAGACTACTGCAAGATGGATTGTGTTTCTGCCACCCCACAACGTCCATATAACCACACTCTTGGCCCTCCCTGCCCTTAAGTAACTAATTGCTATGCAAAAAAAAAAAATCTATGGTTTTCATTTTCCACCTTTGATGCCACAGCATTGTTTTTTTTTTTTTCTAGTTGAGAGATTTCAATGTACCTGTTCGATTGTTACAGCAGTTAACCTAATCAAAAGCAGAATTGTTTTCTTTTTGTAAATAGTACCATTAAAACATTTATGTTTAACTTGGTGTGACTGTCATGGCCTCAAGTCCTTCAGAGTGAGAACTGTCCAAAGTCGCTCCCTCACGTTACACAAATGCGATTCATTGAGTTGAGGGAACATGACAATTTGAGAACGTTTATGCAAAATGGACACACAAAACAGCTGACAGTAAATCTCACACACTAGGTGATCAGGAGGGAGCGATTTCAGACTTGGCACTCACATTGCAATCCTTCACAACAACAGTGACTTCATAGCATTTATTTTCAAATACACATACAGCAACAAGTCATCATAAACCAGTTATTGATAAAATGCACAATAACGAGAACAATCACATTTCCACGACTGTACAGTGTCAGAAGTAACCAGAAGGGTGATGAGTTTTTGTTACTGCAGAAATCTCCGGTCCAGAGGAACACAGAGAGGACCACTGAAACACACACACGCTGTAGCGCACACTTGGGAACAACTCCCACCCTTAGCACTCGTGTCTGCCCTGGAAGAAAAAACCAAGAATTGACTGGAGCATGCAGACAAAGTGGCAAGCAATTCTCTGTGACCACAGAGAAAAAAATACTGTTGTACATCTCTCCGAGTGAAGGTTAGCACCACACACATTTTAGTCAGGATCTTCTCCCACGTACAGATATAAACAGGAACCAAAGAGACCACTTTGAAAAGGGGGCAACATGAGGTGCATGCCAGAAGTCGGTTCCCTCATACTAAAGCGAGTAATAGTGATGAATCACTGGGAATACTGATAACCATTGGGACGTCTTCAAACATGGGGTCTGAGTGTGGTTTTCAGGGAACATGTTTACACGGAGGAAACTGTTGCATTCACTTCATTCCAGTACAAAACCAATGTCAAAATGAAAAGCTCAAAAAGTTTTAAATCTTTTCTAATCTTGCTCAGTATGAATTAGACTACACCGTATGACCAAAAGTATGTAGACACTCAAATCTGTGGCAGCGCTTTGTGTCTGAAGATTAATTATCTGAGCAGGTCTGCGTTTCCCTCCTCTGTTTTTCTAAGGTGATATTCTGGGTTTTTGAACAAAAAACCCTGAAAAGGGACAAGTGGGACAGAACTTTGTAAAGAGTCAACCTGTCTCAGACTGACCAGGATATGTATAAGATAAAATCATTCCTCAGGCTTCGCTTTGGGTTTTACTAGTTCTACACATTCCTACAGCAAAGGCCCATAGAGAGGTGTTTTTCCAGCCTGACTGGTAAATGGTCTTATACTTGTATAGCGCCTTTCTATGCTTTTACAGCACATTCAAAGCGCTTTCACATTATTCGGCCATTCACCCATTCGCACTCCCAAGCACTCACACATTCACACACCGGTGACATCACCGGGAGCAACTGGGGGTTCAGTGTCTTGCTCAAGGACACCTCGACATGTTGACTGGACAAGCCGGGAATCGAACCGCTAATACTCCAGTTAGGAAACAACCCGCTCTACCTCCTGAGCCACAGCCGCCCCTGACTGGTCTGCACACAGCCCTGAACTCCATCCAACACTGTGATCCAGGCCTCATCACCTGACACCAATGTCCCCTGCAGCAGGTTCATGATCTGGTGGAAAGTCTGAGGCTGTTATAGCAGCACAGTAACGCCCACCGTTTTGGATTGAGATGCTCAAAATGTCACAGTGGTGCTACATTTAGGTGTCCACATATTTTTGGTCATGTAGTATAGTTTGCAACTTTCCAAGGAACTAGAAGTTTCAACACAATCAGCTGCTAAGTCCCGTGTCTCAGCTACAGATTTACTGCCAGAGCTAATGGATGCATCACTGTGCGGCTTCTCGCTGCATGCCAGATCCCTCATCTCAGCTCTACCCAATCAGCTGGGCACCATTCATCTGTCTGTTCTGCAACACAAACATGTTCAATCCTGCTGAGCACACTGTAAAATACTTGTTTTTCCAGCCTTTAAAGAGACTAAGCAACTTGTGAGTGAAGAAACAAAATGAACATCCTTCAGCCTCATATCACTGTTCAGTAACTACGATTCTTGCTACAGCTCAGTATTTAGCTTGTGGTAGCATCTGTTCAGCAGAAGTTACACAGTCTGACTGGAACACTTGTATTTTCAGTACCAACTATTCTGCCTACCTGCAAGTGCATCTTACAGCAGCTTAAACACTGAACGGCTGTTTCTCTTCATAATTTGGCCCAAGTTACACTTTAAATGCCTTAAGGTAAATTTTCCTCCTCATACATCTGTAGCTGTAGCGCATTTACAATAGAGCAGTAACAAAACTCAACACTGACAGCAGCAGGCACAATACAAATGTTTCTTCATATCAAATACATGTCATATATCCACAGAATACAATTATAAAACTGTGCCCAACACAAACCGATGTTTCTACTCTAGCTCTTCTTTTTTTTTTTTTTCTTCTGAACCCAGTTAGGCCCGTCACCGCCGGTGCAGCAGCTTGAGGCGCAGGACACATCGGGACTACACAAAGCAAAAACAGCAGTGAGGTCCGTTCACATTTTTCTGCCTTGAGGAGAGATTTGCTACTTTTCTTTGAACAGTCTTCCTCACTACACCCTACAACCGTTCCTTAAACCGAACCCCAACCACCTGCACTCCCTTCTAGTTTACAAGTCAATTTATATCAAAACAAAACCCACCAGGGGACACTCATGACAGGGGACACTGAAAACGCAACTGCCTAAAAGGTTTAAAGTCAGTGTGACAGAAAACCAAGTCTTCAATATGGTTGGATTTATAAGGATGTGGATAATTCCTCAGATTCACAAGGAGAATTTTTCTCTGCTGAGTGCTTTAACTCTTAAAGGGACACTTACAAAAGGTAGAAATAATAGCAAATAAAGAGCTCAAAGACCACAGAGAGAAATGAAATACATGTTGGCCTACATGTTAATCCGCATTTTGCCTCAAGACGTCTACTAGTAATGCCTCAAGAACAATTTCAAAGGTTAGTGATGGATAAACAGTGACAGGAAGCTAAAAAAGTCCCATGAAAGTAACGAGGACGGCGTCACAACTCCTCTACGGGGTCGTGTGTTTGAGGTGCAGGTGACATGGGTGCATTCACAAGCCTTGTTTGGCCAGAGAGGCGGACACCTGGTCGGCCAGCGTGGACAGCTGTGGGGATTCGGCCATGTTGATGCTGCCGGAGGAGGACACGGTGCTGAGCTGGTGGGGGGAGTCTTCCAAAGACACAATCTCAGCGCCGTGGTCAGTGCGGGCCTTGGCCGTCTCACGGAAGTTCAGTTTGTGGCTCTCGATCTGTGGCGAGATGACAGCTGAAGGTCACACACAGCAGCAAGGAAGTCAAAGTGCCAGTATGATGGTGGAAGAATACTCCACTGCCAGTGAAAGTACTGCATCCATAAGTGTATTACAAGCTACAGTAGGTAACTTAAGGTATCTCCCTGCATCCCTGCTCTACTAGGACCTGCTATGTTCCGTCACGCTCTTCTGATTTGTTATGAAACTACAAGAAATGAGAAAGCAACAAAACTCACTAATGAAGCAGAAATAACTGAAAACCTGATTGATCAGAGAGGTCAATCCTGCTCAAAACCTTCTAGAAGCTGATTTATCTGCACTGCTGCTGGTGCTGGTCAGTGAGTCTGGGTCACAGGAGGCTTCGACAGCTCCTCTCCACATTAAGAACATTTGTACAACAAAAATATATGAAAAAGAAGTTACATACTGCAGCTTTAACAAAAAGTCCAAATGTAATAAAAAGTATCACTGTGACTGATAAATGACCCTAACCTATGCTACATCATTAGATTATTACTTTATTTACAGTTCATAAAATAAATCTGAGGGATCATAAGACGATAACTGGAGGTAAGAAAGAAATTTAAATGAAACCATCTGAGGCGTTTGAGGGGCAATGCCCCAACGGAGGGACCACAAACCAGAGCGCACGCCTTTACTGAGGGAGGGTTGTACTGTGTCAGATCAGTGTGGCGGAGAAGTAGAATTAAGTAGCATAAAATGAAAATACTCAACTAAAGTGACCTGTAAAATGTATCTGAGTAAATGTATTCAGTTACTTTCCACCAGCACACTGGAGGACGGAAGTAAGAAACCGTTTGGGATGATTAATGTAACAGCTGTATTTTCCTCAGTGACTGAGACAGGGAGGAGCAGGGCGCCCTCTGGTGGGCATCGGCATGTACATCAATATGAACAGGACTAGCATCAAGTCTCCTAAACCCCCAGGTTCACTGTCCGTCACTGGGTTTTTGGTCAGCTGTTAGATGACACCTTCACATTCTATCAGTTTTATTGTGAGTGAAAAGGTTTTGGTTGGTGTGCAGGGTTTACCAAATTAAATTCGAGGCTTTTAAGACCTTCAATACTGCACACAAGGCAATGTTTTACAGTCAAACAGAGCAAAGTGAAACAAAACTATGTGGGATGAAGTTCAAGTGTCTCAATAAATCTCTCTTTTAGAGTTTCCACCCGACTGTTGCACCAAATATCCACTGACAACATGACTAACACCGGGTAGGAGACAGCTGTTGTAGAGAAGCACACAGCTGGTGAGTACTTACAGGAGTCCTCAGTCTTTCTGAGGGGGCTCGTCAGGGTGGGTGTGTCAGGTGCTGAGGGGACAGTCTGAGGTGACTGAGGAGGGGTGACAGCGGGGGAGGGGACTGAGGGGCTGTCTGAGGTGCTGCCCTCGGCTTCCTTCCCCTTCTCCCTCTACAGAGGGATGAACAAAACATGCAACAAAAATACACGGGATGGCATATCAACAGAAATCACAAGGCAACACAATATATGAAAAACCAAATGAATTCAGCTGAATGACCAGGAACAGAAGATAATGAGAAGAATGGACAAGTGATGATGAACTGAAAACCAGTTGGGTGGAGAAGATGAAAGTGTCTTGTACAAAAGTAATAATGACAAACCCAGGAGAAGGAAGGATGAGAAGTGAATGAGTGGGGCGTGAGAGGAGGCAGTCGGAGCCGCCCAGCAGCACCAGCACTGGACACAAGTGGCCGTTTTTGTGTCTGTAACATCAGCGTTGGTCCGTTTATGCTTCAACTTTTACATCTAAGATCAATGTGCTGTTTTGTGCTTTAGAAAAAGTCCTGACAAAGTCTCAGTGTAAAACCAAGACTGTTTAAGAACAAAACCCGGCTCATGAAGCGTTACAGCTTTAGAGTGCGCTGACAGGGCTCAGAATCAGATCTGAGAGCGTGTTCGCGGCCATGCCCGTGCTCATGTCCGAGTCTGCACTCTCAGATTTCTCCACTGGGGTTTTGTGTCAAAGTCTGTCGGAACCAAAAGCTTCTAAAAAACACACAAAACACGTTTTGAGCTCTCTTCCGTTTGCAAATCAGGGTTTGAGAGCGAGGGAGCACAAAATCATGAGCGGGCAAGCAGGGATTCTCCCTCACCGTCGAATCCGTGCAAACTGAAAAGAGCTAAAAACGTCTTTTGTGTTTTTAAACCCTTTGGCATCGACAGACCTTCACACAAAACCCAGTGGAGAAATCTGAGTGATCAGACTCAAAGATAAGAGTGGCCAGGAACACGCTCTCAGATCTGATTGTGCACTTACTAATCTGTGCGCCCTCAAACATTTTAGTGGGGATTTGCTTCCATATGATCGCGTCACATCCTGCCTCCCCAGCCCTACCTTTCTCTGTCCGCCTCCAGGGACATGGCCAATGTTGCCCAGAGAGCCGACCTTGGACTGACCTCTGAACTCCAGCTTCTCACTTTTGATCTCGACATTTCCACCACCTAATGGAAATAGAAATTAGCACCATTATTATAAAGTTTACAAATATAGAGGTATACACAGATAGTATGTCAGACACAGCAAATACACAAGTATTATTAAAAAAAGCAGCAGTCAACAAATAAACAGAAAGGCCAGTAAGCACAAGACCAGTCCAGAGAACTTTTCATTAAAAGTACTAATGCAACCACGTAAAAACTCAGCATTACAAGTAAAAGATCTGCTTTCAAAATCCTACTTTCAGTAAGTACAAAAGTATTATCAGCAACATGTATTTAAATTATCAAAAGTACTTGGTACACAGAAAAATTATGCTACAAGTTCTGTGAATCATTGCTTTTCACAGACAGTAAACATGATATTTCACCTGGTTTATGGTGAATGTTGTCTTTGGATCCACATTTAGATGTGACGTTGCTCAGGTCAATCTTTTTGTGCACAATTTGGATCTGAAACCAAACAGAGCAGAAAAACGGTTTCATCAGCACCGACCACGTCATCCTGCTCACTGGCCGGTTAGTCTACAGCTGGTACCAGGAAGGGAAACACTAACAGCGACTAATTACACACTAATGTGCTGTTTTTGCACCTGTGAGCATTAAAAACTTGGCACTTGAATACAAAAAAAATTTAAAAAAGCAAACAAATGATCAAGTTTCATGTTAGGAAGTATCAAGTTAATCGATCATATTCTGCATTTTTCACCACACAGTACTCATGTTATGAGGTGAAGCCGTAGTTTTCAGCCATGCATGACCTCATCTCAGGCTCTCCTGTGTGGAAACACAAAGGGCTCAGTCTCCCTCCGCTGAGGTCATCTCACGACAACAGGAACAGTTCAGTGGAGAGGTCGAGGACAGAGACTCGTTGTTTCTGTGGAGGGGCTCCAATCATGCATTTTTATAAGTTTCATGC
Organism: Monopterus albus; assembly: GCF_001952655.1. NCBI lineage: Eukaryota > Metazoa > Chordata > Actinopteri > Synbranchiformes > Synbranchidae > Monopterus > Monopterus albus. The sequence continues at coordinate 1,038,431 of NW_018127947.1, read as the reverse complement.
ATTTTCTCATCATAAACATCTGATGTAGTGATTTCGGCTCAGATGAGTTGGAATAAAAACATCCACACAGATTCACTCGTGTTAGTGAAGGAGCCAGTTTGAGGTTCTGAACCGACAAGCACAGACTCGGATTAGGCCGTGAGCATTACACACCACCATCAGCTGTGACAGCAGAGCCACTGTCAGCACAACCAGTGATGTCTACAAGCGAAAATCTAGGATGGAAGCCGGCAAATACAAACGGTTCTAAATCCACAGTTTAGTGATATTCTAGATGCCAACATGAAACGCTCATGACTGTCTAATGATAAAGCTGTTAATAGGAGACGTTATCAGGTGGGGAGCTAGGAGGTCAGAACGACGTGCATGTCCTTTGTCAAGATGAAGCAAGAACAAGTGGTTTTGGCTACACACAGGGCAGTCCCTTATTGATCTACTCACATTGCCACCACCGGGTACATGTTTTATATTGTCTTTGGAGCCGCACCGGGACTGCACATTGCTCATGTCCAACTTCTCATTAAGAATTTGTACCTGGAGAGTCGATATGTGGGGAAAGAAGACCGTTATCCCGGAGCCACTGCAGGAGGAACGAATCTGAGGCTCAAGGGAGCGAGAGCTAACCAGGAAACGTGGCTGAGTGACGATGACAAAGAAGGGTTTCATCTGTTTTTAACAGGCGTTAGTGTGATGATCATAACTGCACAGATACACAAGGCTCCTATGATGAGGAGATTCTTTAGTTCCAGAAGTAGCCCATCCATGATGTATACTGTTTATAAACAGCATAAAATATCTTCACCTACTGTTCATGAAAAGATTCAGCAAGTTACACTGTGAGCTACACCTGTTTTAGCCTATATTTGTTTACATTTAGGAAAATTAAGTGCAATTAATTAGCTATCAGCTGCTGCCGTTTGCTACGGCCCACAGAGCTGCTGGCAACTACAAATGGTTTACTTTGATAGTGAAGAAGACAAAGAACCTGTTGACTCTCAGGAGACATCTGAAGTGGTTGTGGCAGCTCGTGGAATTAAGGCATTTCAATAAACAAAAGAAATTAAATCATAACTCAGTCAAATCTGAGTATGACAGGATACACGCATCATCTTCAATAACCACAGCGAATAAACAGCCAAAGAGCATAAAAGATGCTTCTGAAGGTGTCAGTTTGGCCAAAGTATAAACAAATGAGCACATTGTAGCCCTCAAACTACAGGAGCTGCAGTTCCAGACATGAGCGCCTGGGAATCCCAGCAATGGGAGTAAACCCCAGACTAACAAGAGGAGCTTTAAAAACCATAATGTAATGTTTTCATGTTGCACTACCCATATATTGTTGACATTGCTGAGCCACAGGTGTCTGACAGGGGGCCCACTGTGCTACCAAACTGGACCAATTCAAGATTCTGAAAGTGTCAGACCTCAAGTCCAAAAGTTGGTTCTGAACAGCCTGGTGCTGAGTTCATCCCTCAGTTACTTACATTGCCGCCACCGGGTACATGTTTGATATTGTCTGTGGAGCCGCACTTAGACTGGACATTACTATAGTCCACCTTCTGATCAAGGATTTTAACCTGGAAAAGTGCAGAAGTGAGTGGAACACACCGTTACCTTAGAGTCACTGAGAGCAGGTGAAGAGTGAGACCGGCAAACTGTGACACTAGGTCAGCCTTGTATTCATAATATAGTAGGCGATACAGTAGGACTCTTTCCTCTACTTGTGGCAGAAGCATCATGCAGATGAGCTTCACTTTAAGGCCAATTATTTCACAGGTGAAAACCAAACATGAGACGCATTTGATTTCTCACCTTGCCTCCACCAGGCGTGTGCTTTATGTTGTCTTTAGAACCACAGCGAGCCTGGACGTTAGTCAGGTCCAGTTTCTTGTCCAGGATTTGGACCTGCACAGTGTGAGAAGACAAATAAAATTCTTCAGAAATGAGACTGAGAATGGCTGCAGGAGGAGATCAGGCCAGAAGGAGGAAAGAGGTAAAAGGGATAAAAACTCATTTTATTAAAAGCTGCCATTCAAAATGCTGTTTGTGTCTCACACCTGCTGCTTTAACCACTACTACTAGACATGAGGTAGCCAGTACAGTACGAAACTACTAGAGAATTCTACTGGCTTTAGTGCATGAAAATATAAATACTGTGCAAAATATGAGACTTGTAGTCCACTGGCTCTGTTCTGATCAGATGTTATTGGCACTGTCGACCTAATTTCTATATACTTTTTCCACACATGGTAAATCTGTTTTTCACCACAAAAACATTTCTGAAAATATATAAATAGAATAGCTAATAAAATGTTACAGATGCCAGCTTTAATGCATTAATGTAACAGGCTGATGGCTAAGTGCATCTTTAGGTCTTATAATTATACTGCATTTTGTATTAATCTGGTTCTGAAAAGTAACTAAAGTTATAAAATAAATGCAGTGGAGTAAAAAGTACAATACTTGTCTCTAAAATGTGGTGAAGCCAAAGTAGTGAAGTAGCAGAGAACGCAATACCTCAAAATTGTACTTAAATACAGTACTTACTTTCCACCACTGTTTAGAACAAATCTAAAAAAATGCTATTAATCGCGCGTTAACTATGGATAATCATGTCATTAATCGCGACTAGACCTTTTAACCGATTGATAGCACTACTCATTAGTGAGTACTGAGCAGACTGAGACTGTACAGACTCCATCCAAGTCCATCTTCAGATCATTAACATGTAGAGCACAAACAAGAAAGCACCTGCTTTTTACCAAATCTTGGTTCTGATGATCATAACTGTAGAGATACTCAAGAGTCTGGGGTTGAGTTCATCCCTCAGTTACTCACATTGCCGCCACCGGGTACATGTTTGATATTGCCTTTGGACCCGCACTTAGACTGGACATTACTATAGTCCACCTTCTGATCAAGGACTTGTACCTGAAAAAACGAAAACGTCAGCTTTTAGATTTTGAGTGTAGATGATGGTTTGACACATGAGCTGCGAAGCCTACTGGCCAACTCTTGTTGCTTTGTGTAGCCACATGCAGTTTAAGTGAAGTAGTGAAACTGGCCTTGTATAAACTGTGCACTGGTGGTGAAACTGTGTGTGTGTTTATTCCTCTCATTTCCTTTACCAGTCAAACATTGACCAGGAGAACTGACAGGACCAAACACAGGAGGGTAACATGCAAACGTTGTTCTCAACACACACACACACACACACACACACACACACACACACACACACACACACAGAGAGAGAGAGATGTAGTCAGACTTGTACTTAAAACACAAAGAGGCAGATCGAAGGTTTGGTAAAAAAAAAAAAAAAAAAAAACTGTCAGAAGCTCTGGAAGCAGAAGCATTCTGGTTGGCTGATTCAGTGGGTGGAGCCACAGACACAAGTGTGGCAGATCAACAACAAAGCTTATGTGAAACAGGTAAAAGAAGTAGGTGAAATGTTGAAAACCGGCCATGTTAAAGGTTCATTCTGGATTTTTACAACTTGACTCTTGGTTGACCATCCATCCATTTCCTACCACTCCTCTGGGATGTTCTCCAGCTCCTCCTGGGGGACCCCGAAGCATTCCCAGGCCAGATGAGATATACAACTTCTCAATAAACCACAAAGTGTCCTGATCAGATGCCTGAACCACCTCAGCTGCTTTCAGCGTGAAGGAGCAGCTCTACTCCAAGCTGCCTCCAGATGATATTTAGGTTTGTTTGGTCATTAGTTTTACCGAAATATACTCACTAAAAGCAGAGCTCTGGAAAGACGATCAATGTGCAAGAATCCAGAGCAGGCAGGTTTTCAGAGAGGTTGTAAACAAGCAGAACGTTTATCTAAACAGGCTTGTAATAAAAATCCTGTTTTATCCTACACGTTGTTTCATATCAGATGCCTTTCACTAGGAAATATCAAAACCTGTGGTGTGGTGCAGGAATACACAGTGTTTCTGTCTCCACAGCTGTTTGCATAAATAGAGCTGAAACTCAAGCATGCTCCTCCTGTCCTGTGTGACATGAAGACGTGCAGACTGAGACAACACAGACTATGTAAAAGCTCCTTCTGCACACAGCAGTAGAGCCTCGGACTACAACAGGTGTGTTCAGTGCGACAGTCAGAGTCAGGCTACCTTTCCACCTCCAGGCTGGTGTTTGATGTTGTCTGTGGAGCCGATTTTGGACTTGATGTTCTTCAGGTCCGGCATCGGTGCCGCGGCGGCCAGAGGAGCCGGCGAGCGGCTCTTCAGCGAACCTGGCGATTTGGGTGTAGAACGCACCACCGCCACCTTCTTCACTTTGTTGGCCTCAGCTGCCGACTTTGCAGAAAGTGCTTGGCTACCGGGGGATTTGGGGGTTCCAGGGCTGCTCTGTCCACTCATGGCATCTTAAGCAATCAGAGAAACAATAGGTCAGAGGGTTTAAACACATCAGTGGCCATGGAATAAAAGAATAAAGAAATAATAAATCAGAAAATAAACTGGGTGCTATCTTGGCAAATAGTGGACCAAGGTTGATCCAGATTAGATCGTGGCACTGTGGCCACGCGAGGCTGAGAGTGAGCTCTAATTAGCTGTCCTTTTTATTTTGTTTTACCTTTGTCATTTTTTGGAGTGGGAGGTTTCTTGGCACTAGCTGTATCACAAAGAATATGACACATAAGTAATCTTTAAATCTTATATAAAAGACAGAAATCAAAATGAAAAGAATTCAGATGAAATGTCAAGATTTTATTTTGTACCTGGTTGAGCTGCAGTTCTTGCAGAAGTCTTTGCTCCTGAGGTTTGAGATTTTGCACCCTGAAAATGAACAAAACAGAAATTTAAGCTTGTTTTCAGTAGAAATATTTGCATTCAAAGTCAAGGTGGATCAGGAATCAAAAAGCATTTCAAAAATCTGAGCGGATTAGAAACTGTCTGGACAACCTCCTTATTCGTTAGCATGTCCCTGACAAGATTCAATCAGTCAAGGACACCAATCACCACTCCACCCATGAAGCTTAAACTCTGAGCTTCACTCAGACCTGTACTTACTCCAGGCTGCCTGGGCCCTTTGCTGCTGGCTTTAATAGGGATCGAGCTGTGGCTGTTTCGGGAGGAAGGTCTTTTAGGGGAAGAGGTTGGTTTGGTGGCAGTTTGAGTCTTTCTCATGAAGAGGGAAAATGAATGAAAAACAAAAGTTCCAATGACAATAAAACAAAACAATGAAAAAATGATGGAAAAGAATGAAATCATCTCATGGGTGTGATGTTAAAGGATCATCCTGGTTTATTACATCTCAGGTCTTATTTTGGCAAAAGGCCAAAACTTAACCTGGACTCTGGTCTGTCAGCTGTGGTGGATGTCTACAGCAAACACTTTGGGTAATAATTTTACCACTTGTTTTCATTTGTTCTTCTTAATGTTATTTAAAAGCAGCGACTGCTCGTGTTCGTCGTCCTGATACATTTTTATAAATGTGGATGGAAAAAGAAAACAAGTTCTTAGTTTCACTAAACTAGAATTATCCTTTAACAGTGTAGTGACAGAAGAAATGAGACAACACAATGTCTTGCTGACATACCTTCTCCACGGAGCCGTTGTCCAACTTTGCTTGAGCTACAGAAAGGAGAGAGAAACAATTTCTTGACCATATCCACTCAGCTAAGACTCTGTGCCTGTCTACATTCACATGGCAAAAAACCCCCAAAAAAACAAAGACGTGAAACCGGTGATGTAGGGTATGCAGCATGCAATGTGCCACATGATGTACACATCGTGCACGTGGAAACCGCAGAGAGGCTTTTCAGGCTGCATAACCAGCAGAGTGATCAGAGATGCAGAGATTAAACATAAAACTAAAGTGGGGAGGGAGGGCAACGAGCTGTTCCTTGGGTCAAAGTTAACATCCAGAGAAAGGATTCGGAGGGAGAGTGCTGCATAACAGACAGTAGAAGCTGCGCTGGAAATCAAAGTGGAAGGAATTAACGAAAGAGGACTGGTTCTGAACTGGTGAACATGACAGCAAACAGACCTTTGAAAATAGCGACGGGCACCAAAGACTTTCTGGCTGCAGAGGTTTGGGGGGTGGGCAGAGCCACACTGCTCCTTATCTCTGACTCATTAGAAATGTCAGGCTTTGAATAGGCGGCACTGAATAACAATGAGTCACTGCTGCTGTTTTCAGCTGCCATGTCAGGGGACAGTTTGGTTAAAAGGCCGCCTTTCTTGAAAATGTTCTGGCTGCTTTCTGGGTGCAGATCTTCTGCATGAGAATCGAAGATAGATTGTGACAGACTTTGGGTCTGAGGGGTCTGCTGGGTTTCTGGATTGATCTTGTTGCTTCCAGAGTCCCTGCAAGACTTTAAAGCTGCTCCATTTGTTCGTTCAGAGATGAGCTCCTCTCCCAGATCAGTCCACGAGTTTCTGTCTCCGATGGATGTCAGATCTTCCAAAGCTGTGCTCCGGACTAAACACGTTCCAGCCAGGTTGCTCACTTCGGCCAGGCACTCGGCCGCGTCGAGGCTGCTCGCCCTCTGAGCATCCACAGTGCCGCTCCACTCTGGGCTCCCCCTCCTGGCCTGCACATCCCGTCTAACCTCTGAGCTGCAGCTGAGGTCTTCAGAGGCCCATGACGAGTCACTGAGCCTCTTCCCACTCTCTCCAGCTGCATTGTTTCCCGGGTCCTGGGAGCAGGGAGCTCCCATGAAGTCACCGCCCTCCCCAGCAGACTTTGATCCGTCGCCCACTAACATGAACTCACTGCGGACTCCAGTAGCAGGTTTTTGTTAATGTTTTTTGGCAAGCAGAGTAACGATGACATTCAAACCACTTGTTTGCCACCTCCCCATTGAAACAAAAAATACAGAAGTGAACACAACTGGGAATTTGATGTTCAAAATGAAATCAAATTCTCTTGTATATAATTAACCAGAAAATAAAAGGAGATTTACAAAGGTGACAATGCAAGACCTGTGAACTAAAAGTGATTAATGGTGGTTGGTTTGTAAAGAAAATACCTGACTCCACATCAAAAACTGAGATGGACATGAGCAGTAACTCATCACACTGGGGCGACAGACAGATGATGCATTCCAGTGAACACAACGAATGACAAACCACTAAAATATGCATTTTCAAAAAATAAGTGATCAAAATGTAACAGTTTCTTGAACCACTTCACAGTAATGCACTCTCCAGGATAAAAAAAAAAAAAAAAAACATAAACCAAAAAACCTCACCTCTAAACAGTTTTTGCAGTGACAAAGAAAAACACTAGAGAGCTATAAAAAGTGTATGTGTGCAGTATGGAGACTGGAGTGCCATCATTCATTAATGTAGTATTTATTAGTATTTAAACCAAACAAACTATTTAAAAAGCTGTTAAGGGAGAACAGCGCGTGCCCCTCTGGGTTACTATTTGTCCACCTGGAGCTGTACTGTAAGTGTATTCATATCTATCTGCTGTAGTTAATAAATACAGTCTGAGTGCGATCAATACAACATAAAAACGGCCTACCTGTTGACGCTGGTCCTCCTGCTGCTGATTGAGCATGAGAAGACAGATAGAAAGACATGAGAGCATGATCAGTAATGAGTTTGTCATTCACGACTGATTAACAGGCTCACTCGCTGAAACCAATACAAAGCCCAAATGACCCGAGTTAGTGCGGAAAGCCCACAGCAAATAACAGACATATCATTTCAAATCATAAGGCTCACTATGCAAAAGGTATAGAGCGAAGGCCGTGCACAATGCAGTAGGAGCACACCTATACTGGTGCTCCATGTGCTCAGCCGTTCTGAACGATACTCTGGCATTTTCCACGGCTGAGAAGTGCATCTGTTTAACAGATCACATGAGTCTTACTGGGCCTGTTGTTTGGCAATTCCTTTCATTCTGAAACAGCATGTAACCATCTTTGTGTTAAAAAAAAGACATTTGCCCCTGAAGTCTGCTTATGATCATGTTGCAGCTCTGAAAGGAGCAGAGTATTAACCATCAAAGCAAGCATAAGGAACTGAATGAAGGCAAGAAAAAAGAAAACCCCTGAACACACTTTTTTCCCCAATCAAGACGCTGAAAGAAAAAGGATCAGGACCTACAAGAGCAGCACACTGCTTTGGTTATAACACTTAGAGTAGTAGTGTGACATTTTGGAGAACGTGCCACTCTCATGTCTCCAGTTAGCAGCCAGTTAGCTTAGCACAAAGACAGGAAGCCAGGGGACGCAGCTAGCCTGACTAAAGTGCTCCAGTTAACATGTTACAGCTTGTCTGTTTAATTTGTACAAACACCAAAGTGTAAAATGACAATTTATGATTTTAGGAAGTTATTACTCTCTGACAGGAATTTAATTATCTGTGAGAGCAATTTACTATAAACATCTAATCTCTCTCTACATATTACTCATTAAAAAGTATTTACATTACTAATTACACAACAGCAAAAACATTTATTTTCATTACTTTACTGTTGTTACAGTGAGCAACTTGTTAAAAAATGCCTTTAAAATGTCATATTTTCCATTTAACATGAGCAAACAAAATAAGACATCATGGTTTAACAACCTGCAAGCCTGTGTTCTGATAGCTAGTCTAAACATCACCCCCTTGGTGGCCATAGACAGTACTACTGAATACAACAGTAGCTAGTGTCAGCTAAAAAATGTAAGCAAAAAGCAAAAAAAAAGTGTGTGTGTCCCCAAAAAAAATCAATCCATACTTTTAAAGATGCCAGGAACATAAAGTAATGCACAAGCAGCTGAAATAAGGCAAGCACTCAAAGACAGGAGGTATACCAAGCTGCTGCTCATCTTCACATGAGGTGCTCTCTCTTTCTGAGAGCTCAGAAACACCCTCAGCACCGTCTTTGTCTGCAGACATCTCTGCTGTGGGGTAGATAGAGGTCAGTCAGTCAGAAACAGGCAAGGCAGTTAAATACAAATCTGACACTTTCTTCAAGTTCACCCAGCTGAATCTGCTCTGCTCCTGAGCTCGTGTTTGCTGTGGTACGTCTCATGCAGTTTAATGGATCAAGGAGCCTCTTCGACCTGGTGACCCGCCGTTGTGCTACACTGTGGACAGGCTGTCCATCTCAGTATGAATGATCAAAGCAGGCTTGACCCAGACTGTGGAGCTACCGATTCTTGCAGGCGCATGAGGGCATTATGTTCCACGTGAGTCAGCGACTCTACATGTTCACTGGTAACAGGCTCTTATTGCGCTCAGTCTGTGCCACCAGTGGGTTATAAATATCAGGCAAATGAGCAGGTTTAAAGTACATTAGCATACAAGCAGGAAAACCCATGTTTAAAATCAAGGCAGGTCAGAGAGGGAGGCTGAAAATGATGACAACTGTGTGGTAGAAGGAAACCAACAAGCAGAGATCAATGTTTCTCAGATTATATTGATGGAAAAAAGAAAATGTTCTTTAGAAAAGAGACAGCGGTGGAATAATTATGCTTCCAAACTACAGTATGTTCATGTGTTGTCAAACTGATGAATATGTTTTGAAACTGTACTGAGCTCTAAGGGCCTGTGCAACAATGCCTGAAATGTTGGCAAATTTTAAGTTTAATCATCCAGAGACAACCTGCTTATCCTGGACCCTGGTTAATTCCTAATTAGTAAATGTTTTAGACTCCAAAGCCCAGAAATAACCAAATGAAACCGTGACAACCTGTCTTCACACTACAAATACCAGAAAGTCACCATTTCTACTTGTTGTCTTCTATTCAAACAGGACAGTGAGATACTCGCTCGGTGTTTCGCCATTGACCGATGAGCTGTTTAGCTCTGCAGATGACCCCGTCAGATTTTTCAAGTGCTGCTTCCTGTTGGCGCGGGAGATGGAGACAACTGCACTAGTGACGGCTGTAAAGTGGGGAAAGCTCAGCTATGTACTAACTGGCTATATGGTTAATTGGAATAATGAGGAGGAAAACACCTTGCTGAAAGGCCTGAACCTCTTTAGCTACAAGCTGAACAGTCTGTCAGGACTGTGGCTATTCACTTTACAAACTCCAACCAACCGGCCACTTTCCTATGCCAGTTATTTGCTGTTTTCACATTAATGACCCTTTCAGTTACCAAATGCCCTCCTTAAAGAGCTGGTATTATGGCCCTTTTGACCAAGTTTCACAAATATTGTATTTTAATCATTTTATTCAGCCATAGTTTGGTTAGATTTCTCTAAATCCATCTGTACAAACAGCCCAGCTTCCCGTCTGTCCTCCAGCAGTCTATTTCAGAAGTCCATTAACATAAAATGTAGATTATTCACAAACACCAACTCTGAATGTTTGGAGGCGATGACTCATCTTCACCCCCAGCCAATCAGAATAGAATCTTACAGTCACTGTCCCTCTTTACCTGGTTCAACAGCTGCAGCTGGAAACAAACAAACAGTCTATAGAGATATCTGAACCACATTCTGATCCTGAATAGGAAGGAGAGGAACCAGACTGGAGACTTCTGCCGGATGTTTCAGAATGGTGTGTTTAACTTTCCTCATTTCTCCAAACGCAGCGGGAGGCAGCTAGCTTTAGTTGTCTGCAGCTGCAGTCAGGGAATCGGGGCCAGTCATGTCTTGTATCGATTATTTAAGAAGGGACTGAAATAAAGCACAGCTGAAGCTTCAGGTCCCGGCCTCTGGCCTGACTCCATATACACCAGTGACTTTTAGGAAACTGTACATAGAAATTGACATGCTTTTGCTTAAGTTCATTTCAGAATACGTTCTGGAAATAAAGCTGTAACATGAGGCCATGCGTTGACTTGGCCTGCAACGGCCTGCGACACCTGTGAGCTCCAAAGTTTAACCACAAATCTGGCAGGCCACATATTGTACTGTTTAAATGTTTACATACAGCTTTTAAATGATAAATCAGAGTTAATATAAAAACTATTCTCATTAAATGTCTTCACACACTCCAACACATTCTTTTTGTTCTCTACTTATATAACTCGTCCTAGATTTATTAAGAACAAATCTTTGCTCATCATGCTCTGCTTCTTCAGAGTGAACTCCTTATGCAAATCTTTGCAGGAAGCTTTTCTAATCCAGGCTTAAAGATCATCTTTCCACCCTATGCTGTAGCTTCCCTAATTTTACTGGTAAACATTTACCAGTGATTTTTGTCCCTGACCTCAGTCCAGTTGTTAGATCAGCTAACTTATGGACATTAACTGAGAGGAACAGGAAGCTCCTTATTCTCATGCCTGACCTTTCATTTTGGCGTCTCCGGGGCTTCTGTGTCCCAGCTGGACTCCGTTCTCCTGGTGGTGCTGGTCGTTGATGGTCATGTTGGCTAAGGAGGTGCTCATGGTGTCTCCAGAACTGTAGCTGTTCGAGGTGTTATTCACGTAGTCCATTGCCAGTTGCAGATTAGGCTGCAAAAGAGCAGAACCCAAAGCAATGCATGAGGATCAGGACAGAGTCCAGCTGTCCCGGACGTGTCAGATTACCGCTTTCAAATATGTGACAAGTTACGAAGTATCTGACGAGGACAAATGACTGGTTTTAAGGATTAACTGTGATAATGGCGTACTTCACAGACACTTCTTCTTCCGGTGTGCGGAGTCCAGTCAGTCACCACAAAACATAAACAGATACTGTCTGTGAAAACCAGTTATTTATACATCCTGATGTGGGGTTGGCGCTTCATGTTACAGCCTCACAGATAAAAATAGGCCCCCCTGCTCTTGTCCTCACTGTGAGACGCTGCACTTCCTTAAACCACCGCTGACCTCTGTTCAGTGTGTCACCTCAAAGGAGCTAAATCTCAGCACCTGTGTTTCATTCACTGACAGGCTCCAGCACAACAGGAGCCATCAAGATGCTAATACTGCAGGAAACAGACCTGACACGCCCGCTCAGCTGGCAAGATGTGTATTATGTCAAGTCTCATAAAAAGAGGATTACACACCAGATTAAAGACATGCCTCTGGTTACATCAGCCGTTTTTAGTTTGAATCCTATTATTTTCACTGCCTTCACACACACACACACACACTGAGCCAGTGCAGGCAGCTAATGGCATAATCAGTCTGGGCATCCAAACAGCTCTGTCCCTGTGTTGATGCAGATTTACCAGCTTCTGCTCTTGATTTTCACCCCCATGCCCACTTTGGCACATAAATGTGACTGTTTAATCTCTGAGGTTCCGCTTAAGCGCCGAGTGACCTAAAGATAATACTGGACACTAACGGCATAAACTAGAATTAATATACAATATGAAAATAGTTGATAAATCTGCTTTGTTCACAAGAAAGTAATGTTTCTATAAATGTACAACACCTGCAGTAATGAAAAAAATCCAAGAACTGTGCTCAAATCAAACTATGAGGTACCTGTACTTGACATAACGATGTACTATACAGTGAAAGCAAGAGACAGGAAAGAGCTGTGACACTGTCACTGTCAAAATGTTTGTGCACTTTACAAGTAACAGCATTTTAGAGAATCTGGTTTAATATTTGAGGAAATATTGTACTGTGTACTGCATGTATCTGACAGTTTGTTATTTTACAGAGTAAGATAAAAAAAAAATACTGTATGGTAAGTTTTTAAAGTGCAACACATTTTTAAGATTAATCTTGTGCTTACCAACCTTGTACCAACCTGTTTAAGATGTCTGTTTATGCTATAAACTTCTCAGACACTAAACTGGTTCAAATACTGGAGCAAAGTACTTCTGCTTTAAGTAGACTTAGTTGATAATACTTTTGAATGCAGCACTTCAGTTGTATTGTCGTGTTGCTACTTTAACATAACAGCCCCAGTCCTTCTTCCAGCACTGGTCCCCTGCAGCGATGTGATGGCACCAGATGCAGTTGTCTCCTAACAGGCAGCAATGCCTGAACTGTTGCCGTGGTTACTCCAGCCTGTAAAACCCCCACTTGGCTCAGTTATAGTGTGCGACCTTCCCTCTGTGTACCCTCATATCTCCTAACCTCTGATGTTTACACAGCGTTCCACACTGAGCAGCGATGGGACGAAGTGGCGCCCAGATCAGGCCACAAAACACACCAGTCACACTAGAAGGTAAAAGGTGCAAGTCCAGTTTGTTTTTAATATGTAAAAGGATAAATGTGATATTTCACCTTTTTATGTCAAATTTCCTGAAAAGAGGCAAACCAACAACAATTCTACTAAAAAGAATTATCAGTGCACATAAGGCTCGATATCGCTCTGAGTCACAGAGCTCTACAGTCCAGGAGCCATTAAACCCCATCGGTGCCCACACTGCTGCACTGGCTGACATGTTCCTTCATCACCACGAATACACACTGTAGTTTATATCTGGACTTAGTCCCACATGCACCGTCCTGCTGACACAAATGCTCACTAGAGACCAAATGTGGATTCATCCGTTGCTAAAAATAGTCCCTAGCAAACAGACAATTTCATTTTTTATGAGTAATGTTTATTAGAAACTACAACGAGCAGCTGCTCAGGAAATTACTGAGCCGTTTTTAAAAAACGAAACTATATGGTGCATTTGTGAACTTTTAAAAAGAACTACAACACCAGACAAGTCTGTGTGGGGTAGCTTCAGCCTGACGTGATGTTCGTGGCAGTCACTTTGTCTTAGAGATGTTTATTTCGCTCTAACCAATCAGTAGCAAGTTCCTCATCCATCCTACTAAAGTCACTTCCAATTAGCAGTTAAGTTCATGTAAACTGGCCTAAAACAATCTGCACAGCTGCATCGATTTCTTCCACGGTGGTCAATGTTTCATGGCCATATCTTTCATCACTGTTCTGGCTTTGACACAAGAACATGACATCCCCATTTCCCTCTTAATTTTGTGTAGCGCGTTTTCCAAACCAGGGAAGCAGTCATGAACCAGAGCAACACCAGGCTGATCTGCTAAAAAAAAGTGAGCTGTGGGCAGTGATTCCTGGGTGCCAACCAGGACAGGCTTGAGGGCTGGGAGCCACAGACAGGGATGGGAGGTTGGACAGACTCATGCATTGTTGTTTATTTGTGGGATTTGTTAACAACAAGAAAAGCATGTAATAAACTATTTCTTTTTATAAAAAAAAAACAAGCACTAGAAATGGGGGGTCTCAATACATTATAAGTGATGTTTGTGTGTCCCATAGAAATTCTCATGAATAGTGCAGTCTGCCCCTACACACAACTCCTATTGTAGCATTACACATGACAAAATCCAAACAACAAGAAAGCTGCACCCTTGCCAGTGAAAGACAAGCCCTCTGAGAGGCCGTTCGCTCTGCATCCGGGAGCTCAGACGCTTAGAGAGCAAACAAACTCTGATAAGAACCGGATCATCAGCTGATAATTACACGTGCATTAGTCTGGCTCACAGGTTGCACTACAGGGGCAAACGGCTGTAATGCTCGCAAACTACAGATCTCTGTGTTGGGGCCACACAGGAGCTTCTTGATGACTTTCTTTGGGACAAAGCACGCACACACATTTCACCTACTGCAGAAAGGGAACATGACAGCAGCTCTTTGTCGCAGCTTCACGAGGGGGAAAAGGCTGAAAAGGCTGCTGATGCAGCTTGCTACTCTCAGGGGCGTGTGAAAATGTAATCCTGGCACAGGCCCCCGGCTCTGCAAGGAGCATGGTCAACAGGGATATTGACACAGCTCCAGGAGCATGCAGCAAAACTTGCAGGGTGAAACTGTTCAAACATGGCTGTTGTTACACTGAATGCAAGTGGAGCAAAATGTGCAAAAGCAACTGGTTTTGCATGCAGAGACCAGTTTAGGTATGATGCTTCTTGTGGCTCTGCATGGATTTGTTAAATCTGGCAAACTAACTATGAAGTCATCAGGGTCAGCTTGGCTTCAGTCTGTGTCACAAACTTTGCCATCAGTCTATCTGCCAACCATTAGCCTCCCCTAACTAAAACATGTGGTCATTTTCAATTACAACAGTAGGACTGCAACTACAGCACTTACTCTCATTACCAAGTAATTTTTTGATTAATTTTTAGTCAAGACTGCAACTGTTCTCAAAGTCCAAGGCAGAGTCTAGAGGTGCTTTTTGGTCAGACGAAGTCCAAAACCCAAAGAATTTTTACTATCACATAGAAAAAAACAGGAGACCCTCACATTTCAAAAGCTGCACTCAGAGAACTGTTTTGTATTTTTGCTTGAAATCGGTTGCGAAAATGGTTGATTTGCTGGTTTCACTGCGTAAAATGTGCTGCTTTTCTGTGTTTTACATTATTTTGAGCTGAAGACATGTGTTGGTCGGACAAAACATTCTGAGCAGCGAGCTCTGAGAAGCAGACCAAACGTTACTGATTACTCAGTAATGGAAATAATTAGCTCCGACCCCAGGACAACTCACTCACCGCTTCAGCTCTGACGTGTGGCAGACAATACAAGTGAAGCCTTAAAAGACAGGCATGAAAGAGTAAAGCAGGACAGTGCTCCCGAGTACTGCACCAACCTGAGAGACGAGGATGTTGCTCTCACGGTCGGCTGCCTCTGCATCTCTGACCTACTTTCCCCGTCATTCCCTCTCGCATGTTCTCGTGCACCGGCTCTACCTTTCTAGGGCCCAGCCCTGCAGCGGAGAGCCTGGAGGTGCAGCTTGTTTCCATTTTGCCTAAGTGCTGGAGGGGAAACATCTTGCAGGACCGGCCTGCACCTCCTGCTCAGCATCTACACACTTTGTTTTCACAACTCCGGGATGTCGGCCACACCCTGCTACCTTTCCACACACGTTCAGTATAAAGTTGCTGCAACCTCTTACAACAAGATATGTTACATAATCAGCGCTTTTTTGATTTTTGATTTTGATTTGATTTATTCTTTCAAGCAGGTAAAGACAGTTGATATGTCAACACACATAATTTTACACATATCCAATAAATGCTAATCCAATATCAATTTGCTTATACCTAGTACATGCTTGAATGGAGTAGGAAGAAGTCAGACTTATCCAGTCCTACCCCATGACATCATCTTACCATCATTGTTTGCAAGCAGTATCTCTACATAGATAATTATCTTCTACACCACACAAGTAATATACTAAAAAAATTATAACAG
>NW_018127947.1:1019268-1021866 GCF_001952655.1 Monopterus albus | reverse complement strand
ATATGTGATTTCCAGGAGAATTTGTCATCAACTATGACACCTAGAAATTTAATTTCATGTACTCGTTCTATATTAGCTCCCCCAATTTTCAATTGAGGTTCATTATCTAGTCTACGATTCCCAAATACCATAAATTTAGTTTTATCCATATTCAGAGATAGAATATTACTGTCACACCATTTCTTTATCTTCTCAAGTTCCTGTGAAACCCGTCCAGAGAGTTGCTGTAGGTTTTCACCCGATGCCCATATGGTAGTGTCATCAGCAAACAAAACCACTTTGACAATTTCAGAAACCTTACATATATCATTAATGTATAGTATAAATAATTTAGGTCCCAAAACAGAACCCTGAGGCACTCCACATACAATATCCAGCTCACTCGATTGGTATTCACCCAACTTCACAAATTGACGCCTCTGTGTCAAATAACTTCTAATCCATTTCAGAGCCATTCCTCTGATCCCATATTTTTCTAACTTGCACATTAATAATTCATGATTGATTGTGTCAAATGCTTTTTTAGGTCAATAAATATCCCCATCGTGTATTTCTTCTCATCCATAGCACTTATAATGTCCTCCATCAGGTCGGTAATGGCCAAAGATGTCGATCGGTTCGACCTAAAACCGTATTGGCAATCAGAGAGGATTTTATGTTTGTCAATGAATGTATCTAATCTGTTATTTCAGTTCCAGTTTGCAGAAGGGTTAAGAGAGAAACCACAAAAATCATCTACAATCCCGCATTATGGAGCCCAAAACATGAGGAGGTCCTGTGGTGGTTTCATGGTGCAGAGAGTTAAGTACAGAGACACTCCAGCTGCTGCATGTTTCAATATGTACACAAGACATACACACACACACTGGTGTACTGGTGCGATGAGCCACAGCTCTCCGTCAGCATGGTGCCAATTAGCCAAGTGCAGTTTAAAGCACGTTGTGGTAGTTCTTCTCTTTAATGAGACGACACAGTCAAAAAGACTTCTGGACGTGTTCTGGCAGACAGAACAACTCTGTCAGGTTTAACTGGTCTTTTGCTGCTGTACGAATGAATTAATACACACATACAAAACAAACATGTTAGTTTCACAGAGGCTAAAACTGACTGTACAAAACCGTCAACAAGGCTGTAAATGTTAAAAGAACATTAGTAAAAATAAGAGTGAACTTTTTCAGGTTCATAAATCAAAAGCAGGTCAGCAGAAGAAGCAGATTGTAGCTACAACTACTGGTCATTTTCACTGTCAGATGAATATTTTCTGTTTTGTTTTAAAATGACTGAAAATGTGAAAAGTGTGTCACGATGTCCCAAAACTCAAGGTGACAACTTCAAATTGTGTTTTTTGTCCAAAAATATCACATAAAACCCAGAAAAATTAGCAAATATTCAGGAACCAGAGACCCAAAAAACAGCTGCTGATTAATTTTGTGTCAATCAGCTCAACAAAAACTCAAAGGAGAGAAGTCATTTCAGAGATGCTGGTTGCCAGGTCGTCCACCGTAAGGCTGACTGGACACGGTCATCTTTAGGCGTGAACCTGCATGAGGCAACAGACTGTCAGGCCTCGTTGTTGAAGGCAATGAAGTCAGCAGCCAAACTGAGACAAGTGACTGGAATATTATTAGCCTGCAACTTTGAGGACACAGCTACATTCAAACTTGATCATGGGTTGGCTTCTGAATATTTCTGAATGTTTGCTGGTTTGTTTTGTTGAAAATACTTTTGTAAAAATCCACATATCAACTGAACGTTTTGTGAGCTTATTTCCATCTGTCCTCCAAGACAGACGCAGATGTCACACGTCTCACCAGTAAGATATTGAAACTAAAGTGGCTGACATCAGATTCCAAGTGACCCAGTTCAGTGTGAACAAACCAAATCTGATTTCCTCACGTCAAACCGGACCCACTTTCACACTGTATCTGGTCCCAGAGTCATTGATGTCAGGGTGGTCAGATCTGAATTCACTTCTTTAAAGCATGAGGAACTAACAAACAGATGTGGAAACCAACAGCAGTGGCTGATTTCTAGACCAGTTTCCTGTGACTTACATCGGAGTAAATGAGTTTTCTAAAACAAATCAAAATGGAGAAAACCCTAAACAACCTAGTCCTGTTAGCAGCTAGCCCTCAGGATGAGGGTCATCCTAAAGGTTTCCAACTTCGACAGCTGTTTTTGATGCCGCCCTGGCCAGTATGTACAGGAGAAATGATTACAGCGTTTTCAATGTACAGACAAGTACTGCTTTGTGATCCAGTGGCTTCAGACCACGGTGCGCAGATTTCACCTCTGTCCAACCCGGTCAGTTTGTCTGATCGGGTTCTAGACACACCTCAAGAACAAAAGCAAACAGGATGCATCGGCAACAGTCTATAGAACCACAGAACATACTTTAGCAAACAAGAGATTTCAGTTTTTGACTTTTAATAAATTTGCTAAAATTTCTAAAACCATGTTTTCACTTCATCATTAAGGATTAATGAGTGTAGTAGACTAGGGGTAAAAGTGATATTTTACTACAAAAGGGTGTGTTGAGAGGAGGCCTCTAAACATCCTCTGAAGCTCACTGCACACTCTCAACCCGCTTAAATAGGT
>NW_018127947.1:1005485-1019227 GCF_001952655.1 Monopterus albus | reverse complement strand
CAGTCTAGGTCTCTGCACAGACCTGCAGAAGGCGACTGTCTATCACAACATGAACAAAGTGGTACAGTGGTATCTTTCATTCCTTTCAGCAGATCATCTGTCCGGTCGAAATGGCTTCCAGCTGCGGTTACACACCATAACATGCCCGTTTCCCTCCTCCCCTGAAATCACTGTAAGGAGGGTGCGCATAAAACCATGAAGATGGGAAAGAGGTGTGTCCAGGGAGGAAGAGAGAGCCATGAGACCACATGTTTTATCAGCACGAAGCTCTAATGACTTCATGTGGTTTGGGAGAGGGCGCACGGTGAAAGGCTTTCATGCACTCTGGATCAGATCGAGCCCGTTGACCTGCGGATTACTGTAGAGCCCATATGAGAGAGATGAGCAGCCCGGCGCGCTGCTCGCACTGTGTGCCAGAGGAGACGCTGCGCTGCTGTGCCTACTCTCCACTGTTGAGCAAATGAAAAATGGGCTTGGCATTTGCGCACAGGCGCCGCATCCTTCCGACTGCCTAGTATCTGCGCTCTAAAACATAAAGAACGCGAACATACAATAGAAACGCGCGGATGTAAATGAATGCAACACATCAGGGGATGGTTTAACGCTTTAGATGCACGATCTTACTGCATAGAAAGAAGGAGTGCGTTCGTGAGGCACGCACAGCTATGCTAGAAACCCTTTAGGCCCTCAGATGCAAAAAGAAGCGAAAGATCCAGAAAAACGGGAGGGGGGAGAGCAACGTGAAGAGCTGAGCCCTTGCAGCCATAAATCCACACGCACACACTCATGCTGCGCTCAGACGACACAAAGAAAACTAATGTCCACCGCCACTAAACAGAGTAAAATAACAGCGAAATAACGTCACATTGGTGTCCTCCCGGGATCCTTTAACAACGAGGTCATAAACGCACCGGCGGATTTGTCTTGTTGCGGCGCGCAAGGACAATACCCGAGCGGCTGAAGCGAAAGCTTCAGGAGCTGCTCCAGATGATGACGGGGAAAATTTTGGTGGCGACGAGGGGAAAACATCCAATGTGCCGTGTTTGTAGGGAGGTGACCGCTTCCTAAGGGCTGGAGCGACGATGACTGCAACAAAAACACGTTTTGTCTGTTTATTGTAAACGATGCACGGTGCAGATGGAGCTGGCGCACAACCCAAACATATTAAATAAGCTGCTACAGGAGAATCTGTGCTGACATATATTGTAAGGGAAATGCTTTTCATCCATGTGCATGATATTTCTATACGTGAAGCGCACAGAGGCCCAACCTCTCCCATCTCAGGCAAAAATATTAAGGGACAAGACGAAAGGCGATGGAATCGCGACGCGGCGTTTGATCGCATGTCGCCCGCTCGCTCTGATGTTTCGGTGTCACTGATCAAATAAAAGAAATACGTTTGGGTTTTTCTTACCTGGGTGCAGACAGCGGCGTTGTGTCTTCAGCGGCAGTCGCTCACCGGGCGCACACAGCTCGTCCTCGCAGTGCAGCGGCAGGCCGGAGCGGGGCGCTGCGGAGCGGCCACTGGCTGTCCAGAAATGCAACCTGTCTGCTCACAGCAGCGCCAGGTCCGCCAGCTTCCATGTGCACAAAGAGAAGCAAACACAGACAATGCTTCACTGACATTATATAGAAACCCTCGTACACTGCAAAAACACACACTATTAGCACTTCACACACGAACATTTGTCACATCTCCATTTGTTATGTACGACAATTTCCCATTTTAAGTCTCAAATTTTGAACAATACTGAATGTTGTGCACATTGTGGCCAAAGGTATGTGGACACCCTTTTTGGCACCACTGACTACATGTAGGCTCTACTGTACTTTGACATAGTTGTATACATTAAAAAATAAAAGCTTGAAATATCCCATTTGCACAAGTATTCAGAGTGTCAAAACAAAGTCTGAACACTGCTGTAAATGGGATATTTCAGTCTTTTATTTTTTTAATATATTTACAAAACACCACAAAAACCTGTTTTCACTTTAACACTGTGGAGCACTGCATGTTGACGAGGAGGAAAATGAAGTGAATTCACATTAAGATGAGTCTGAAACATAACAAAATGGGAAAAACCTGAAAGGATGACATGATCACTTCTGGCCATTTTTAAACTCTAAACAAATTCTGAGTTGTGTTTTCTTAACATGCTTTCTTCATTTATTTTTGTTGCATTTATAGTATTTTATTACCATCTTAGTATATGAATACAGCCAGTATCTTTCTGTGTCAGTATCTGAACAATGAAGCGCTTTAATAAGCTGCAGCCTGAGGAGGAGTCAGTCATTACAAACTCTCAGCCAAACTTTGTTTAAACCCACAAATCGCTCTTTATATAGTGGAGATCCCAGCATTTCCAAAGACAGTAGATATGACAGGTTCACATAACAAGACATTGTAAATATTTGGAGATGCAGCTGTAAAACGCAGAGTCCTGGGTTTGAATATTTCATCCAGTATAAACATCATCTGAACAACTTTAAAGCTACTTAAGGGGAAACGGTCATATAAATAGCTTGAATGTATTTAAAACCATGCAGCGATTGTGTGCGAGACACAGAGTGAACAGCAGCTACAGTAACTGATCAGCAGGGTCAGCACACAAAGGCAGAGTGTTGGCACATAAAACAGCGGAGGCCTAGGGACCAAACAGTGCACCCTTGTGTCACTGCTCTTTCACTGTCACACACTGGGTGCCAAATTTTACAGTAAGTCGAGAAACCATTCAGCTTTGGAAAACAGCAGTGGAATTATTGACAGTCAGATGTGTTGCAAGAGTGTTTGTGCCTTCTTTCTTTCTCATCTCTTTCTCTCTCCTTTTGGATATCAGCCCAGTACAACAGCTGCCACTGGCTGTGTGGCTGATGATGATTTGGACTTTTCCTGTGCTGGGAGTTCACTGCTGCCATGGGATTCATCTCAGGCAGTGCCTGATACCGGAGTGCAGCTGAATAAGATGAAGACTTAAACCTGTAGTTTGTTTTTATGTTCTGGGAGGAGTTTGACCATTTTGGAAATGTGTTTATTAGATTTAATGCCGAGGGTTAGATGAGATGATCAGCTCCACTCTCATGACAGGAGAGGATTAGCTTAGCATAAAGACGGGAAGCAGAGGCTAACAAAATCCGCTTAGCTCCAGTGCCTCTAATTAAAGCTCATAGTTATTCCAGCTTGTGTTTAATCTTCTCTACTCCACTCAACAAAACCAGCAAAGAGGAACAACACCTCCCACATCTAGATGTTCAACATGAAGCTTAGCCCAAAAACTGGAAATGGGGGGAAACAGCTCAGCCCAGAGATGGTAAAATATGCCTACTAGCACCTCCAAAGCTTTCCAACTAGGTCTCATTTGTTTAATGTATAAAAATGCAAGTGATGTCAACACTCCAAGAAATCATTGCCCCCATCTGAGAAAGAGTCCAGCACACTTTGATTTTCATACAGAACGAGAAAAGGTGGAGAATTAGTCTCAAAAGTAAACAGTATTGTAGAAGCTCCCTGAGAGTTATGAACAGGTACTGGTTGGTGAAGCATTAATGTGCAAGTAGCATTTTACTGTTGTAGACAGTGGAGTTCAAGCTAATTTTAGCTATTTTACAACTGAGTCGTTTTATTAATAACAATGTCATGTGTAACTAGAAACTGTGAAAAAAATGCAGTGGAGTAAACAGTCCAATATTTCCCTCTGAATTATATTTAGGTAGAACTGTGCAAAATGAGTACATGTACTACATTACACTCCACCACTGCAAGGGCACATGTACACACTATGTACAAGTGTTTGCACTTACTTGCATACAAGGTTTTACACGAAGTGATTTACTGACAAGTCAGTTCAAATGGAAACAAAACAATCTGAGTATTGCACATGAGAAAAACAGATAAACAATGTAATAAAACTAAGTATCAGAGAGAATAAACAATACATCTGAGATCATAACTGATTCATTAAAATAAACAATGGCCACGTCCAGCTGCTATCCCATTATTGGTTCAAACATGGATGTGGTCCTTAACAAAACAACATCAGCTGTGTCCTCAAACCAATGAGAACTCCAGAGAGAAAACTGGATCCACTGGTGTCAGCGAGTCCCTTAAAGTGAAGACAGCATGGCCTGGTTAGTAAGAGTGAGCCAGCTGTTTGCAGCTGAATGATTTATGGGCACCAATTTTTTAGTTGGATTTCTCACTCGATGTTTTGGTTTAAGATCCTGTGGTGAAACGATGCTGTGAGAAAAACATTTTCTGCTGTTGGATAATTACATCGTGGACCATGATGCCCACGTTTAGTCACTGACAGCAACAGTCGGCCGCCCTTTAAGCAGCTCCAGAGTGAAAAGTATTTGGGAGCTGACTGTGACAGAGGATTCAGATCAGAGCTGGCTGTACAAAGGACTTCACATCACAGCTATGAGTTCTTTAACTTTCAAGTTTCTCTGAATGGAAAGTATTTAAATCCATAAGTGAACATCAACCCCCTTACCCTAACTGGTAAAAAAAAAAAGTTGGTAACATCCAAATCAGACAGACAAGTTGTACTAATGGCCCTGGATTAGTGTCAAATAACTCACATTTGTCCAACACTGTCTCAAGTGTATATAAAAATAAAGCCAGGTGCCCCACTGCCAGAGGGAGCAGATAATGGGGTTGTTAGTATCAGAACATCTGTACAAAGCGCAAGGACTTGTTGCTGAAAATAATTAAACACAAAGAGATTAAAACCAACCACAGAGAGACTCAGAGCCACCACACAGGGACTCTGAGTCACCTCCTCTGAAGAAGAAAAAAAAAACAAAACTGCACTGACTACTTCTTTCACATTGTAGTTCAGTACCTGTTATGTATCTTGGGACAACAATGAACAGTATGCTCTTTCCTGTACATTTAGTTATAAAAGCTGCACAATTTTCCTCTTTAAAAAAGTAACTTCCTCATCACAGCTCAGCAACCAAAAATATGCTAATTTTTTAAAACAGCAGAGCTGCTGCTGCTACACACCTAAAGGGTGCCGCTCATTTATTAAAATTACTTAGACTTGTCCGATAACACAGAAGCACTGTGCAGTGCATTTTTGGTGTTTACATTAGTCCACAGTACTTAGTGTTCTTTGTTGAATTGCAGTTAAAAGCTTTAGGTCTCTAAATTCACCACCTGACTGCAGCTCCTCAGTACTGCCACAGTGTGCTGATGTACTGTATGTGAAAGAACAGCCTGAGGTTGGGACACTGGAAAAAGTGATTCTGCATCAGTCTGACATCTAGTGGACAAAACGTCACACTACAATTGGGCTCTGACAAATGAATCTCTGCTTTAATGCTGCATACGAGCTCACAAGACTTTTAAAGTGATTACATTGTTTAGAAATAATCTCTACTACCCTCTTGTTGGAATAGACATTGATAAAAAAAATGTTACCATTTCTAAAGCAAAACCACACTTGAAAACATGTTTATAAAG
This sequence comes from Monopterus albus, assembly GCF_001952655.1. Taxonomy (NCBI): domain Eukaryota; kingdom Metazoa; phylum Chordata; class Actinopteri; order Synbranchiformes; family Synbranchidae; genus Monopterus; species Monopterus albus. The sequence continues at coordinate 1,013,763 of NW_018127947.1, read as the reverse complement.
TCTCTGTATTTTTTGTTATTTATCATCTACTAGGGAATAAGCAACATGATGCTTTTATATGTATTGATATCATGTTCATAACAGCCCCATTATCAGCCGCCTTTTTAAAAGCAAATCTGAGCGTTTTTTTTAAAAAGTATCTTATTTAGAAATCACCAAATCTGGTGATACATGGTTCTCACTGACAGGAAGGGTAAAAAAAAAACTTTACTTTGCAAAGTAACTAGTAACTAAAGATGTCAGGTAAATGTAGTGCAGTAAAAAAGAACAATATTGCTTCTGAAATTAGCAGAAATATAAGGTTGCATAAAACGAGAATACCCAAATGCCTCAGATTTGTACAGTACTGGAGTAAATGCTCCTAGTGACTTTCCACCACTGCGCCAGACAACACTAGCTACTGACTGAACCTATAGTCTACCAGTGCAAATGCACACGTAGGCTACATTGTAAATAAACATATGTACATTGCAAACACATACATACGGATTCAGCAGTATATTAGCAAACACAACAGCCAGCAGCACAACATCATGCACAATAATACGGAAGCCATACATGTCAATAATTCATGTTAATCACAGTTTGAGCAACAGCACGGCAACCATGCTTCAACAATAACGCAGCTAGCTTATATGGCAGTGCCAAGAAAAAAGAAAAGTATGTACTGACAGCCATGTCACAGAGAACAGAAGCAGCACAACAGCAGATACTTATCTTAACTCCGGGAATAACAGCGAGCCGAGAGCAGGTGAACAGACCTCGGACAGGGAGGACTAAGTCCGACAACAAATACAGGAAAACTCGGCGTCTTTCCATCATGAATTCGCTGGCAGTTCATCGGAGCTCAGGTTGTAATTTCCGCGATACTCACCTGAGTGAATGTGATTGGATGTTAGTGTGAGCCAATCACTGTGTGGCATAAGCAAACGGCTTCAACTACAGTGCTAATGCTACGTTCATGTTATGTCGTTTAAAGTTTAAACGGAATTGCGACTAGCCGTGTGGAAAATCGCCCATAGTTAGCTAAACACCATATTGTAACCTATAAAAGTGATTATTCGTCTTAAAATGTGTAGACTGTGCATTTACACCTAGTGTCATCTCTAAACAAACAACCGTAAATATGTAGCTAACGCAAAATAGCCTGATCTAGCTAGTTGGTTGGGTAAGTTAGGATGCGTTCTCAGTTGACCTAACGTTAGCTGCCCACACATAATAAAATCCGCTAATCTGAGGAAAAGTTATATATATGTGTTACCTCGTCTCCTTTTTCCTCCACGTCGTTACCATGGGAACAATTTTCATACGCTCCATTCTTCCGACATAACATTTGCAGCCCTCTCCTAATATTCCGTTTTAGTCTAGGTAAGTTAACCATACCCCATTTTGTTAAATTATGTAAATATAAATTTTCGACAAAATATTATTTTAACAAGAAGGCATTCATTTTTTCTTCAAGGCTGTGCATATGAACGAAAACCACAAAATATGAAAATAGTCACCTCTTTCCTATATGTTTTACTTTGCTTGTTCTCTGCATACATTATTGAACTTTATTTTCTTTATATGATCCAATACAGCATGACTTCCAATCGTATAGTTTGGTCCCATTACAGCTGTAAGAAGTCACTCTTACTGAGAGTAATGATGCAACAATATTTAGCAAAGAGCAGAAGTGAGATACAACAACATACACAACAGAGCTTATTTTGGTACTATGAGGCAGCTATTCAGGCAATAGTCCCATAGAAAATGTTTCTGTGGATATCATAGCTTCAATTACAAAATATGCATAATTTCAGCATGAGGACAGATTTTCCTGTCATCATTTTGGGCAAGAACACAAATGTTTTAACAACATTATTCTTGGCACAAAGTAACCATCTATTGTCAGAGGTTTCTGGAAAACTTCACCTTTCTACTGAGGTAAAGAGCAAAAGATGATGATGTAACAAAACTTCCTGAGAAGAAACAATACAGAGCTTGGTGTCCAAGCACCAGTGCTGCCGCTGCTTCACTCTGCTCGGCGAGGAGTGACATCTAAGGCACTGTCAGGAAGTTCGATCTGAAAAAAGGCAATTTCCGCCAAGGTTTCACAGAGTGATTGTTACATTAAAAGAAATAAAACAAACATTGAAAACTGTGTTCGTCTGCATGTACAAGGGGATCTTTTTGCTGGCTTTTGCATTCAAATAGGCACTTAGAATATTATGCAATGTTTTGCAGTTTAGCCTGTGCTTTTGCAAAGCATGTCAGTCTTTGGCCACTACTGAGGAGAGCAGCTTTGCTGTTATGGCTGTGTGCAGCAGTGAGCGTGGTGATATGCAGGATGCAGCCTCCAGGCTCTGGCATCTTTCAGATTGGTGCATGTTGTGCCCTTTGACCCCTAGTGTCTCTGAGGCTACACTGTAGGTCAGTTAGAGGATCGACAAACTCTCTGGCTGGTGGTGGCTGGACCCTCCACCCACCTCTGTTTTGTGTTCAGATGTGGGGAAGCTGTGTACTCCCCCTCCTCTGGACAGGACCATCAGGGTGTCCCCTGACATGCCCCCGAACTCAAAGGCAAAAGTCCCATAGAAGAGCATAATGAGCATGCAGTAGATCCACTCAAAGATTGCAGAGGTGTGCTGCAGGGTGAAACTTTCCTGGCAAAAGAAAACTGCACCTAGTGATCAGAAGTTAAGAAGAACAATGGCTGCACAGCAGGAGTTAGATTATGTCAGTGAATGCACAAACATACAAACGGAACCCAAAATGTATTCCGTAAAGTGATGTGCAGCAGTTTTTTCCCCACCAGAGGGCCATATAACTCATCCGTGTGTCCACCTCGGAACTGGGGGTGCCTCTAAAATTACAACCTTTTCTCACGATTACAACTTTTAAATCATGTTAGTAAGGGCCAAAAGCATGTGGACCCGCCTGACCACATACCTTTCTCTGTTGTTATTATTTCTTGGATTAGATACTGAGCTGATATTTTAAACAACAATGTTTCCAACTTTGTGTCAACAGTTTTTGTTTGCCCTCTTCCTGGTTCAACAATACCACAGTGCACAAAGCGGCTCTTTAAAGAAATGCTTTTCTTAGTTTAGTGTACAAGAACTTGACCACCGCGCATGTTTGGGTTTCCACATACTTTGGGCCATATTTTGTGTATAGCTGCAGCCAATGACTTTCCAAATATGACAATCTGCTTTATATCCAGGGCTTAAACAGTACTGGGTATAATAAATTCATATGTAATTAAAGGAAAACATTCACTGTTTGCTGTTGCTCAGAGATGAGAGGGAACTGAACAACTGAATCTGTTTAGTCTTTTTTATTAATTTTGTTTTGTTCCTGAGATTTATTTTATTTTTGATTTATTCCTCTTTGTGTTTGTAAGTAACCTCAATCTATTGAAGAACAATAATAAATTGAATGACTGCTTTGCAGTTAACTGTATATGACTCCACCAACTACCAACCAGTAAAATTCACAGGAATAGGACAGACACGAGGATGTAATGACTGTGAACGTTGAGCACCAAACTTCGAATTCATCCTTGAGTCCAAGTGGACATTTGTACCAATTCAAAAATCATCTGCATACAAAGCAGCAAATAGCCAGTCATTACACTCTGAGAAATTGCCAAAACAAAAGACAGCTTACTGTTACAAGAGCATGAAAGCACCAGCAGAAATGCCCTCTGTCCTCGATTATTTAAAACATGCTACCAACATTTGTTCCACTTGTGCTCTCCATTAATCATTCCCAACATTTTCTCGAAGGAAGTCATCCTGATCATTTCATTTACTTCTACTAATACACTATGTTGGAAGGATACTGAGCACCAGGGCGATCAGTGCCAGCAGGGTCATCCCCACACGAACGTGACCTATCCAGGACTCCTCCCGGGTCTTGGCCAGTCTGTAGGTCAGAGCCGACTGAAGGCACACAAAGAGCATGCTGGACGGGAAGGCAACTCCAGCGCCGACATAGTGGAGGACTTTGGCAAAGTCCACCTGAGAACACAGACAGAAAAACAAACAAATCACTGAGATGGAAGAGTGATGTGTAATGAGTGGTATCCAGTGTAGGTCACAACGGGGAGGAAGGCCATAAATGTACATATTTACAGCCCATTTCAGAAGCTGTACCTTAAGGAAAAAAGATAGGGTTAACATTTTCTTATCACCTGAACTTTGTCTGCTATGGGGCAAAACAAAGTAACCTCAAATATTACATCACCCACTGTCTGTTATAACAATGGACATCATTATACACAGCTGGGGTTTCATTACCTTTTCCCTTCTCAGATCCAGGTCATTTGTAATTCATCGCCACTGTGGTCCAGACTGAAATATCACAACAATTATTTCATGGATTCTCAAAAAGTTTTGTAGAGACATTCATGGTCCCCAGAGTGATAGTTTGAGTTTTCCTCTAGTGTTGGGTCAAAGTTTTCACATAACCTAAGAAATAGTTTAAATGGATTGGGACAAAGTTTTTTTCAGAAATCATTGTTTCCTAGATGTTGTAGCTAACTTTACAGATTCTCTGACCTCTCCTCTAGTGCCACCATGTGGTTGACATTTGTAGATTTTCACATAAAATCTCAAAGTATTGGATGGCTTACTATGACATTTAGGACTGTAACTATCAATCAATCAATCATAATCTTTACTGCCAAGTATGTTAAAAATACAAGTGTGTGATTCCAGTTCAGTGGCCCCCAGTGTGCACCAAATACAATAAAATAAAAACAATAAAAGACAGAATAACAAGTAAAAAATAAACAAAGTATATGTACAAATATACAAGTCTAAAAAAGAGCTGTTTGGTGTATATATCTGAACGTCATTGCTTATGGCAACATCTGGAAACAAAAAACATCAACACAGGTCATTGTGACCTAACTCCAACACTTTGGGTAATGATTTGTTATTTAATCATCTGGCAAAGTTGCATCACAGTAAAGGACAAGCTGCAACAGGAAAGTAAAGGATAAAAGATGAACTCAGAGGAAAAAAATAATGATAATAATTTACAAAAGGAACAAGATCATCTCCATTATGTTTAGTGATGCTGAAAGAGATGCAGTGTCAGTTTGAACTCAAGAGCTGAGAAGTAGAGATGACCTGATATATTATTTTCAGAATAGTTCCCGTACTTGTCATACACAAATGGCAAAGGTGGGCAGTGGGAAACATCACAGCTGTTTAAGCTGCATAATTACACTGCAGAGACACAGCAAACAACCACGGGCACATTTTGCTTAGTTTACATGGGTGCTGGTTCTACACAGACCACCTAAACCACTCCTGTCTCCACCTTTACTAGAAATAAATTCACCATGGATGTCAGAGGAACATCAACAAATTTAAGTGTTCACCATTTCCTTGGTTTAACTTATAAGAAGGTCCCACTATAGAACTCAAGTCTGGGAAAATCTATATTTTAACAGATGAACTGTTAAAAGTTCTTCGAAAGCTAAAACTGTGTGGACACTGAGTGTTACTTATACATTTTTTGGGAACAAGTGAAATTATTCAAGAGCAAGTCTAAAGAAGTTTTGGACTTGCTGTTAAGTTCCTGTGTTCCTGCTGTGTTCCTGTGTTCAGGAACACAGGAACTGTGCCTTTATGCAGCCTGGTTTCATGATTTCCTGACACTCAAATTTCAGCTGCAGTGTAAACAGTGGCCCTCATGTGTGTTTAGCTGTTTATCACTCAGTAGATACAGTGTCAATCCAACATAGGTTTATATACACTACATCACCCACTCCTGCCATGTTTACTCTGAGACAAACACTGAGGTTCGTTATGTAAGACAGCATAGAGAGGGAGGAGGACACCAAGAGGACGAGGAAGTAGATGAACGACACTTGGCATTAAAATCACCTACTGTATGTTTCAACCTATTCTGATGGTCATTACATCACACAGATACGCACATGTGGCTGCGAGGGCCGTTTAACACGATGTATGAAGGCTTTGCTGAACGTTGCAATCTACAACCTCACCGCTAGATGTCACTAAACCTCACATACTACAGCTTTAATGTAGTCACTGAAACATACTTTTTATTTGTTTTGTAAAAAGAATGATGGCACCAGAGAAAAAGAATGAAATCGTCCTCTGGGGATCATGAATATTTAGTGCAAATGTAACGGCAATTCTTCAGGACCTGCTACAGTATTACTGACAACCAATAATCTGCAAGTTTTAAATGCATTTGTGTCTGTCACAGGAACCATTTCATGGTTTTCTGTGTTCTTACCATGAGAAAAGATGATTAACTGGTATAAATCTTTAGCCTGCAGCAGAGATTTTATCCATTAGCCCTAAGTATCAGGATGGTCTGAGCTCCTCTGTGTCCGTCCCAGGTTATCGCTGTGCTGTTTATGTTATAGTAAGGCCAGAGAGCATCTGCTTTCAGTTTCCATAGCACTGGCCCATAAACCCAGTCCTATCTAAGCAGCAAGATCTTAATACTGAATCAAGTCAGTGTGCATGTTTTAACCACCTGCTCATTTCTAATGGCCAGACAGACACAGATAAGGTATATGATTTGTATCTTAACAATTTTAAAATAAATGCCAAATGTTATACTGCTGCAATAACAACCAGCCCTGCTGAATGTCATTACACAAATCTGGGATGCTCTTCAAAAACAGGCAAACACGCAGCTCAGTTTCAAGCAGAGCAATGTACAATACCCGGAGGCCAACAGTGAGATAACAATCTCTCTGTGTGAATGAATACAAATTATATAACAAAAATTTTGAAAGTGCAGCATGTTTTTGCAGAGCTATGAGGTTTATTTATTCACTCTTTTGAGTATGAAATTAAACCACAACTGATATTTTTCAGCTATTATATAAGACTGACTGTTATTGGGAAGAGTGCTGAGGATGGAGCTGGTAGGCAGGAACAGAAGAGGAAGACCAAGGTGGAGGTTGATGGATGTGATGAAGGAGGACATGTAGGTGGTTGGTGAGACAAAGGAAGATGCAGAGGACACAGTGAGCAAAGCTAGAAAACTATTTTGGCTTCTGCTCATATGTAAATGAGTACAATTATGGAGCGTGGCATACAGTTCTTAGAATAGAGCCACAGTGATTTATCAGAAAACAAAGTTAGAGACAAACTTTAACAAAGTTATTACAATCCATCCTCAGGGGAACATGAAAATCCACCCAGTAGTTGAAACATTTCACTCAACAACACACATGTCAACCTCACGGTGGTACTAGAGATCAAATCAGGGGGTCATTAGGATATGTCATCTAGAAACCATGAATGTCTGTATAAAATTTAATGGCAATCATATAGTTATTTTCTTGTGCCCATCCCTGAAGGTGTGTGGCCCCAGACAGTGGTTGTCCTTATGGTAATCCAGCCTTGAACATAATGTCTGATTTTCTAACACAGTTAAACTCTGCATCATCAACATCAATATGAACCAAGATCAGTAATGAAAGTCACTATACCCTTAAACCAAAGAACAAACTATGTGTTGCCGCCATCAGTCATTGTCAGAAAGTGACTGATTCCGCACACAGATGAGAGTTAAGGGGAATAAAGGTCAATCACACCTTTGTATTGTTATTGCTGTTTTGGAAACTGTGTGAGCTCATAAACTGCCTCCAAATAAACAACCTCACACTACATCCTGAAGCTATAATGAGTGCAGACTGTGGCTACCTGAAAGTTTCCCACCATGATGAGCCCAGCAGCACAGATCCATCCGGTGGAGAGGCTGGCTGTGTTGAGAACACAGTTCCGGTGTTTCTCTATGACATGAGCATAATGCAGCAGGCCGATCAGCATCACTGGAGGAACAGACACAGAGAGAAAGATGTGAGAAATGACAATGAAACACACAATCAGGTAACCACATGCTCTGTACCCTGTGTTGTCAAAGTACAGTCTGTAAATCAGCCCCGCCTGCCACCGATCCAAGTTAGAAGAAGGGTTTTTCCAGCCACCAGTAGTCATGTCAAACAGGACATGGAGGAGCTCTGGGCAGCTAAAAGTCTGAACCAGCAGCTGCCAGAGTGAAGAGGTGGCGTCTTTTGCACAGAGAGAGGGGGACAAAGAAAGAGCAACAACCAGGGTTAACATTGGTTTGGCTGTTTGACATGGAGAGGGTTAAAAGCAGCCAGAGGACTCAGGCAGATCTCAGATGTGGTGTTCTTCCTTCTGGGTGTGTTAGCAGCTAAAGCTAACCTGCTTGTTTTGGTAGCATTAGCCACCCAGCATGGTCAGGATTTTACCTTTGTGTTGAATTA
>NW_018127947.1:1002818-1005385 GCF_001952655.1 Monopterus albus | reverse complement strand
GACATTATATCTGTGTTTAGTGTATTATATCTTTTTGTATTTTTGTTCTGTATGCAAAATAAATACAAACTTGAATTACTCTAATGGCTGCTCCCTAATAAATAACACTAGCGATTCCAAAGCTCAGTCAATAAACAAAACGGCATCAAAGAAAAAGAAGTATCACAAAATGTAAAGTACTAATGCTGCAGATCTCTGTGTGAGCAGGTTCCAGATGTGCGCCTGCTACTCTGCTCCATCAGAGCCTCACAGCAGCTTCACGCCGCTCACATCTGGTGCACATCACACTCCACACCACAGAGAGCGAATGTTTTCATGTTCACATTGTTAGCAGCAGCAGCGAACACAGTGGTCAGTTTTTGATCCTTGAGTGGACGCCCCGATGAGACACCATGTTCTGGGGCGTGTGTGTTTCACTGGCTGCTGCACTGTAAGGGAGCAACTCTCTGACCCACTGGACTCAAATAATCACCATTCTTCTCATCTCCACTCACACCACACCTCTGAGTTAAACAAACTGCCCCACAGACTTAAAAGTATTGTTTATTAGAGCGGAATTAAAATAAAAAAAAGGGAAAGCGTTTGATATTGGGGAAATTTCCAGAGTCTGTTCTTAAAGAGATACTGTAAGCACTTCCACTTCCATTTGGAAATAAAAATTGATCAGCAGCTATTTTCATAATCGAGTAATCATTTCAGCCAAAAGCCAAATATTCCCTTGTTATAGCTTGTGGTGTTTTTGATAACTAGAGAAGAATTCAATGAGCATTTTGCCTTCAGCTAATGTCAAGTGTGTACAGAAAACACAGCAGTTATAAAGTGCAATTAACGCTGCTGCCACTGTGCTGACTTTCCTCAACAGCTTCTGCAGCTCTAGTTTGGACCCCAGTGAGGAGCAAACAATTTCCCTGACAGCTAAAGGAAACATGAGTCAGAGCAGGGTTAATGAATGTTGCACACCAGTGATAAAAGACTGTATGTGGTACAATATGTTAATGTTTGACACCCAACCTTTAACACACAGAAAAAAGCTGAGACAGATGAATGGGCCTGTTAAACTTCAAATTCTAACATTTTCTCAGAAAAATAAATTACAGTATGATACCAGGTGTCGCGTAGCTGGCAATGCTTTAACAGCAATGTTTTCTGGTTCGAACCTCGTCAAATACTTGGCTACGTTCTAATCAGCTATGGTGAACCAATTGCCACTAACTTGGCAAAACATTTGAGGGCACACTAGCCTCACTTTGCTCATTATTCAGTTTGCAACTCAGCATGTGAAAGCTCACAGGCACAGATTTGTAAGAGCAGAATCAGATTAGAGAGCGTAATCCTGGCCGTGCGTGCACTCGTTTCTGAGCCTGATCTCTTAGATTTCGCCCTCAAACATTTTGCAGAGGATTTGCTTCTATATAATGAGAGCATGCTCAAGATGATGAGAGTGCTGCATACTAAGACATACTTGTGTACAATGTTTGAACCAATCACCACGGAGTGACACGTAAACTGCACACTGAAACACAGTTTTTTTTTTTAAACTGGCTACAGAGAAGATACAGCTAATGCAGAATGGCTGGAGATTGTTCTGATATGAAAACCATAAAAAGCACCTGCTACATGGCTGCACATTGCCCTCAAACTCAGGGGTACCAGGTCTGAAAGGGGCCATAGTATACGGAGTGACAAAGTCTACATAGTCTGGAGGTGGATGTGGATCGATGGGTCGACAAAACACAGGACATCGCTGTTCATTTCCCATTTGAAAACTACAGTCATTGCTTTCAATATGCACGCTACACATTTGGCAATGAACCCAGTGTAAACCAAGTTAAATAGATGATTTAGAGCAGCTGAACAGAGTAGCTACCCTCATGGTCAGGAGGTGAATGCTCGAGGGTGATGTGAGGCATAAAAATGCATCATTCATGGCAAAGAGTAAATGTTTCCCTCCGTGAGAGGGGGTGAGGTGGGACCTGGTGGTGGATTCCGGGGAACAGAGACTTGGCTGGAGCAACTACAGCTGAAAAAACAAGCCTGAAGTCCTGAGAGCACAGAGTCCTGTTCGCTCAAGCACAGTAGGTTGGGTCACTGTTGTAGCACTTGACTCTGGGACATGGACTCGACTCAGACTCGAACACTAGGGACTCGACTACAACAATGGATTGGGTAAATGTGTGGTAAAAAGTAGTAGAGCACAAACATCTTAAAAGTAATTCTGCCTGAATACGTTCAAACAAACCTGTACTGATGCTTACCCAGAAAGGATCCAGTGCTGCATATGAGACTGAAAAAGCAACTTTCAGGAGGCAGAGATCCACATTTACTGCAATGGAAACAAAGAGGAAAGCAGGGTAGTTAGTACGGGCTGGCCTCCAGGCTCAGCAGGCTCGAGTGCAATCAAGTTCTCGCTGAGTTCAAATCAGACCTCCTGTGCTCCCTGTCATGCCCCCTCCCATCACTTTTAGGTCCTATGGTTTTTACTGTGCAGCACTCTCAGGCAGGAATTCCAAACAAAATGTCATAAAAACCCAGGAAGCCCTCATGTGCCTTCAGTGACTCTGTGGTAT
>NW_018127947.1:998830-1002803 GCF_001952655.1 Monopterus albus | reverse complement strand
AGAAATGAATAAAACATGTATAAATGGAGAACAGCCGTCCTGCTGGGAGGTGGAGGAAAGAATGACCCAGAGAGCTTTATCTACAGATCAAAAACAGCATGAAAAATGTTGTGTAACTGAAACATGAGGACTGGAACAAGCATTTTCCCACATTCCTGCATCCACAGCGTCATAATCCCCATTTCTTATTAACTTTTTTTTTTCCAGCTCAATGTGATGACATTTCAAGGAGCAGTGAAGGATCCACTACACACAACAAAAGCTCTTCCTGTCAAGGAAAAGTTGTCCATGATCCCCACAGACTCTGTCGGGCACGTGTGGACTTATCTCACACATTCTGCACTGCAGCTCCAACTATCACTGCAATCTGTCCATGAACAGCTCAACTAGACAAGAAGGATGTTACAGCTTTTATTGTGACGCCAAAGACAGAGCAACGAACAGTTCCCAGCACCTCTCATGGTAAATTCAGTGCCACATTTCTGCACCGGTTTCATCATTTAACGTTACAATGCAGTGGTGACACCACAAAGTGACACGTGCTCATTCACACAAAGTAGGTGGCTGCTGAAATATGGTGACACAAGGAAAACTCTTGGTCACAACAGCTCCTTTTGGGTTTACTTCCCCACCACCAGTACACAATGTTTTGTTGGCTATATTATAAAACAATACAAATAAAGCATTTCTTGTTTAATAAAAACCAGACATAGTAGAGCATAGAAAAACAACTGGCGAAGGCAAGGTGTTATAGTTATAGCCACATCACATGCACAGCGTGTGCTCTGGAGTGTTTGAACAGCATCGCCAACATCATTATTACCACTATTTTTAGAGCAGAAAAAGGATCCTCAGTCAGTCCTGTTGTTGATTTAGTTCTGTGGTTTCAAGAAACCACACCAGTTGTGTCGACTCTATCTCAACAATGTACTGTTGTTTAGAACAAAGAAAAAGACAAATGTGATTATTATATAACAGGAATTTCTCAAGTAAACACATAGCAGCAGCAAGGTCACTAGAGTACTAAGGGAAACCTTTCAGGGGGCAACGTGGATTTAAACACCAACCTGATGAGTGGGATGTTGTCTGGGGTGCAGCACAGGACAGGACCCGTCTGTAATGGCAGCTGCTCCGCACATGACTCATTGTAAAGCCTGAAAACACACACATGCGTATGCATTCTTCAGTGTGTAGACAGTTACTGTGTGTATGAATACAGAGGTTTTAGAAAAATTTGTCAATTATTCAAAAACTAATGTGGGCCGGTGTAAATCACTGAATCTTCACTTTAAACTGCTGTAGGTACATTCAAAGTCTAATCCCCATTTCAGGATTTTTTGTCACTAAGAGCCAACTTAATGGCTCATAATGAATTTCTCATAATGCAGGACAACTGAAGCAAGTAAACTCAGTTAATGGCTGAGCATCAAATCTCACATTTGGAAAATCACAGTAGAAAATTAACCCAAAATGCTGCTATGAAAGACTCTTACGTGACACAGTGAAATACTTTGCTGTGTGTACCTTGTGTGATTTATTTATGTTTTAGTGTAGATATGGAAAGAACAATGGTGTCAGCTGGTTTTGAGTTTTGAAACAGTCTCCCATGTTAAAGCAACGGTCAGCTACGAGTCATAACAAGCTGCTGGGTTTAATGATACCGGCTGGAAAGGTACTTTTATTAATGAAGCAGGGAGGTGATTTCAATCCATGTTGATGTTTTCACATACCACAGGATTCACTCGATATCAGAGATAAATCTCACTATGGCCTGGGCACAGGTTTGGATTCCACTCACCCATCTCCCATTGAATCCCATCTGTTTGCATTTTTTATCTTTCCTGAAACTTCAGTTTGCTGAATCCTGACATCTCACTCCCTTCACCCACCCACACATATGTGTTCTTTACACATCCTCCCATCAAGTCAACATGTGTCCATGCAGCACTTTATTTTCTTGATGTCCACTCCCTATCTTCATCTCTCCATTCCTTCTTCACTGTGCTTGAAACAAGACGAACATATTTGCCAGGAAATGGGGAGAGTTGATGCAGGATCGAGAAAGATTCCTCTGGCGTGAAGGGCCATTTCCTCAGTCGATGCTACATCAACACATCGCTGGTCTTTTTCCTTCCACACAGTTTTCATACTGGGCATCTGTGTGACTACGAGTACAAGTAATTATTCATAATCAATAAATGAGTTTTTGAGATTTGTGAAAAAGGAGCCGCTGACATTCACACTACATCTGTTCTTGCCCTGTGATATGAGCGAAATTGATGATTTCAGAACCAGAAACCGAGCTTTCCTCCAGTTTAAATGAATCTAAAACATTGTGTCCTGTTTTAATGTAGATAAGGAAACAATATTATGTGACAATTTAGTTAAAAATACAACTTTTTGTCAACTGTTGTCTGTTCATGTTTGTCAGAATAACTTATGATCACAAATTATGATCTGATCCATGTTAGCCTGGTTAACATGTCGCGTTAAGAAGCTGGTCTGACAGCAGATAAATGACAAAAGCTAACTTGTGAGTTCGCTGTGTGAAAATCTAAAAACTAGAAACAATATCAGGGGTAATCCCTGCATCACCCACATTAGCCTGTGTGTGTGTGTGTGTGCTGTACCAGTTATGCACAGGGCAGACGTGTTGGTTGTACAGGGCTATCGCATATCTGCAAAGTTAAAGGAGGAGAGGATATTTAGTAAGGAGCTGAACAGTCAGTGTCTTTAACAAATCTTTAACAAATATTAAAATAAGCAACACCAGAACAGAAGCTCTGTTTCACTGACTGAATCAGAGCATTTGAAAGCACCATCACACACTGTATGAGAGATTAACATGAGGACATATTTTTTCACTACTAAAACACGTGTCACATGAATTATCATACTGTTGCTTTCACAGGCCGAGGCCACTCATCTTCATCATACATGTGCTGTGTGCAGAGTTTGCTGGCTGGGATTTAACCTGCGCTCTGGTCCCAGAGGAGCTGCTGTTGCTTTTTAAATCCATTAAAAATGTCAACAACAAAATCACCACCTCCACAAGCACACAAATATGAGATAATTCATTATACACACAAATACAGTGAAGCACATTTTAGGCAGCAGATGCTCAGTGTGTCAGGCTAGTGTCATCCTGTCGACGGCCGGCCCATCGCTCTGATTCAGGCGGAGACAATGATTCAGCAGCTACACTTTGTACACATGTTCACGATTCTCAGATGATTAGTCCTGCAGACTCCTACAGATGATGTCCTGACTTTAGTGCCACTATAAGACTTTGTGTGAAAAAGCCTCACCTCCTACTCAGTGGCTTACCATTATATTTGGTTCAGACATTCACGTTCTCTTCAGGATGAACTGTAACAACTCTGGCAATCCCATGACTTCATCCAGCGCCATCAACAGGTCACAATTGATCAAATATTCAGATTTATGACTAAATACCTTCAAAACAGTCCCCTCAGCTTCAGTTCTGCTTCCTGTTCAGTGCATGCCAACATGCTAAAAATGGAGAACGTGCTACATACTTCCTCTTGTTTTAGTCATAATTGAGTCCTCCCACAGATTATTTTTTAGTAGCCTAGAAACATTTAATTTAGACATAGCTGTAAGCAGCTGTAAAGGACATTTAAACTGTTTATTAATGTGCAATATTTTCCAGTGTTAGAGTGATAGTTGTTGCCAAATGTATTAATAAACTTATATCTGCTTGCAACTACACTGATGTTCATGCAGTGATAATTTGGGGACTCAACATGCTTGTCTTTTAGCTGTAGCCATGAGTAAACAAAATGCTACTGAGGCTTATCAAGCGAAAGTATAACAGAGGTTAAACCACTGCATTAGATGATCATCCTTTCAAAACACTTCCAGTGGGTACGGAAAGTATTCAGACCCCCTTAAATTTTTCACTCTTTGTTATATTGCAGCCATATGCTAAAATCATTTAAGTTCATTTTTT
>NW_018127947.1:993403-997817 GCF_001952655.1 Monopterus albus | reverse complement strand
ACAACAACTCCTTGACTGTTCTTGAATGGCCCAGCCAGAGCCCTGACTTAAACCCCATTGAGCATCTCTGGAGAGACCTGAAAATGGCTGTCCACCCACGTTTACCATCCAACCTGACAGAACTGGAGAGGATCTGCAAGGAGGAATGGCAGAGGATCCCCAAATGCAGGTGTGAAAAACTTGTTGCATCATTCCTAAAAAGACTCATGGCTGTATTAGCTCAAAAGGGTGCTTCTACTAAATACTGAGCAAAGGGTCTGAATACTTATGACCATGTGATATTTCAGTTTTTCTTTTTTAATAAATCTGCAAAAATGTCAAAAATTCTGTGTTTTTCTGTCAATATGGGGTGCTGTGTGTACATTAATGAGGAAAAAAATGAACTTAAATGATTTTAGCATATGGCTGCAATATAACAAAGAGTGACAAATTTAAGGGGGTCTGAATACTTTCCGTACCCACTGGATATGACTCATTGTGCCACAGATAAACTCCACACAGGAAGCAACAAAACAAGCTGCAGACAGACGCTGCTGTTTGAAAGCCTAAAAGGGGATGTGATATTTGGAGTGTCTCTATTGATCAGTGGGAGGAAAGGGACAATCCAATCAGGAGAACAGACCTGCTTTACTTGAGCAAGAGTAATGAGGCAGCAGCATTTTGATTGAACCGCTGTGGAGCTTCTCTGGTGTTTGTTAGAAAGAATTTGGTTAAAATGTAAAACAAGGGTTCTTATTTTTACACCCTTTCATTCTCAGACCTCTTAAGATGTCCAGATCAAACTGTAAGTCTGAATTTGGACCAAATACCTGTAAAAGTAATGACACTCCCATCGGTCCAGCTTCACCCTGTGTTCTGTGCTAATTATCAAATGTTTGCAAACACTAAAAAAGGTGAAGATGGTAGAAATGATCTAATCTGCCAGTTTTGTTCCAGCAAAAATAAATCCTTATTCAAAACCTTACTGATCTACAGCTTTTCATTAGTATGTCTGTGGCTCACTATATGTGTTTAAAAAGGTACAGTAACAGTATCTAATATTGTTGTTTATTTAATACTTCATTCTTGAAGGAATATCATTCCATTTGCAGGCTAAACTTAACAGCTCGACAGATTAGGTCACAATTAGATCAGAGATGTGTGTAATGGACACCAGGCAACAAAACAAGCTGCTGACAGAGGTTACTGAACAAAAACTAACAATTGAACATGACAGGAATGTCTCTATTGATCACTGATAACAAAGAGACAATCAAATCAGAAGAGTTGATTAGCCTTTTCTTAAATAAACAATGACAACATAGCAGCATTTTGAGTCCCGTTTCTGTGGTGTCTGACAGATAATTTACTCAGATCTCGTTAAATTGCAAAGCAGGGACTCTTAAGACCTCCCAAGCTGCAGTGGTACTACAGTTACAGTATGTTTTC
Organism: Monopterus albus; assembly: GCF_001952655.1. Taxonomy (NCBI): domain Eukaryota; kingdom Metazoa; phylum Chordata; class Actinopteri; order Synbranchiformes; family Synbranchidae; genus Monopterus; species Monopterus albus. The sequence continues at coordinate 996,389 of NW_018127947.1, read as the reverse complement.
CGTACTATTCTATTACATACACACTACAGTTATGTTTCTATTCAACAGAGCATTCCAAGGCACAAGCAGACAGGTGTCAGTGTGTCTGAAAAACAGCAGGCCTGGCAAAATGAGGGGGGCTACAGACTCATCCCTGACAGGGAACGCTTTGGAGATGCAGTGTGAAACGTTCCTGCATCCACTTTATAGAAGTGTGAAAGGCTTCTTACAGAGAAAATGTTCTGAGACACCAGGGAAGACTTTAAATCTGAGCCTTGATGAAATGTACACAACAATGCACTGGCTCAGAATTTTTAGAAGTCATTTCCACCACCTTCCTCAAAGTAACAACAGGTTTCAAGAGCTTTCTACACCATCTCCATCACAGACATATGGCAAACCTGGACAAAAAGACATCTGAATATTCTGCCTCTTACTCTTCCAAATAGAGTGGAAACATTCAGAGGTTATTCCTTCATCTTAAGAGTGTTCAGATATCTGTATTGTCACTAGACATTTTTAGTTCTTTTCTGCAGCGTGTGACAACTCTCTTCCCGCTGATGCCGTCTGTACTGTACATGTTGTCACAGCAGTCTGTTAGCTGCCTACTTGACCTGTCTTGAAAATGAGATATTAATCTCAGTGAGACTTCTACCTGATTAAAAAAGGAAACAAAGATGTGTGACACTCGTGAGTTATGTTCCACCTGATGTGACTGATCAGAGGTGGCAACACTGCTGGAGCAAAGACGAGTGCTGTAATTTCTCACGAGGCTGCCTAAATAATGGATTTTAAAGTTTGTTTTGCAGTTCAACAAATCCATATTCAGTCTTTAATTAAAGAAGTAGTTTGCTATTTGAGAAATATGCTTTTACTTTCATGCCAATCGCTGTATAAAAGTCTGCATCCACATGTAGCTGGAGCCATCAGCCTGTTAGCTTAGCATAAAACCAAACCTGTTTTTGCACTTTACCTTTGTAAAAAATTAACAAACCAGATCAAGTTGCTCATGATGGCGGCACATATGCACACAGCAGCCCGGGGCCCCTCGGCTCCAAACAAAATTTTGTTGTACGCATCACAATGTTACAATGACAATAAAATGAAGCTTCTTCTTTTACTTCTAAAACAACAGAGCCAGGCTAAATGTTGCTAAGCTAACCCCCACTGGCTCACTATTTGTTTAGCTTCAGTCTCATCCAATTCTCTGCTAGAAACCCACGATATTTGGTATTTTTCCAAAAATGTCAGACTAGTCCTTTAATGATATCTCCATTAAATCTTGTATTTAGTCTTGGATTACATTAAGTTCTGTAAAAAAAACAAGTCATCTGGTCACAGACAGTTACAGATGCCAGTGATGTTGCAATAAAGCCCAGCACCTGTTCCCTCGTACTGGCAGTGGGACAGATGTTCCACCATAAAGGAAGCTCTTATTGCACGCTGTAGTCACGCGAAGAGCTACAGATGTGGCTGACTGTATGGAGCAGATGCACCAGGAGGAATTTTGTGGATGACTGTACTCAGAATAAACAAACAGAAAAAAAGGAAACACCTTACAATCACAAGGAACCTGTTTAGCCAGACTAACGTATGGACACCTGTCACAAAGTTTGTCTGAAAAAGTTCAGAAAAAACACAGAAAAGACAGAAAATGTTGATGTTTTGTTACATAACTCAGAGGTACTTACACCACCCATATTCCTGTGATGGTGAAGACCGGCAGGCTGACAGGGATGATCATCCACAGGGACATGATGCCCACCTGCAGAACTCCACTGAAACAACAACAGACACCAGGTTCATCACAGACTGAATGACGCAATGCCAGGGCCTCAGTGCTCGGGGGTCTGGGTCCCTATGACACACATTCATCCCTCTGGTGCTGCAGCATGTTTATGCCAGACCAGGTGTGATCATTTGACGGGACTTCAGAAAGCACAGAACTACAATAATGGTCTCATACAGGACCCTTATTTAAAATAAAAGTGAACTTTTTCTTATTTAAATGGTTCAAAATAACAAATCACCAATGTGTTTTAAAAGGTTTTTATAAGATTTCCAGCATCAACAGCAGACGCTCCTTCACCAGATGTGGTGATAGTAAGAATTCTACTGCTTTTGTGCTTTTACTTAAATAAAATATAAATTCACTAACTTTACTTGTAAAACATTGGTTTTAAAATCATATTATTGCCACTTTTACTTGAGTCAAGCATTGCATTACTTCTACCACTGCATGAACTCATTGACATTACACTGATCCTCATTACAGAGCACAAGAAACACTGTAAATATGTATAAAAAATATAAAAAGTCTGTCATAAAAACAATGATAGGGAAAAAGACAGTTCAAACCATTTCATCGGTTTTCAAATTTGCTTAAATAAATGTTGTCAGCTAATATTCAGCCAATGTTTTGCATCAAAACAGAAGAGAAACGTGTCCTTTACTCCGTCTTGTGTTTGAAGACGCACTAAGAAATCTGACCACCACTCATAAAACTTTTTAAAAGGCAAATTAATCAGCAGATTACAACCTCCTTTTTCAGGTCTTATTGACATAGTAACTGATCAGCTAGAAGAGAACGGTTACGTGTAAAATGTTGGAACCCACCTCTGGTTTCTCCAGAGAAAACGCTTCAGGATCTGCACATCATCTCTGCTCGAGGAGAAGCTGCAAACGGAGCTGGTCTGCCTGAGTGCGCGCAGCTGAGTTCATGGTCAAAGGGTGACAAACGCGAGGATGTGGAGCTCTCACATCAGGATCGGGAGAAGTGGAGAAGGCGCATTTCCTCGATTTAATTCATCCTCCGTCTGCAGCCTGACTGTTCTGATCCGATGTGGAGGGAGCAGCCGGTGCCGCTGATTTCTAGCTCCTCCCTGTGCAGACTGGGAGCACGGGAGGGTCATCTGGCAGTCTGCCGTTTACTGTAGTTGGAAAACTAGTGTTTTTCCTGTAATTTTAGCCCATAAGAGTTTATATGGTGCCCTTGTGCGTGTGCAGA
>NW_018127947.1:990209-993381 GCF_001952655.1 Monopterus albus | reverse complement strand
GACCTATGTGGGATCTGCTGTAGATGCTCTGGTTGTTGTGCAGTTTTTTTGAGCACGGATCATTTTGTTCTCCTCCAGTTCCTGGAAAGAGATTTCATCGGTGCTGGAAGAAGTTCCCACTTCTTAAGTAAAAACAGCAGAACCACAGTGTAAACACACTCACACACTGTTGCAAGTAAATGTCCTGCATTCAAATTTTACTTTGCCTAAGTACATACACTTAAAGTACCAATAGTAAAAGAATTCATAATTCAGAATAGTCACTTTTGTCTAAAACCTATTGTGGGATGAATTAAGTTCTGTCTTATCTGATTTTATTGATGGAAACATTTAAATGTTTTAGCTGCAGCGGTGGAAAGTAACTAAATACATTTACAACTAAATACATTTACTCAGTACAATTTTGAGGTATCTGTACTAAAGTATTTTCATTCTCTGCTACTTCATACTTTGACTTTACCACATTTTAGAGGCCAATGTTGTACCTTTTATTCCACTACATTTATTTTATAACTTTAGTTACTAGTTACTTTTCAGAACCAGATTAATATAAAATATAGTATGATAAGACTAAGTTATAATATGATAAACATCGTTTTTTTGCATTATGAGTATTTTTACTTTTACTACTTTAAGTAAGCCTATATTTTGAAAGGACTGGAACACCTGAGTTCCAGTCCTTTGGTGGCCAACAATGTCCTCTAACGAGGACGCCACCAGGGGACTCCAACGACTCAGGCGTTAGGGGACATCGTTGGCTTTCCAAGCACTGAAACGCCACCCAGTGGGATAAATCCCTCCTGCTCACCACCAGTCAGACAGAACTGATGAAGCCTCTTGGATGAGAGGTGAAACGTCTTCTACCTAAAACCACGTCCAGATGCCTTCTTCTACGTTTTTTCAGCGTAGTACTACCTGGATGAATTTGCACGGACTCATTATCAGACTTTTTTTGCACACGAGGTGACGCATCTCAGCTCAGTTACATGTTGTTCCCATGGCACGTGAAGGCAACCTCACGTGGCTCTCCGTGTGTTCCCCTGTGCAGAGGTTCACACAGCAGCTTTCAATTAATTGCGGTATGAATCGGAAATGAATTGAAATGTTGCGGCATGGTGGCGCAGTGGTTAGCGCTGCCGCCTCACATCAAGAACAGGCCTTTCTTTGTGGAGGCTGCATGTTCTCTGTGTGATAACTCCAGCTTCCTCCCACAGTCCAAAGACATGCAGCTTAGGTTGACTGGTGGCTCTAAATTGCCCCTAGGAGTGCGTGTGGCCATCTGTCTCTAAGTGTCAGCCCTGTGACAGACTGGAGACCGGTCCAGGGTGGACCCTGCCTCTCGTCAGCTTGGATTGGTTCCAGGCCCCCGCCACCCTCTTCCAGATAAGCGGTATCGATAATGGATGGATGTTTGTATGAGTATCTCTACAAGTGGCTACACTACAAAATGTTTTCTTTTCCCCAGCCCATCAGCAGCAACTTGCAGGCAGAGGTTTGTCCTCCCATCAGCACACAGCATGGCAGCAGTTCGTTCCTCAGCAGAGTGAATTTAATGACAGGTGCTTTCCTTTTTTACGGCTGGGGTGGGAGGATGACGTACTGAGTATCGTGAAACTGCGTGGGGGTATTCAATATGGCAATACGCAGTCGCTGAGTCTAAACAAAATTTTGCTAAATATCCTTTCAGACTTTATAACCCACTACTGGTATTAAATGAGCAATCCATCGGAATCGCAAGCTGCTGCCAATAAGCACACAGCATGGCAGCAGTTCGTTCCTCAGCCAGGAGGTGTGCAGGACAGGCTGCAGGGAGCAGAGCCACAGCAGTCTCCTGTCATCAAGACAGATTCCTTTATTTTTAATGTGATTTAACTGATTGTGAGTGTGCAGGTCAGCTGTTATCAGAGAGAGATTTATTACTCTGTGGAGCTGCTGTTGTGTCCTAAATGACAGATGTGGAACAGTAGCCATGAGAAAAACCTTCTCAAAAATGCATTTAATAAGACTATCATTCATCAGAAGCACTTAACACTTGTGATGAAGAACCTTCATTTACAAAGATTAAGTTCTGTACAAACTAAAGACAAACCACCACTGAGCATCTAAAAAGAAAACATATATATAAAAAATACATCATGATACATACTGGATGTCACAATAGAAACACGTTACCTCAAATGTCTCCAGCTTTTATCTCTTAACATTAAAGATGCAAAAACTGATAAGATCAGTTTTTCTGCAGATGTAAGGATGAAACTAAATGAAGCCAATGGCACTTCCTCCTACACTAACATCTACCACTTAAGATCTGCTGGAAAATGTCAGATAGTAAGAAAATCAATACCTTTTGCTTATTTACAATTTTTGGACATCCTCCGTATCTTCTGTCATCAGAGCTCAGCACAAATAATCACTTCAGTGCCGTTAATATTTCACAGTCAGCACCTCAGAAGCCAACAACTAAACATGCAGAACTTTGTTTTCCGTGTGATGTAGAATTTGAGTCCACAGTAGTTAAATTACAACAGGAATCTACAGTGTGTCGTCTTAAATTTCTCCAGATAAACTGTATTACAGCTGGAAAGTTTTTTCCCCACATGTTTCAAGGCCGCTGGCCTGTGATGCATATTAAAATGAAAGGTCAACCTTTTATTTTGCTTTTTGACAAAACAGAAATTCCAGGATGTCATGATTTAAAAGTCATGAAATTAAAAACAGAAGCATTTTTCCACAAATTAACTTGTATCTGAAAAGGAATAATGTGCATTGTGTACAAACAGTGGTTTCCAAAGAAGCTCAGAAATCCCAACACAACCTTGAGGGTTTACACCTCACCCACCTAGATTCAAAGAACTCTTACATGTGAAGGCTGTTCCTAGATTTCACAGCATTCAACACAGTAATTCCCCAGCTGCTTACACAAAAACTTAGACACTTAAGACTCAAAACTTCTCTCTGCACCTGGGTGCTGGACTTCCTAACAGGGAGGCCACAAAATGTATGGGTCGGCAGAAACATCTCTAAGACCATCACGCTGAGCACAGGGGCTCCACAGGGGTGTGTGCTCAGCCCATTGCTCTTCACACTGCTGACCCACGACTGTGTGCCAACCTACAGCACCAACCACATTGTCAAGTTTGTGGATGACACAACTGTAGTTGGCCTCATTACC
>NW_018127947.1:971256-989995 GCF_001952655.1 Monopterus albus | reverse complement strand
AAACTAAACCATGTTGAGTTTCATAAACACAGATGTTATCCATAATGTCCATCATGTGCACCTCCTCCCAGGGCCCCATTGAGAGCATCATCACTGGCTGCATCACCGTGTGGTATGGAGGCTGCACTGCCTTCTGCAGAAGGACCTTGCAACGCATAGTGAAAACAGCCAGCAAGATCATCGGTGCCCCTCTGCCTTCCCTTACGGATATTGTTAACATGCGCCTCACCCGTAGAGCCATCAGCATTGCTGATGACATCTTCCACCCCACACACTCCCACTTCAGACTCCTGACTTCAGGGAGAAGGTATCAGAGTCTTCAGGCCCACTCCACCAGACTTACAAACAGCTTCATCCACCAGGCTGTGAGGATGCTGAATGCTGTCCATTATCTCCCCCTAGACAATAACCCACCACAGAAACAAAAACAAACAAAAAAAAAAAACTACCTCTGCTGTTTTACCGTCTGTTATATTATATGTAAATCTTGTCCCTGGTAGGCTAGTGGTTAAGGCGCAGCGCTCTCGCCGCTGCGGCCTGGGTTTGAGTCAGGGTTGCGTCAGGAAGGGCATCTAGCGTAAAACACATGCCAAATGTCAACATGCGAGTCGTCAGTGTGACGATTCGCTGTGGCGACCCCTAAACGAGAAAAGCCGAAAGTAACTTTCATTATATTTAAATCTGCTGCTGCTGGTCATTTGCAGTACTGTCCATGTATACTTCATATGCTATTTGCACCTCATCACCAACACCCCGGTGATGCTGAACCATCTGACAATCTCCTATTATTGTTTGCACTACTGCCACTGACTGTACACGGATTTGAGTCACAGCTTATTGGCTGTTTAGATTTATCCTAATTACGTAAATCCAGTTCTTATTCTATTCTATTCTATTTTTATTCAACTTTAGTTCCTAAATGTTATGGCACCCAATACTAGGTGAGAGAGAAACAGTATTTCAATTTTCTGTATGTGCTGCACATATGGTGAATTGACAATAAAATCATTGAACCTTGAAAACCAACACTGTTTACAAAGGAGGCCTGTGATGCATATTAAAATGAAAGGGGCAACCTTTTAGTTTGCTTTTGGACAAAACAGAAATTCCAGTCACCAGATGTCACGATTAAATTAAAAACAAGAACCTAAAGACCAATTTTCCACAAATTAACTTGTATCTGAAAAGGAATAATATGCATTGTGTACAAACAGAGGAAAAGAGGCTCAGGAATCCCAACACAACCTTAGGATTAAACTGATAAAACCAAAACATTTGTTACACAAAAGTGTTGACTTCTCTCTAATTTTAAATACTGGCGCCTCATCCCGGCCTCTAAAATCCGACAAATGAAACGATCAAGTTAACCCACAGCCGCCGACACTCACAGTCTGCCCCTGAGTGACTTTGAGGCTACAGAGACCAAAACTAAATCTGCTTCACAGATTTTTGGTTTTGATGTGCAGAGTGCATAACTACCGATGCACAGACTGGGAACAGAATAAACGTTTTAGAAAACAACGAAGCACAGGAGCAAAAGGAGCTTTAAGGGGACATGGGAAAGTCTGTCCAAACCTTTGACTCGGTCTATTACACAACCCATTTCCTGGAAGAGCTGCACCCTGGGACGGCTGTCGGCTGAGGAACGTCAGATCTCATCATCTAATAAAGTGCTTATGGGATAAGAGCATATAGAAAATAGGCCTGAGTTAAGGTTCTTTTTAAAAACATAAGGCGAGTGCCCCTGAGTCTAAGTAGCCAAGGCATTAATTTACGTGATGCGAGTACCACGTTAGTCAAACACCAGCACGGTATTCCTCCACCCCCTTCTTTAATCCTTCTCCATTCTGTTCTCCAAACTACTCATGAGATCACATTACAAGTCTCCTCTCGCCCCAAATCCCTGGGTTTGTCACTGATTGAGGTATAGATTTCTATAAAAGGTCAAACATCATTAGTGGGGGACTGAGGAGCCAGTTAACTAGGTGTGACTCACACCCTTTAATACAACTGCTGAGCACAGAACAGGCAGGCTACTCTGCCTTGGACCCTTTGGCCCCAGAGGATCCTCTGAGGTAGCTGTTGTAGAAGAAGATGGTAAACAGGACAAAGTAGCTGAGGTACATGATAGAGCCCCATTTGACATTGTCAATGCTGGAAGGACAGTGCACCTCATGCATCCAGCGGTACACCAAGCCCAGGACCACCAGCCCCATCACCATCTGCATGATCTGGAAGGCTGTGACGATCATGGCACAGGGGCGGGGCACCCGCAGGCCGGCTGCCCGGGCTGTGTAGTAGGTGTACATGAAAGAGTGAACCACATAGTTGATGGTAATGAACCAGATCCCACCTGCCACGTGGTCCTTGTAGGTGTACCAGGAGTAGAGCAGCACGGTGATGTGGTGGTACCAATGCAGGAAGATGAGGCGCTGCTTCCGCAGGATGACGAACATAGTGTCACCTGACAGATGGTGGAGAGGAAATCAGATCCTTTTGATACTGTCAAACTAAGGTTTAGGTGAACACAGGTACTGTACTGCAGCCAAAATACAGAAATCTGACAGGTGTGTTCTTTCATGCTAAAATCCTCTGCTTTTTGAGGTTTCCTGTAATTCATACAAATAATTTCCTGAGCCATTTGAATTACAAGCCTTTGAGCCTCAATCCTTCACTTTAATATAAAGATTGTAAAAGATAAATTATGGTTTTATTTAACTTCATTTATACCCAACCTTTTCTTTGTACATTTAGTTTTCTTTTTAACCTACACAGCTACAAATCACCCAGCCATTAGCAGTTCAGAAGCTACTGTGTGTGTTAGCTTGCAGGACAAATGGGGAACCTTACCCAGCTCGGGGACCTTGCTAACAGCAAAGGCGAAGGCCCAGAATTTGCTGACGGGGGTGGTGTAGAAACGGGTGTCGCACACAGTATGTCTGAAGCCGCGGGTTGTGAGGATGCGCAGCATGTAGAGTCCAGTCCTGGATGCTCCCATGATGCTGCAGAGTGAACACACACAATGCAAACACCTTACTCATGTCCAGTATTGTCCATTTATGGTCTTTTTATGGTGGCCGGGAAAATATAGAAGTCACTACACGTCTCCTAATGTGGCTATGTAATTCATAAAGGCACGTCAAAGTGAACTATACAACATAAACAACAAGTTAGTAAAAGTCCTCCAGAACAAGTGTTTTGGGAGCAGCACATCCAGGATGACGAGACAACAAAGTGGTGTAGCTGCTACTGGTGTGTGTTTTCACTCCCCCGCAACACTTCAGCAACGCATACCAAGTGTAGATATGTCTGGTTTTCATTCTGTGAAAGCTTAGGCCTTTGCTCAGTGTACACAGCACACAGCTCTGAATGTGTGAACGTGCTCTACAGTTGTTCAGCAGCAGTGGCCCAGCTCCTGTAGCGCACCAGCGACTCACCTGAAGATAGCCAGGCTGAATGACCACAGCACCATCAGCCATCGCAGGTTCAGTTTGGGCCTTTCCCTCATGTAGTGCTGACCTCCAAATACCAACACAACGTAGAGGCCACAGAACGCAAACGACGTGGTCCTGTGGATGACACAACACAGCACCGTACTGAATAAAGCAGAGCCAACTGTATTAGTCCACTGTCTCCATCCTCACGTTAGCCTGAAGATTAACAGCTCCTCACACTGTACCGCCTCAGTGCATTAGAAAACAGGTACGGAGCAAATAACAGGAGTGTTTTAAATCATTCTTAAGGAAAATGTCTGAAGCTTTTCATGCTCAGTGTGTATTGACAGTAAATGTCAGAATGTAGTTTGTGCTGCTGCTGTAATAGACTGTACTACACTGTGAGGTGCTCCTGTTAAAACAAAAAAAAAAAACTAGGATGAGCTTGTCAGTTAAACACAGGACAGGTGGTCTGATTTCAACTTAGGACTGTGTAAAATGTAAAAAAAACAAACAAACAAACAAAAAACATCACACAGAAAGCTGTGGAGTTTTTCACAAGGAGTGCAGGATGTCCAGCGCCAACTTTGGGGAACTTTTAGTGTTAAATGTTTTGTGTGATTGTATGAATGATGAGAAAACATTTCCTAAGATAATAGTGTTTTAGAGTCAGTATTGAATGTCATGAACTGCAATAAGCTCCGCCGTCCCCAAGTCCAACGTGTACTTTGACCTCTCAGGTGACAGAAAGAGGAAGAAGACAAACAGACCAACTGCACCTTTAAATCACCTCATCAGACCTGAAACACATGACTGTACAGATGTGGCGCTGTTATGTACGGGCATTACACAATCAGGGTGTGAATGCACCAGACAACTGTTGTTACACACAAATGAAACATGATTTGGCTGTCTGCTTGCCAGGGTTGTCGTCCTGCCAACATGACGTGTGTGTCATGATTTTTATAAAGCCATCCTTCATACCTGACACTGGCCTTGGACCCGTCCTCATTTAAAACGATAGGGGAGGATTAGTGGAGTGTTGGACACGCTGGCCAATCAGACGGCCAGTCACTGAGCACTGCTCTGATTGAGGAATTTGTGAAATGTGGCGTGATCACAAACCGCAAACAAAGAGGGAGGTGAGAGAGGCAGGTGCAGCCAAGCAAACCTGACGGACTGCCAGTCACTGGGCACTGCTCTGCCCTCCTTATCAACAGTTATCACTGATTACAGCTTTAGATGATGACAGAACATAAGAGCTGAGCTGAAGGTGAACTGGTGGAGAAACAGTGACACCACCGTTACAAAGCGCCTACCTGGTTCTGTAAATCTTTACAAAAATAAAAAATGTGAGGCTGATGTGGTTTTGGAATAGACCGGATGACTAATCCAGACTGGTCCCAGTACACGTTAGGACCCAGTTAACACTACAGGGGCTTCTGACAACCAACCAGTCCATCCAAAACCCTGCACCTTAATTTTTACTCCACTATTTATTTAACAACTACGTACTAGTTTTTCCAGACTTTGACCAATAATACAGTATAAGCAACATTAAAAGATGGTGTAGCTGATTATTTTAGATCAAGATAAAATGAGGTTGTAGATTCACAAGCTACAGCAGCATATGAAGTTAAAATGAGCCCCACCTTTACCAGTGTTAGATTTATTTGGAGCTGCAACATTAAGGCTTGTGCCTTTATGGGACATCATACAATCAGCACAAACAGTGGCCAAGTCAGTCTTAATTGTTCATGTATGCAGATTTCTATTTAAATAAACCGTTTGGATTAAAGCATTAATGCAGGTTAGATTAAAGATTTATTTGGAGCTGCAACATTAAGTCCCTATGTCCAATACTTTAAACAGGTAAAACAGGATCCTCCAGTTTCATGAGCGAGTTTGGGCTGGTTCTTCTGAGTTTGCACCTGTGATGCATTAACGCAAGTTAGATTATAAATTAAATTGGAAGGAGAAGAGACCAGTTTATAAAATGTCACTCAGGACATAAAACAGAAACTCACCTCACACCACAGTCAGTCCTGGAAAAAGAGGAGGAGGAGGAAGACCACCTTATTCTCGGGCATTTCTTCAAGTTTCTCTTCTACTCACCAGTTTTCCTGCATCCATTGCAGAGCTCGTCTTTGGTCGAAATGCCGCTCGAAGTCGTACACGGCCGTCACCACCTCACTCCCATTCATCGTTTTAAAGTCAGATTTTCTTCCGCTGAAGCCCGGTCTCTGGAGGTCTATACTGTGACCGTGCACGACACACCTGCTGCTCCGGAGGCTGCTGGTTTCACAATCCAGAGCTTGTGGAGCCAACACAGACACTCCCTCCTCCACCGCGTCACTCACTATAAGGCTGCAGGCTACCTGCATGACAATGCTTTCTGGTTTGGACTTAAACGAGTGTGTCATTGTGGTCTAAAGCTGTAATCACTGGTACTGCCAGTGGTGGAAGAAGTACTCTGATCCTTTACATAAGTATAAGTAACAATACCACAGTGTAAAAATACCCCGTTACAAGTAAAAGTCCTTCATTCAAAATGTTACTTAAAGCAGCTGGAAAGTGAGAAACCGATCACACAAATATGATCAATAGAAATCTTCTGTAAGGTTAAGAAATGAAGAACACACAGCGCCATCTGGTGGACAAATTATGAAGGGGATTCTCAGCTTGTAAAGTCCTATTTTTATGGCTGCAAGAGCTTTAACATCCTGTTTCTAGACAAGTCATTCATTCCTAATTGAATGTAGCATCCTTCAGCCTGATTGACACACTTAATTGAGACTTAATTGCACTTTGCTGTGAAAGTGGAGCAGCCGGTGGGGAACAGATTTGTTACTTAGAGACTTCTGAAAAACTTCTCTGATTAATCACAGTTTCTACTGGCGAGCATTGGCACAGAATCCAAGGACCACTGCTCTGAGAACACACAGCAAAAAATAAAGCAATATATGGGCTGCTGAACAAATAATTGTAGGAATCTCGAGGGGTTTCAGTGCATGAAGGACATGGACACATGTCTAAGATACAGTGCCTTGCGAAAGTATTCGGCCCCCTTGAACTTTGCGACCTTTTGCCACATTTCAGGCTTCAAACATAAAGATATAAAACTGTAATTTTTTGTGAAGAATCAACAACAAGTGGGACACAATCATGAAGTGGAACGAAATTTATTGGATATTTCAAACTTTTTTAACAAATAAAAAACTGAATAATTGGGCGTGCAAAATTATTCAGCCCCTTTACTTTCAGTGCAGCAAACTCTCTCCAGAAGTTCAGTGAGGATCTCTGAATGATCCAATGTTGACCTAAATGACTAATGATGATAAATAGAATCCACCTGTGTGTAATCAAGTCTCCGTATAAATGCACCTGCACTGTGATAGTCTCAGAGGTCTGTTTAAAGCGCAGAGAGCATCATGAAGAACAAGGAACACACCAGGCAGGTCCGAGATACTGTTGTGGAGAAGTTTAAAGCCGGATTTGGATACAAAAAGATTTCCCAAGCTTTAAACATCCCAAGGAGCACTGTGCAAGTGATAATATTGAAATGGAAGGAGTATCAGACCACTGCAAATCTACCAAGACCTGGCCGTCCCTCTAAACTTTCAGCTCATACAAGGAGAAGACTGATCAGAGATGCAGCCAAGAGGCCCATGATCACTCTGGATGAACTGCAGAGATCTACAGCTGAGGTGGGAGACTCTGTCCATAGGACAACAATCAGTCGTATACTGCACAAATCTGGCCTTTATGGAAGAGTGGCAAGAAGAAAGCCATTTCTTAAAGATATCCATAAAAAGTGTCGTTTAAAGTTTGCCACAAGCCACCTGGGAGACACACCAAACATGTGGAAGAAGGTGCTCTGGTCAGATGAAACCAAAATCGAACTTTTTGGCAACAATGCAAAACGTTATGTTTGGCGTAAAAGCAACACAGCTCATCACCCTGAACACACCATCCCCACTGTCAAACATGGTGGTGGCAGCATCGTGGTTTGGGCCTGCTTTTCTTCAGCAGGGACAGGGAAGATGGTTAAAATTGATGGGAAGATGGATGGAGCCAAATACAGGACCATTCTGGAAGGAAACCTGATGGAGTCTGCAAAAGACCTGAGACTGGGACGGAGATTTGTCTTCCAACAAGACAATGATCCAAAACATAAAGCAAAATCTACAATGGAATGGTTCACAAATAAACATATCCAGGTGTTAGAATGGCCAAGTCAAAGTCCAGACCTGAATCCAATCGAGAATCTGTGGAAAGAACTGACAACTGCTGTTCACAAACGCTCTCCATCCAACCTCACTGAGCTTGAGCTGTTTTGCAAGGAGGAATGGGCAAAAATTTCCGTCTCTCGATGTGCAAAACTGATAGAGACATACCCCAAGCGACTTACAGCTGTAATCGGAGCAAAAGGTGGCGCTACAAAGTATTAACTTAAGGGGGCTGAATAATTTTGCACGCCCAGTTTTTCAGTTTTTTATTTGTTAAAAAAGTTTGACATATCCAATAAATTTCGTTCCACTTCATGATTGTGTCCCACTTGTTGTTGATTCTTCACAACAAATTACAGTTTTATATCTTTATGTTTGAAGCCTGAAATGTGGCAAAAGGTCGCAAAGTTCAAGGGGGCCGAATACTTTCGCAAGGCACTGTAGATAACCGTGCTCTCCAATACCTCAGACGGCACCGCATCAAGAATGGTCACTCTTCTAGAAGCGATATAAGCACATGGGCTCAGGATGATTTTGGCACACCTGTGTCAGGCACCACAATATGTAGTTAAATCCATAAATGCAGCTTAAAACTGTGCTGTGCCAAAAGGAAGCCCTATGTCAACAGTCTCCAGAAGTCGACTGCTCTGGGCTCAGAGGCATCTGGGATGGACCATCACACAGGGGAAACATGTGCACTGTGGTCAGACCAATCAGAATTTCAGGCCTGTTTTGGAAGGAATGGATGCTGTGTGCTCCGGACCAAAGTCGAAAAGGACCATCCAGACTGTTACCAGCAACAAGTCCAAAAGCCAGGGCCGGTCATGGTCTGGGGTTGTGTCGGTGCCCTTGGCAAAGGTCACTTATACTTCTGTGATGGCTCCATCCATCCATGGAATACTGCTTACTCCTGGATAGGATCACAGGGGGCTGGAATTTATCCCAGCTGAGACTGTGTGAGAGGAGGGGTATAACCCCAAACATTACTAGATTGTGTTTGGGAAAAGGGAAAAGCACAGTGCACAGATTCGTGTGTGCAGTTTAATATAGGAGATTTCATATCTACATATCCATGGTGTGTGTTTGACTCTTATATTTTTGCTATATTTGAGAGTGCTGCTCCCATTTGGCACCCATTTGGATGGATGAGCAGTCTACGTTGTCTCTGGCAGCACACAAGATTATCACCTTAACTCCACTGCATGATTACTGCTACATAAACCTTTGTGCACTTCCTTAAAACACTTCTGTTGTCAAACTGTTCCGTAACTGTTTACAGTGTACCCATACAAACCCACACTGTCTTCATGGAAATGTCAGACAATATTGGGCCTGTTTCCAATCATGTCATGAGCAAACGTTGATTTCACATTGCTCACGGTGCAACAGCAGGGTACAGTCACCTCGCTGTGGAGGGGCAACTCTTCATCTAACAGCTGGTCAACTTTGTTCAGCTATTCTCTGCGATGTTTAAAATCGGAATCGCAAGCTGCTGCCAATAAGCACACAGCATGGCAGCAGTTCATTCCTCAGCCAGGAGCCAGGAGGTGTGCAGGACAGGCTGCAGGGAGCAGAGCCACAGCAGTCTCCTGTCATCAAGACAGATTCCTTTATTTTTAATGTGACTTAACTGATTGTGAGTGTGCAGGTCAGCTGTTATCAGAGAGAGATTTATTACTCTGTGGAGCTGCTGTTGTGTCCTAAATGACAGATGTGGAACAGTAGCCATGAGAAAAACCTTCTCAAAAATGCATTTAATAAGACTATCATTCATCAGAAGCACTTAACACTTGTGATGAAGAACCTTCATTTACAAAGATTAAGTTCTGTACAAACTAAAGACAAACCACCACTGAGCATCTAAAAAGAAAACATATATATAAAAAATACATCATGATACATACTGGATGTCACAATAGAAACACGTTACCTCAAATGTCTCCAGCTTTTATCTCTTAACATTAAAGATGCAAAAACTGATAAGATCAGTTTTTCTGCAGATGTAAGGATGAAACTAAATGAAGCCAATGGCACTTCCTCCTACACTAACATCTACCACTTAAGATCTGCTGGAAAATGTCAGATAGTAAGAAAATCAATACCTTTTGCTTATTTACAATTTTTGGACATCCTCCGTATCTTCTGTCATCAGAGCTCAGCACAAATAATCACTTCAGTGCCGTTAATATTTCACAGTCAGCACCTCAGAAGCCAACAACTAAACATGCAGAACTTTGTTTTCCGTGTGATGTAGAATTTGAGTCCACAGTAGTTAAATTACAACAGGAATCTACAGTGTGTCGTCTTAAATTTCTCCAGATAAACTGTATTACAGCTGGAAAACCAACACTGTTTACAAAGGAGGCCTGTGATGCATATTAAAATGAAAGGTCAACCTTTTATTTTGCTTTTTGACAAAACAGAAATTCCAGGATGTCATGATTTAAAAGTCATGAAATTAAAAACAGAAGCATTTTTCCACAAATTAACTTGTATCTGAAAAGGAATAATGTGCATTGTGTACAAACAGTGGTTTCCAAAGAAGCTCAGAAATCCCAACACAACCTTGAGGGTTTACATTAGGATTAAACTGATAAAACCAAAACATTTGTTACACAAAAGTGTTGACTTCTCTCTAATTTTAAATACTGGCGCCTCATCCCGGCCTCTAAAATCCGACAAATGAAACGATCAAGTTAACCCACAGCCGCCGACACTCACAGTCTGCCCCTGAGTGACTTTGAGGCTACAGAGACCAAAACTAAATCTGCTTCACAGATTTTTGGTTTTGATGTGCAGAGTGCATAACTACCGATGCACAGACTGGGAACAGAATAAACGTTTTAGAAAACAACGAAGCACAGGAGCAAAAGGAGCTTTAAGGGGACATGGGAAAGTCTGTCCAAACCTTTGACTCGGTCTATTACACAACCCATTTCCTGGAAGAGCTGCACCCTGGGACGGCTGTCGGCTGAGGAACGTCAGATCTCATCATCTAATAAAGTGCTTATGGGATAAGAGCATATAGAAAATAGGCCTGAGTTAAGGTTCTTTTTAAAAACATAAGGCGAGTGCCCCTGAGTCTAAGTAGCCAAGGCATTAATTTACGTGATGCGAGTACCACGTTAGTCAAACACCAGCACGGTATTCCTCCACCCCCTTATTTAATCCTTCTCCATTCTGTTCTCCAAACTACTCATGAGATCACATTACAAGTCTCCTCTCGCCCCAAATCCCTGGGTTTGTCACTGATTGAGGTATAGATTTCTATAAAAGGTCAAACATCATTAGTGGGGGACTGAGGAGCCAGTTAACTAGGTGTGACTCACACCCTTTAATACAACTGCTGAGCACAGAACAGGCAGGCTACTCTGCCTTGGACCCTTTGGCCCCAGAGGATCCTCTGAGGTAGCTGTTGTAGAAGAAGATGGTAAACAGGACAAAGTAGCTGAGGTACATGATAGAGCCCCATTTGACATTGTCAATGCTGGAAGGACAGTGCACCTCATGCATCCAGCGGTACACCATGCCCAGGACCGCCAGCCCTATCACCATCTGCACGATCTGGACGGCTGTGATAATATGTCACTTTTTGACCTTTTGTGTGTTAAGGATCAGTGAATGGGTTATTTGGTAAACACTATATTTTATAAACGACCATTTTTCCTTTTAAAAGTAGCACCCACCTCAATCTGATTTATTAAGCAAGAGCCAATTGTGCTGTGAGGAATACAGCTTCTTTGTGATTCATAATACATCATTTCAGGTTTGTTGTAATGCCGCTTTTATTCTGAAGGAGTATGTACGGAAGTGTTGAATTACAGAGCTTCACCTAGTTGCTCGAGGGCCTGACAGACAGTCGTCTTGTCCAATAAAAATACAGTTGTGCAGCTATCCAATCACAGTACAGTCTGTGTGTCTGCTCTGCTCTTCCTTATTAGCGAAAGCTGTTGAAGGCTGACGAACGGTAGTGGTGTGTCTCATTTATAATTAGAATTCAAACTCTATCTGGGATAAACTTTTATGTTAAATCTAACATAGTGCCCAGATCAAGGTTAGAACGCTCTCAGTTGTGCTTACTTTGACTGAAAAGGTGTCGTTTCCTGTTCTGGACTGGGAGTTGTCCGCCGCCTTGGTGTTTTTTTCCGTGTCTGAAGAAGATTAAACGACCGCTCTGATAAGGTGATTTGCATAGGCCGGTTAACACTGACGCAATGCTATGTGTGTGTCTGTGTGTTACCGTTATGGTTAGGTTAGCTCTCCAAGAAGTAATGTAAGTCCATGAGACCCCTCCTAAGGGGAAACAAGGAGGTGGAGGTGTGTGTCAGTAGTCCTCACGATGTGCCAAAGCAAGTAGTTGTGTGTGTGTGTGTGTGTGCTTGTCTTTATTACAGTGCATGCACAGTTTTCTTGTTCAGTACTATGGTTGTGAGGACATTTCAGTCAAAACGTCATAGGCCTTTTTTTAAGGTTAAGGCTTGGCTTTGGGTTAAGTATAGAATTGGGATAAGGGTTTGGGTTAGACCAGGAGTGGCCAGTTCCAGTCCTCGAGGGCTGCTGTCCTGCTTGGTTTCCAACTATCCTGCCTGACCTGTTGATTACCTGGCTCAGGTGTGTTCAGTCAGTCAGAAGCTGGAAGATACCAATTCACTTTATCTTTCCTCACTCCACTGTCATCTAAGATGGTATCTTCCAGCTTCTGACTGGCTGAACACACCTGAGCCAGGTAACCAGCAGCAGGTCAGGCAGGGACAGCGGCCCTCGAGGACTGGAATTGGCTACCCCTGGTCTAGATGAATCCACTCCACTTAGTCACCGTAACTGTCACATCCCTGAAAACACAGGCTGAGGTAGAGGTGTGGCAGTGATCTTTAACTCAAGCCTATTACGCAACCCTAAACCTAAACACAGTTAATCCTCATTTGAAAGTCTCACTCCGAGTCTCTCACACCCAAACTGGAAAACTCAAAAGCCTGTTCTATTTGTTATTGTAAACCATCCACTTGCTCCTTATTCAGTTTTTAAGTGAATTCTCAGACTTTTTGTCTGATTTAGTGCTTAGTACAGTCTAGACATTACTTTGTAAAGTGTCCTGAGATGACTTTTGTTGTGATATGGTGCTATACAAATAAAATCTGATTGACTGATTCTGTGAAAGCTTAGGCCTTTGCTCAGTGTACACAGCACACAGCTCTGAATGTGTGAACGTGCTCTACAGTTGTTCAGCAGCAGTGGCCCAGCTCCTGTAGCGCACCAGCGACTCACCTGAAGATAGCCAGGCTGAATGACCACAGCACCATCAGCCATCGCAGGTTCAGTTTGGGCCTTTCCCTCATGTAGTGCTGACCTCCAAATACCAACACAACGTAGAGGCCACAGAACGCAAACGACGTGGTCCTGTGGATGACACAACACAGCACCGTACTGAATAAAGCAGAGCCAACTGTATTAGTCCACTGTCTCCATCCTCACGTTAGCCTGAAGATTAACAGCTCCTCACACTGTACCGCCTCAGTGCATTAGAAAACAGGTACTACTGCACGGAGCAAATAGTGTTTTAAATTACTTAAGGAAAATGTAAGCAACAAATATCTGAAGCTTTTCATGCCCAGTGTGTATTGACAGTAAACTTCAGAATGTAGTTTGACCTCTCAGGTGACAGAAAGAGGAAGAAGACAGACCAACTGCACCTTTAAATCACCTCATCAGGCTGTGAGACACACAACTGTACAGATGTGGTGCCGTTACGTATGGACATTACACAATCAGGGTGTGAATGCACCAGACAACTGTCATTACACACAAATGAGACATGATTTGGCTGTCTGCCTGCCGGGGTTGTCGTCAGGCTAGCATGACGTGTGTGTCATGATTTTTATAAAGCCATCCTTCATACCTGACACTGGCCTTGGACCCGTCCTCATTTAAAACAATAGGGGAGGATTAGCGGAGCGTTGGACACGCTGGCCATTCAGACTGTGTTATGAACGCTCACACACGGGAGGGTGAGTGAGCGAAAAATAACGAACCCAGAGGGCTGACTTCAGTGCAAGCAGTTAAATAGTGCTGTACAGGCTATTTACAGGTGAACAAAAACAGAAACAGGGCAGGAATATATTATACAGAACCGGGTGTCGATCTGGGGGGAAAAAGGAAAGAGGTCTAGCTGCAGAACGCTAGGGTCACTCACTGGCTGGCTGGTGGAGCTAGAAGAGGCAATCAAAGTAAATGAAAAGGGAAACAGGGTAAGAAAAACGGGGAGAAAGGCGAGGGTAGACGGCACACAAAGGCAGAGTAACAAAATAGACATGTGGCGCTGGTAGTGGGCCCAAGAACAAAAACGAACTGGCAAGGAGAGTCATGTATAAGTAGGGTCAGGTGAATAGGTAATTGAGTGCTGCTGGTGATGATTGAGGAATTTGTGAAATGTGGCGTGATCACAAACCGCAAACAAAGAGGGAGGTGAGAGAGGCAGGTGCAGCCAAGCAAACCTGACGGACTGCCAGTCACTGGGCACTGCTCTGCCCTCCTTATCAACAGTTATCACTGATTACAGCTTTAGATGATGACAGAACATAAGAGCTGAGCTGAAGGTGAACTGGTGGAGAAACAGTGACACCACCGTTACAAAGCGCCTACCTGGTTCTGTAAATCTTTACAAAAATAAAAAATGTGAGGCTGATGTGGTTTTGGAATAGACCGGATGACTAATCCAGACTGGTCCCAGTACACGTTAGGACCCAGTTAACACTACAGGGGCTTCTGACAACCAACCAGTCCATCCAAAACCCTGCACCTTAATTTTTACTCCACTATTTATTTAACAACTACGTACTAGTTTTTCCAGACTTTGACCAATAATACAGTATAAGCAACATTAAAAGATGGTGTAGCTGATTATTTTAGATCAAGATAAAATGAGGTTGTAGATTCACAAGCTACAGCAGCATATGAAGTTAAAATGAGCCCCACCTTTACCAGTGTTAGATTTATTTGGAGCTGCAACATTAAGGCTTGTGCCTTTATGGGACATCATACAATCAGCACAAACAGTGGCCAAGTCAGTCTTAATTGTTCATGTATGCAGATTTCTATTTAAATAAACCGTTTGGATTAAAGCATTAATGCAGGTTAGATTAAAGATTTATTTGGAGCTGCAACATTAAGTCCCTATGTCCAATACTTTAAACAGGTAAAACAGGATCCTCCAGTTTCATGAGCGAGTTTGGGCTGGTTCTTCTGAGTTTGCACCTGTGATGCATTAACGCAAGTTAGATTATAAATTAAATTAATGGAAGGAGAAGAGACCAGTTTATAAAATGTCACTCAGGACATAAAACAGAAACTCACCTCACACCACAGTCAGTCCTGGAAAAAGAGGAGGAGGAGGAAGACCACCTTATTCTCGGGCATTTCTTCAAGTTTCTCTTCTACTCACCAGTTTTCCTGCATCCATTGCAGAGCTCGTCTTTGGTCGAAATGCCGCTCGAAGTCGTACACGGCCGTCACCACCTCACTCCCATTCATCGTTTTAAAGTCAGATTTTCTTCCGCTGAAGCCCGGTCTCTGGAGGTCTATACTGTGACCGTGCACGACACACCTGCTGCTCCGGAGGCTGCTGGTTTCACAATCCAGAGCTTGTGGAGCCAACACAGACACTCCCTCCTCCACCGCGTCACTCACTATAAGGCTGCAGGCTACCTGCATGACAATGCTTTCTGGTTTGGACTTAAACGAGTGTGTCATTGTGGTCTAAAGCTGTAATCACTGGTACTGCCAGTGGTGGAAGAAGTACTCTGATCCTTTACATAAGTATAAGTAACAATACCACAGTGTAAAAATACCCCGTTACAAGTAAAAGTCCTTCATTCAAAATGTTACTTAAAGCAGCTGGAAAGTGAGAAACCGATCACACAAATATGATCAATAGAAATCTTCTGTAAGGTTAAGAAATGAAGAACACACAGCGCCATCTGGTGGACAAATTATGAAGGGGATTCTCAGCTTGTAAAGTCCTATTTTTATGGCTGCAAGACCTTTAACATCCTGTTTCTAGACAAGTCATTCATTCCTAATTGAATGTAGCATCCTTCAGCCTGATTGACACACAACGAACCCAGAGGGCTGACTTCAGTGCAAGCAGTTAAATAGTGCTGTACAGGCTATTTACAGGTGAACAAAAACAGAAACAGGGCAGGAATATATTATACAGAACCGGGTGTCGATCTGGGGGGAAAAAGGAAAGAGGTCTAGCTGCAGAACGCTAGGGTCACTCACTGGCTGGCTGGTGGAGCTAGAAGAGGCAATCAAAGTAAATGAAAAGGGAAACAGGGTAAGAAAAACGGGGAGAAAGGCGAGGGTAGACGGCACACAAAGGCAGAGTAACAAAATAGACATGTGGCGCTGGTAGTGGGCCCAAGAACAAAAACGAACTGGCAAGGAGAGTCATGTATAAGTAGGGTCAGGTGAATAGGTAATTGAGTGCTGCTGGTGATGATTGAGGAATTTGTGAAATGTGGCGTGATCACAAACCGCAAACAAAGAGGGAGGTGAGAGAGGCAGGTGCAGCCAAGCAAACCTGACGGACTGCCAGTCACTGGGCACTGCTCTGCCCTCCTTATCAACAGATATCACTGATTACAGCTTTAGATGATGACAGAACATAAGAGGATGCTGCTGAGCTGAAGGTGAACTGGTGGAGAAACAGTGACACCACCGTTACAAAGCGCCTACCTGGTTCTGTAAATCTTTACAAAAATAAAAAATGTGAGGCTGATGTGGTTTTGGAATAGACCGGATGACTAATCCAGACTGGTCCCAGTACACGTTAGGACCCAGTTAACACTACAGGGGCTTCTGACAACCAACCAGTCCATCCAAAACCCTGCACCTTAATTTTTACTCCACTATTTATTTAACAACTACGTACTAGTTTTTCCAGACTTTGACCAATAATACAGTATAAGCAACATTAAAAGATGGTGTAGCTGATTATTTTAGATCAAGATAAAATGAGGTTGTAGATTCACAAGCTACAGCAGCATATGAAGTTAAAATGAGCCCCACCTTTACCAGTGTTAGATTTATTTGGAGCTGCAACATTAAGGCTTGTGCCTTTATGGGACATCATACAATCAGCACAAACAGTGGCCAAGTCAGTCTTAATTGTTCATGTATGCAGATTTCTATTTAAATAAACCGTTTGGATTAAAGCATTAATGCAGGTTAGATTAAAGATTTATTTGGAGCTGCAACATTAAGTCCCTATGTCCAATACTTTAAACAGGTAAAACAGGATCCTCCAGTTTCATGAGCGAGTTTGGGCTGGTTCTTCTGAGTTTGCACCTGTGATGCATTAACGCAAGTTAGATTATAAATTAAATTGGAAGGAGAAGAGACCAGTTTATAAAATGTCACTCAGGACATAAAACAGAAACTCACCTCACACCACAGTCAGTCCTGGAAAAAGAGGAGGAGGAGGAAGACCACCTTATTCTCGGGCATTTCTTCAAGTTTCTCTTCTACTCACCAGTTTTCCTGCATCCATTGCAGAGCTCGTCTTTGGTCGAAATGCCGCTCGAAGTCGTACACGGCCGTCACCACCTCACTCCCATTCATCGTTTTAAAGTCAGATTTTCTTCCGCTGAAGCCCGGTCTCTGGAGGTCTATACTGTGACCGTGCACGACACACCTGCTGCTCCGGAGGCTGCTGGTTTCACAATCCAGAGCTTGTGGAGCCAACACAGACACTCCCTCCTCCACCGCGTCACTCACTATAAGGCTGCAGGCTACCTGCATGACAATGCTTTCTGGTTTGGACTTAAACGAGTGTGTCATTGTGGTCTAAAGCTGTAATCACTGGTACTGCCAGTGGTGGAAGAAGTACTCTGATCTGGTGTAGCTGCTACTGGTGTGTGTTTTGACTCCCCCACAACACTTCAGCAACACATACTGAGTGTAGATATGTCTGTTTTTCATTCGAGAGGAGTTATTCATAAGAACCTAATTAAAATTAAGACCGCTCCTCTTATAGTAGAAAGTAATAGGACAATCAAATGTGGACTATTATCAGATCTCTCTCTCTCTCTCATCTAAATCTCAGTTAGTGAATGATTTGATAAGTGAACATCACATTGACTTATTGTGTCTTACTGAAACATGGTTACAGCAGGAAGAATATGTCAGTCTAGATCAGGGGTGGCCAATTCCAGCCCTCGAGGGCCGGTGTCCCTGCCTGACCTGCTGCTAATTACCTGGCTCAGGTGTGTTCAGCCAGTCAGAAGCTGGAAGATACCAATTCACTTTATCTTTCCTCACTCCACTGTCATCTAAGATGGTATCTTCCAATTCTGATCAGAATCATCTGGCCAAGTATGTATGAACATACAAAGAATTTGACTCCGTTGTAGAGTCTCTCAATGTGTTTGTAGGTGAGATGAAACAGAAAATAACAGTGAAAGTTATATAAAACAATGTGTTCATTCAAATAGGTGCAATCAAAAATTGGAAAGAATGAGAGTAAAAGACAGTATTTGTAAATACATTTATATATATATATACATTATGGTAGAAGGGCTTTCATACGGATACATACAATGGTTATATTTACAGTTTATTGCACCATGGTGACCAGTCATACAGTGCATGGATTAAGTGGTCATCAGTGTGATGGCCGGTAGAAGAAACTGTCATTGTGTCTGGTTGTCTTGGTGCACGGTGACCTGTAGCGCCGTCCAGAGGGGAGGACTTCAAACAATTTGTGTCCAAGATGTGAGGGGTCAGCACAAATCTTCTCTGCTCTTCTTTTGAGCTATGCATTGTACAGGTCCTCCATGGAGGGCAGGCTGGCACCAATGATCTTTTCTGCAGTCCTGACTCTCCGCTGGAGTCTGTTCCTGCCTGCTTGGTTGCTGAGCCAAACCATACTGATGGATGAGCAGAGAACAGACTGTTTCCTCTGTAGAACTGTATGAACAGCTCCTGGGGCAGGTTGAACCTCTTGAGCCGGCGCAGGAAGTACATCCTCTGCTGTGCCTCCTGCCTGTATGCAGATGGCCGTTGTGTTGTCTGTGCACT
>NW_018127947.1:966372-968927 GCF_001952655.1 Monopterus albus | reverse complement strand
AGCCAGGTGCAGCCAAGCAACCCTGACGGACTGCCAGTCACTGGGCACTGCTCTGCCCTCCTTATCAACAGATATCACTGATTACAGCTTTAGATGATGACAGAACATAAGAGCTGAGCTGAAGGTGAACTGGTGGAGAAACAGTGACACCACCGTTACAAAGCGCCTACCTGGTTCTGTAAATCTTTACAAAAATAAAAAATGTGAGGCTGATGTGGTTTTGGAATAGACCGGATGACTAATCCAGACTGGTCCCAGTACACGTTAGGACCCAGTTAACACTACAGGGGCTTCTGACAACCAACCAGTCCATCCAAAACCCTGCACCTTAATTTTTACTCCACTATTTATTTAACAACTACGTACTAGTTTTTCCAGACTTTGACCAATAATACAGTATAAGCAACATTAAAAGATGGTGTAGCTGATTATTTTAGATCAAGATAAAATGAGGTTGTAGATTCACAAGCTACAGCAGCATATGAAGTTAAAATGAGCCCCACCTTTACCAGTGTTAGATTTATTTGGAGCTGCAACATTAAGGCTTGTGCCTTTATGGGACATCATACAATCAGCACAAACAGTGGCCAAGTCAGTCTTAATTGTTCATGTATGCAGATTTCTATTTAAATAAACCGTTTGGATTAAAGCATTAATGCAGGTTAGATTAAAGATTTATTTGGAGCTGCAACATTAAGTCCCTATGTCCAATACTTTAAACAGGTAAAACAGGATCCTCCAGTTTCATGAGCGAGTTTGGGCTGGTTCTTCTGAGTTTGCACCTGTGATGCATTAACGCAAGTTAGATTATAAATTAAATTAATGGAAGGAGAAGAGACCAGTTTATAAAATGTCACTCAGGACATAAAACAGAAACTCACCTCACACCACAGTCAGTCCTGGAAAAAGAGGAGGAGGAGGAAGACCACCTTATTCTCGGGCATTTCTTCAAGTTTCTCTTCTACTCACCAGTTTTCCTGCATCCATTGCAGAGCTCGTCTTTGGTCGAAATGCCGCTCGAAGTCGTACACGGCCGTCACCACCTCACTCCCATTCATCGTTTTAAAGTCAGATTTTCTTCCGCTGAAGCCCGGTCTCTGGAGGTCTATACTGTGACCGTGCACGACACACCTGCTGCTCCGGAGGCTGCTGGTTTCACAATCCAGAGCTTGTGGAGCCAACACAGACACTCCCTCCTCCACCGCGTCACTCACTATAAGGCTGCAGGCTACCTGCATGACAATGCTTTCTGGTTTGGACTTAAACGAGTGTGTCATTGTGGTCTAAAGCTGTAATCACTGGTACTGCCAGTGGTGGAAGAAGTACTCTGATCCTTTACATAAGTATAAGTAACAATACCACAGTGTAAAAATACCCCGTTACAAGTAAAAGTCCTTCATTCAAAATGTTACTTAAAGCAGCTGGAAAGTGAGAAACCGATCACACAAATATGATCAATAGAAATCTTCTGTAAGGTTAAGAAATGAAGAACACACAGCGCCATCTGGTGGACAAATTATGAAGGGGATTCTCAGCTTGTAAAGTCCTATTTTTATGGCTGCAAGACCTTTAACATCCTGTTTCTAGACAAGTCATTCATTCCTAATTGAATGTAGCATCCTTCAGCCTGATTGACACACTTAAATGAGACTTAATTGCACTTTGCTGTGAAAGTGGAGCAGCCGGTGGGGAACAGATTTGTTACTGAGAAACAGAGAAGTGCCAACAGCTCAGGCACTGCTGCTCGCTACCAGCAGAGGGCGACCAAACGCTAATAACCAGCTATTAATGTTCAACTGTTTGACAATTTAATAAAAGATGTGCAAATAAATAGCTTAAAAAAATCTATATTCATATGTCAGATCAGTGTTTTCATGTGCAGGCTATCTTACACAAATCCATTTCATTTTAACACTATAGCTTCACACACACATTCAGGGTCATGTGTGGTGTCGAGCCACATGCTTGAGAGGGGGCCCTGCTGACATGCTTGTCGATGTTATTATTTAATGATCTGATAGCCAATGCTAACAATTGGAAACAGATTTTATCATTTGAAACCTGGGATATTTCACTTTTTCCTTTTTAAATTGCTTTTCTCAACAGACAAAGAAAACAAGGCCCATTCTCTATCGTGATGAACAGATGCTAGATTAGGGAAACCCTAGTGTTCTGACTGCTGCATTAGAAGTCTTGTAATTTAAAATGCTCATGAGGATGGTGCATTTGCAGTTTGAAGTTTATTAATTTCTTTTTTTGGTCTGTTTTCATGCAGCAGCTCCATCAATCCGGTTTTCTCCTTTTATGCCCCCGAGCAACTGTCAACGGTCCTAGTTTGTCCCACAGGCCTACTATTGAATGTTTATGAATGGCCAACCTCCTGGTGAACGCACAGTGAGGTGGAGTAACATAAGGGGAAATGCATTAGTAGCTATAGGCCAGATCCTCAAAGGCACGGGTGGTTTTTGTGCAGAAAACGTTTGTTTTAACCAATGACAGTCCATAAAGCTAATTTTATTTATAGTGTTAGGTATTTTTAGTCAGATAGATATTGG
>NW_018127947.1:963830-964715 GCF_001952655.1 Monopterus albus | reverse complement strand
CTTATAAGTGGATTTCTGCTACGTAGTAGCAGTTGTCTCCTCAAATTTCCCATTTCCTTTTTAATTTCCCCCTGGCTGGAGATCAGACAGTGAGCCATCTTGCCTGAACTAGATTATCTTGGATACATTCCACATGTGATAACAGGCACAGGGAAAGCTTGCTGTTCTCATGAAATGTGGGGTGGTTATCTGCACAACAGGCCATTAAAACGTTTTTTCACAAGAGTATCACAGCTGGACAATAGGTCCGGAGGTGAGAATTCGTTGTGAAGTTAATGTGCCTTGTGCAGCAGTGTATTGCTGGAGAAAATAGGTCAGTGGGAAAATTGTACCAGATTAGTGTGACCGACTGTCCTGTTGAGATAAAATGGTGGAATTGATTGGGAATTAACCCCCAGAAATTGCGCGCAGCAGGGGTTCGCCTGCTGTAGAAGTTTCGCTTTTTGATCAGTTTCCATCGGGCCAAGAGCCTCTCATTAACAGACAGCGTCACGTGTGGCATATTTTTTCATCATGTCTGATTGTGATATTATTTGGGTTTGGAAGAATTGCAAAACTGGCACAATTGGTGCTATTTTATATGAACTGTTGAACAAATGGCTTGCCACATTGAATTCTAATGAATATTGTAGTGAAACAAAGAAATTTATTTCATGGTATGGAAAGATGATTCAAAAAGGAAGCACATGTCTCTTTCTCTCTCTCTCCAGGGGCAAACACACAGATAGGAAGCAAGCCTCTCTATCTGCAGTGAGAGCTAGAGAGGGAGTGAAAGCCTGTACATTTTTAACTGAGAACAAAATAGAAGCCAGAGTAAAACAAGCTGAGGGTTTTCTTGCCGGTTGTGTATGCTTTTTGGAGACTTTCAAGTGTTTTCAGTCTCCT
>NW_018127947.1:936485-959490 GCF_001952655.1 Monopterus albus | reverse complement strand
TGACGTCCCTGTGTAGAATGGGGTTAGCCCAAAACAGATATAATGTACAGGCTGGTTCGGTTCAGGGTCTTTCATCTTTCATCTGCCTGCATGCAGTTTGGAGGTGCAAGATGCCTGAGCGCGTAATGCTAATTTTTACCTGTGTTCATGGAATAAATCAGCACTGTTTTGTAGTTACTTGGACTGTCTCGTCTCTCATAGTCAGTATGGTAAAAAGTACCGGATACAACAATAGGCTCATCTCCGTTTTGAATTGTAGTTGACCGCTGTCCTCCAGATGAACATATTTTGCCGTGTCTTGATAAAACAGCTCTGACCAACCTGAGCAGCTCCTACCTGCAGCTAATAAACTGGTGCTGATGAGGCTGGTGAGGCGGCAGAAACTGGGCATGCCCAGCTCGTCCCGGTGCGGAGGGCGGGGGAGAGGAGGCTGCACAGGAGAGACGGAGCAAGACGCTGGAAGAGTTGAGATTTCTTTGAGGTGTAAAAACACGACGAGGAGCTGTCAGTTTTACAACACCACGTCTGTTTCCACGTGACGTTAAACGCACCGTCTCCGTCGCTTCCACATCCTCTCAGGACACACACACACACACAAACCAGGAGCGGAGGAAGCGGATCAGTGCGGACCGCAGTGGGCTGCAGCAGACGGCAATGCAACATCTCATCGTCTCAGGCACTGGGTAAACAAACGCTGCTGCTGCTCCACAGACAGCATCAGGTTTTCTGGTGAGTCGACCGCCTTCGTGTGATTGAAGGAATGAGCTCGGTGGGTTGTCAGCTTCAGCTCGCAGCGTTTTCAACGTCGCTGGCTCGGTTGCATGCAGTAACAACTTGAGCCACGTTCAGCACAGTGAACGCACTGCATCGCACCCAGCCGGACCTGTAGGATACAGAGAAAGGTCATACACCTCTCTGATGCATCTGCGCTGCCTGAGTCAAGTTGTGCCCTTAGAGAGTCTTACCTAGAGATGAGTGTATACGTGAGAGGGTTTCAGATAACTTTGTCTGTACCTGAACACGCTCA
The DNA here is from genome assembly GCF_001952655.1 of Monopterus albus. Classification (NCBI taxonomy): domain Eukaryota; kingdom Metazoa; phylum Chordata; class Actinopteri; order Synbranchiformes; family Synbranchidae; genus Monopterus; species Monopterus albus. Next base: position 958,463 of record NW_018127947.1, on the reverse strand, counting down.
GGTGGACGCAGAGCTCTTGTATTTTGGTGACATGTTGTATCAGATGATCAAATGAGATGAATTGTTATGTTATTTCTGATCATTTAACATTGAATGAAAGCAGCAAAAAGTGATATCCATCATTTCTATCCATCCATAGACTTTTCTGCTGCAGTACTGATAGATTAGCTGACCAAAATAAAACAAAAACTTGATTTGCAATCGTTTTAAGCATTAATGTAAAAATGTTTCTAAAATATTAACATCTTCTGGATGTCCAACTCTTTTGTGATAATAAGCTAAATATTTTGGGGGTTTGCGCAAAGCATTTCTGATAAACATTTTTAATTGTTTCATGACATTTTTTTAGACCAAACAAACCATTAATCAGTAGAGAAAAGAGAATGTAATCAGTAGAATGAAAGTAATCATCACTTGTAGCTCTACTTAATGAAATCATCCATTAGTTTTTTCTCAAAACATCCTTGGATATTTGACAGGAACAGATTAGGCTGTACGCACATGTGTGCTCTTGGTGATAAAGTGCACTGCAGAGAGGACAGAGCTGCATGACCAGTAGAAGACTCTGTGTGGTGTCCCCTTCATCAGCCCAGCAGCAAAACACAGACAGACTCAGAGACCAGCTGGTGAACATGGTTGGATCATTTAGCAGCCAAAGAGTCAGCTCAGGAGGTGGTGGAGACCAAACATGAAGCTAAAAAGATATTCATCAGGTGGACACAGGAACCACTACATGGGTGGGACTTAGACACAAGGAAACAACGCAGGTGAGGAAACACTGGTGCTTATACGAGACTTGGGATATACCCACAGATGCCTTGGTGGCCAGGGTGACAGAGTTTGGGTTCCTGTCAGTTCTTATTGAAAGATTCAGGTGACCACCCCTTTCTGTAGTCTCATGTTGTTGAGGGTGCTGAGGATGGTCTTCCCATGTCTGTTTTTATTTCATCCTACACGCCGTGCTCCTTCTCACATGGTTACTGCCTCCATGTTTTTCATCATTTGTACACAGTTTGTTCTTTTTGCTTCAAAGAACAACCTGTTTTTGCTTTTGTTTCAAGTCAGTGTAGCTGTAATGGAAATCTGAATGTGGTGTATATTCTGATCACAGTGTCCAGAGCTGAAGGCTAAGAATACGTTTTGGAGGTGTGTTAGTGGGAGTTTTTAGGAGGTGAGAGTGCTGGCAATGAAAAGGGCCTTTTAGCATTTGGATAGGCGCGAACTCGTGTGATGATGGTGATCATTTGCATTTTACAATCCTGCTGTGCTTCCCTAGAATGAGTGGTCATCTGCTGCTAGCTGCTCCAATCTTTGAGGCTTTTTCTGTCTGTTGGCTGCGGTGCAGATGGAGCGCTTTGCAGTGGCTTGGATCATGTGTGATTAATGCAGCACGAATCTGCTGTCGAGGCGCGTCCTCCTTTTTACATGCTGAAACACCTTCTGGTTTTGTCATGCTGCTCACTCGCTTACAGTGCAGGATGATTATGAGGATACAGCCTTCGTCTTGGCTCTTTGCTAACGTTTCATTGCCAGTAATTGGTTTTCCCCTAAGGCCCTGCTGAAGCGTCCAGCAGCAAGCGATATCACAGTTTATCTCATTTCAAGGGGTTTCACTGAGGAGCAGATTGTGGGCCATGTCTACTTTGCTCTTACCACCTTCACTGTAGAGATTCAGCAAATGTGACTGAGGAAAAACAGTAATGACAAACATGTTTTATACGTTGCATGCAGTAAAGAAATTACAGACCTTAACTGTGTGTCTTTATGCCTCCGTGCTAGTGCAGACACCAGAGCTCGGCTCCTCGTATCGGCCTGGGGTCCTATGCTTACAGCTGATGTCACACATTAAGATTGGCTGGACAATGGAAAGAGCAAGATGATGCTGATGATGGCTGCACAACGTCAGAAAGTGTGTGATCATTGGTGCACAGATGCCAACTGTGTGATTACAGTCACTGTAAACTTTGCACTAGTGTCTCACATCAAACATTACCCAGACAAGTCTAGCTACCTCCTCACATCAGTGTTGTGTTTGTAACGTTGATGTGAGAAATTAGTAGCCGTTCTTAGTGCAAAGTTTACAGTGAGGGTAATCCATGAATGTATTAGAGATTTATTAATAGTTTTATTAGCTGCTATTAGATATTTCCTTAAAACATCCACAGTGGATTTGCACAATGAACTGATTAGATTTTGGTGGTCAGAATTCCAAGGTCAAGATCACTGTGACTTGTTTGGCGTAGGCACACAACAGTTAGTGTGGTAATTTGTGTTGTAGGATTAGGCTGTTGCTTTGCGATGGAGCGTTAGCAGTTTGGTTTGGCTGTGTCTTTGCTATTAGGGAATGGTGAGAATAATGAAACATATTTGCAGTTAGTGTTTAAGACATGAACTGAAGATGATGCGGTATGTGCACCATGTAACTTGACAGCACTGTCAATTAACCTTAAAAAAAACTGCTTTTTGTTCAGTTTTTTTCTGATGTTTCTGAACCTGTGTTATGTAATAATTTGATTTCATCATTACTCTTTTTATTCTCTGTTATTCTGTCCTATAGAACAAAGTGCTTCATGTGTGAAACATTTCACTTGTGAAATGTCTAAAACACGTGCAAAATTTTATGGGCAACATATTTAGTATTAGTATTTAGTATTTTGATATCTGTACTTGGAAAAATATGCAGCATATCCCTGGGAGACTTTATCACGTAAAAATCCTGAAAGCCACAGGTTTAAATGTGAATTTGTGCTACAGCTGTTTGTTTCTAATGTAGTGACCAGCTCGACTTCCTCACTTCTCCATCTTGTTATTAACCAGTGAACAGTTTGGGAGGAGGGGTTCACACATGCTTGACATGTTGCCGCCCTGCAGACCAGACCACATGTCTTTAATTTTGGACTGTAACCCAGATGGAGAGGGGTCCAGACTACACAGCCACCTCCCTCTCGGGCATGTTCCTTCCCTACAGCACCTGCCATACCCGTATTGATAACTACTCCACACTGACTCAGCATGTACAGTACGTGAAAGGCAGAGGGAAGGAGGCAGGGCTAAGTGATGTGAGTGTGCTAATTGGTTGAGAATGAGCATTGATGGCCGGGGGAGGGAGGGAGGAAGACTGTGCTGGTCAGACAGGTCTGCACTGACTGCTCTGCTGGAGAGGAGGAAGGAAGGAGGCAGAGATGAGAGGGAAGGAAGGAGGAGTAACAGAAAGGATGAGACAAAATAAACCACGTGGGAGGTGTAAATCCTGTATGGATGAAGCGGCTATGAGAGGGGGAGAGGTGAGTGTGAGACTGAGATGGGAGGAGGGGAGGAAAGATGTTCTGTTTGTGTGTACCTGTTAGTGCCTCTGCGCTGACAGCTCAGGGTCGATCAGGATAAACAACCACTGAGGTCGCTGTAGCTCTGCACGATGATACACATGCTCCAGATGTGCATGAGATGACTGAATAGGTGACTAAAGGACAGAAGAAAGTGGGGCTCATCAATATATTGTGTGTTTGCGTGGGCAGGTGAGATTGTGAGCGTGAAGACATGAATGAGAGGATGTGTCAGGTGTGTGTGAAATGAAGGACTGCATATTTTAGTTTATTCAGTCTGTGTAGGCTTGTTGTTGATCCTTGTGACCGGCAACCGAGCCGCTGTAAACTTGGGCTGAGTGATCACTGTTGTATTAGGATCATTGCAACTCAAATAGCAAATATTTTAATAATCTTTTAATTGTTTCAGTCATGTTCAAACAAAAATAGCGATACAGTTCCAAGTTTGCCAGCCTCTCACATGAGCCATGAGCTGCAAGTGGCTGCTGATGGGCTGGGGAAAGGAAAGCATTTTGTAGTGTAGCCACCTGTAGATATACTCATGCAAACATCCATCCATCCATTATCCATACTGCTTATCCGGAAGAGGGTCATGGGGGCGCTGGAGCCAATCCCAGCTGACATTGGGTGAGAGGAGGGGTCCACCCTGGACAGGTCGCCAGTCTATCACAAGGCTGACATGTAGATAAGCAACCGCACACACTCACTCCTACAGGCAGTTTAGAGTCCCCAGTCAACCTAAGTTGCATGTCTTTGGACTCTGTGCGGCTCTTTCCCATGAATGTGTCTGCACCAAACTAAGAGGGTGAACACAGCTAAGCAGCAGCATTGTCAGTGGCAATGTTAGCATGCTGATGCTAGCATTTTGGCCAAATTACCCTTGTGTCCGAGTACAGTCTCAGAGCTGCTGGTGTGGCTGCAGTCTTGTCTTAGCGTGGGTAGTTCTGAGGAAAAGACAAACATGTTGTGGAAACACTTGTACAGCTTTATAATAGACAAGGATCAGCTGCATAGCAGACAACATAGTTCCATTTAGGTCAGTAAAGAAAAATGTGATCTATCTTGTTCTGCCCTTCTTTATTCAGTAAGTCAAGGTAGTGAGTGCAGGAGTTGTGTAGGCAGCGAGGTCATAGCTAGTGTGCCTCTGATAAATGTCTCTCCCTGCTCTTCTCCACCAACAAGCCTCTCTGCATCTTCCCTCTCACACACTTTTTGTTCTTCTGCATGAGTCAGAGACCCCATCTCTTTTGTCTGAGTGTGCCTTTGAAGGCAACGTCTGAAAAGAGAGAGAGGAAAGCTGGAGAGCGAGACAGCCTTGTGACAAACGCACAACGTCATGCTTCTATATAACAGCTCTTTAATCACAGCTTGGTTTGTCATGTTTCAGTACAGTGTGAGTTGAGGTTCCCTGAGGTTGAGTAGTGCATTGTGGGTGTGACATTGAGCCCTCATTCGTTTCTCTGGAACGGCCATGTGATGTAACCTACTTTAATATTGGATATGAAGAAATCAATAGTATCTTCGATCAGTGAGGCTGGGTGGCTCGTGTTGCTGTGTGAGTTTCCCTGAATAACCCTTGTCGCCCTTAAATTATACACAAACACTCATAGTCTGCCCAATACCTAAACTTCACAACCTGTCATGTTGCAGAAATGATAGCTGCTAGTGCACGGTGCCAGCAGGCTGAGAGCTAATATTAGCACGAGGCCCCCTCCACACTCCACCACCAGTCCCACCACCCAGGGAGCTAATATTAGAGCTACAGTTTAATTACCTGGGTGATTTGACTCGCCACTACCCGATGGAGTTTATACTGTACATACTGTATGTGTGATTCCCTGTGTATCTGTGTGTCCTTGTGTTAGCACTGTGACCTCAGAGGACAACAAGAAGATGAGTCATCAGTGCTGAGCTGCTGGGCCTTTTTGTTTATCAAAGTGTGACTAGCTGCTGCTTAAGCCTTTCACATCTCGTCCTTCAGTTACACCCTTTGCATCTTTTTATTCCCAAGGTTTATTCATTGAGTATATTTTCCTGTTATCCCAACCTAATGCACCAAGCTGACAAAAGGCGCACACATAAATGAAGGATCAGAGGAAAGGACATCTCATGTCAGTTAAAACATGTTCCCTCATCTCTCTCTCCTCGAAGTTTGTCTTTGCATCTTTTCCTTGTGCCTTATGTGGGTGGGACTAAGACACAAGGAAAAGATGCAAGTGAAGGAAACACAGATGCAATTAGAGGAATTGGGATTCACCTTGTGGGGAGAAGGGAACTGAGGAAACACAGATGTTCTTTCTTCCAATCCTTTATGTGAAGCGTCCAGTCACAAACTGATTTCCAACAAAGAGGCAAGTCAATCCATAATGGACTTCTGTGGAGGATTCACTCGTGTATCCTCGGTTACAGCTCCTATCTCCAATGTAGAAAATACAGAAACAAACAAACAACTGTACTGATCAAGAAGGTGTCTGAACGTTTTACTGGCTCGGTGTGAATGTCAAGTAAATGCAGCACAGTCAAAATGTATATGGAGTTGCTCAAAGTAACTGTAGTTGAGTACCTGAGCTAGTGCACTTCTGCCACTGCTGCACTCATTTTAATATGAGCATCTACACTTGGTAAATACTGTAGTATGTTAATGGAGTGCAGACAGGTTTCCATGTTAATTAATGTGCAGATTTAGCTAACTCATTGTTCTATAAATCAGGCAGCATGTGGCAGGTGGTGAGTGGTAATGGTCTGTTTGTGTTGTAACTCCTGTCACAGCAGTGATGGGCCATCTGAGCTGGTGCCAAGTTGGACAGATGTCAGAAAAGTGAAGGGAATCACTGCAGCACCCAGGATGTGAGATTAGAGTGTGGATCAGGGATTGTGGCTACATCTCTGTCAAATGGAAATATTTAACGTGTCTTGTGTACCACTTATTGCACATTTCTGCTCAAAACGTCAGCCTGATATTTGGTATATTCAGAAACTCTTACAATTTTAATCACTATAGATGCTATTTTGTAATTTAGATGAACAGTCACTCTAAGCTTTCTGGCTGCAGAAGAAGAGGGTTGCGTTTGACAGTTGTGTTGGTGCTTCCTGTAACTCTACACTCCCATCAGTTCAGCTGACTGCCAGCACAGCTCTCTCCCTCACAGAAACACCTCCCTCATCCCGCTTTCCTTTCACCCTATCTCATTTCAAAAAGCTGTTCTGTGCTCAGGAAACAAAACTGCACCAGTAAATAAATGAAGAACTGCCTTGTACGTAGTGTGGCGCCTACATCAGGTGCTCAGTGCAACATGCACAGAACTCCAGCTTCAGGAGAGGCCAGAGTCCACCTACTGCTTTGTATCTGTGAATGAAGCATCACACATGCAGAAGAGTTTTTACCTTGCAATCCCTATAAGGTAGAATGGCAGCTACAGCGATACCTTCTAGATTGCACAGCCTTTTTTGGCATCTGATAACCTTCAGACTCAAGGAGCTGCTGCTCAAACTGAATATCCTGGGCTGTGTTTCATCCTCTCACAGGTATGGGAAACAACATGCCCACACAAGTGCAGTCCTTTGCATTTTTGCTATTTTGCTTAAGTGGTCATTTGGACAAAAATCAAACTTAGGTCTGTGGCTTCATCTCTTGGCCAGCTCTGTCACATTTCTAATGTAGCCAAGGAGCCACGTCATCTTCCTCACACCTTTATAGACAATGGGACCCCATGGAGCCACCAACAACTGGACAAAGGCCTCTTTGTGAATGGTGTAGCTGTGGGAACAGTAGCTCTGAGGTGTTAAATGACAAAAAGATAGTGTGTGACAAGTGGAGAGGTAGTAAAGGTTGTTTGGTAATTGGAGAAAAAGAGAAACATTTTATTGCATTTTAAATTTAGCTAAAGTTTAAGTAAATGGCTCATTTTGAATCTAAGGTTCCAAATTTCAAAAAACAAATGCAAATCCATGCAGAGATGCTGGGTACAGTAATGAGGAGAATTTGTTAGATTGAAACATCATTGGGGGTCAAGGGGGAAAAGTTACTCACCTTGTGTGCCAACACAACACACAGTTTCTCTCCCACTGTTAACATAAGGCAAGTCCAATCTGTCGCTGCTGGCAGCAGTCTGGAGTTTATCGTCCTTGTTTGAGTGACATTTTGTTGTCTGCGTCATCACTGGTGTGGAAGTCGAGTAGCCACCAAGGGATTTAGCTCAACGAGGAAGAAGTGGCTCAGGTGCAGGATTAAACTCGGAAGACATTTCTGGGGTAAGAGTTTGGCGAGGTTTGACAGATATGGGTTGGTACTGATTTGAATATATCCTTGGTGTCACTGCAGCACCAGTGTCACAGCGATTCTTAAAATAAAATCTGATTTTCCATTTGAGCCTGTGTATCCTCTTACACTCAGTAAACCACACTCAGTTCCTGCCATAGGTTTATTTCTGAATGCTGAGCGTTGTTTTGTTCAGAGTTTAGATCCAGCTCTGTCACCAGGTCTTATCAGTGTTTAGTCAAAGAGCAGAGGAGGAAGTGAGGCGCAATGTTCTGCTTCGTCTTCCAGCAGGATGAAAGTGTTCCCTCAAGTTCTCCCTGACACCTTGTAACTGTTACACACCTGCTACAGTACAAATCCTAAAGGCAGGAGTCAGTCAGACACACAAGACTGACACTAAGAAAAATTCTAATTATGATCAAAAAGAAGTAGCTTGTATGTCAATCTAATTTCAGCAGTGCCACCAGAGAAATGAGAAGGGTTTCATCTGAATGTATTAAGAGAAATGTTTGGATATAAAAAACTAAGAACTCCTCCTTTCTTCCATTCACAGGATGAAGGATAGGGAGCTGTTGGAGGTGTCCCTTGGGCATGTTTGTCCTCTGGCCGTTCAGCCTGTGTCTGGGCTCTGCACACAGATGCTCTGGGAGGGAGAAGAAAGACCAATTAAAAATAAACTGACATACACCACCAGCAAAAGAACAGAAAACAAACCAACAAATTAAAAAAAAGGACAAAGAAGAAGCTCTCTTTGTTTGTGTCTCTTTCAGCCTGTTTGACCCTCTTTCTGCTCCATTTCGATTTTTCTGTCCTCATTACCTGCCAACGGGGGGGTCATGTCCCATTCTGGAAAAGTCCTTCGTCTCTATGTGGAAGTGAGGTCTGCCCCAGATCAGAATGGAGGGAAAGGGGCATTTGGAGAAAAGGAAGAAGAGGTTGCCCCGGGGCATTCAGTTCAGGACAGTCCTGCTGAGCTCCTGTCTCAGCTGGCAAGCCAGACGACCTGCCAGACTGTCAGTAAGTCTGCAGCTCAACATCTGGTTCAGGACTGCACACACAGCCAGTCTCCATCTCAAAACACCGTTAGCTCTCAGCTCCAGCAAGCCAGCCACTCTCCACCAGTGCCCTCTTCTGAAAAGATCACTGCCCCTTGCACATCTCCCAGCTGCCGAAGGTTTAATGAGGGAGACGTCAGCAACGGGAAGCGGTCTGTGGTCACCTTCAGTTATATTGAGAAGTCGAATGTGAAGACTGTGGGAAGTCCACGCAACTCTGTGTGCGAAAGAGCCACCAAAGAGGAAGGATTAACCCCGTCCTGCTTTCAAAAACGCCTCAGCGACCCAGTTTGGTTCGGGAGTCCCAATTCATCGTGCGGTTCCAGTCCCAAGCTGACTTTCCAGTCACCAGGAAGTCACCAGCAGATTTTCTCCTCCAGCCTTCGACATCCATCCCTAGACCCTATCGGCCGGGCAGCTACTCAGAGGGCTGTGGAGGAGTTTGGCTCCCCTTTGTTGAGGATTAAACTAGCCCATGCACTTGAGGACATGTCTTTCTCACACTATAACCAGCACCCACGCTGTCAGTCCTGGGCTGGGTCTCCTGTTCACCATCAGAAAATCAGCATAAACCCTAAAGATCATGTCACAGAGAGGAGCCAGGCAATTTGTGGGCTGCCTCGGAGTCCAGCGTCAGACCAGCTATCCTTCCAGTCCAGGCACTCTTCTAACTCCAGGCTAGGCTCCTGTGTGGAGTCCCATAGTCCTCGCTGGTCAGGAGAGGACAAACCTGTTGCAGAAAGCCCATCCACCAAAAAACATGTTCACAGGGCTTGTAACAGGAGCACTTCACCACAGGGAGCAGTCCTCCATATTGGCAATAACATAATCGAGGGCCTGAACCAGTTAAGTGACAGCAAATCCTCCTCTCCAGCTCATAGCCCTGAAGCTGCCCACAGGCTGGGACAGGAGGCCACCAAAGGATCTTCTGTTTTCATAGAGGCAAAGAGGTCCTCATTGCACAATGCTTTAAGTGAGCTTTCAAGCAGCTCAAACCCTGGAGAATCCCACAGTTCAGTTCCCAGTGCACAACAGTATAAGCAGACTCTTAAGATGAACATCCCTTTAAACGAGCAACACATGCCAACAGCTGACAACACAGACTCTCACCAGCCTGAAAAGTCTATCTTACCGTCCCATTCACACAAAACAAACTCCCTTACTAATTCTGACACACACCAGGAGGACTGCATTCAGAAATCCCTGCAGCAGTGCTCAATACTGTCAGCAGCTCGGAGTTCCCCCGCCCTTCCCTCACGTGTCCTCCGTCCCACTCATCCACCCAATGAGTTCAGCTCTCCCTTGAGGGACCCCAGGCTATCCCAGTCTGAGCTCCGAGCACTGGATACTCCCACCTTGCATCGGCGTCAGCCCCCACAGTACACCGGAGGCTCTTGGCACCCGAGCCTAGATGGGAGAGGAGACCTGAGCTGTTTAGAGAAAGGGGACTGTGCCGAGCTTGCTCGTAGGCTCTTCATCAATCAGAGAGTTGAGGAGGCACCCATTAGCTGGACGTCCAGGCAGCATTGGGGGATTCATGTGGAGAGCAGCCCAAGACCAAGCCTTGGGACTGGAACTGGGTCCAACAATGAGCAGACTGCTGATCATCAATCCAGTCACCATCCCAAGCCACTCAGCCCCACAGCCCAACAGAAACGGGCTGAGCTGAGGAGGAGAGAGATCCTGTTGCTGGGACCAGTGGTGCTGGACTCTCCAGAGGAGGACGAGGGTTGTGATGAGGAAGAACAGGGAAACGAGATGGAAGAATATGGGGCAGGCCAGCAGCCGCCCCCGCAAAGGGGTGAGGAAGGGGAGGCAGAGCAGAATGGAGCCATGGTAGGGTCGTCCTCACGGAGCTCCAGTGGGGTGACGGGCAGTCTGGGAGACAGGGACTGTGTGTCCCCAGAGAACAGTCAGTCCAGTCACCACAGCAATGAGACTGGGGTGGCCACCTCAGGAATACAGGTGAGTACTGGGCAAACCCACACTGCTACATATTACACTGTTGTGATGATTATAAAACTGCCTTATAAAGATGTTAAGTTTAAGGCACATGTGGCAAACTCAAGGCCCGCCGGATCATTTTATGTGGCCCTCTAAAGATTAAAATGCATATGGTTGTCTTAAAATAAAAGTCTATACTAATTGAAAAATGTACACTGACCATAAACTACATCTCCCACAATGCATGTCGATTTCGGGACCCACGAAGTACTGGCATCCCGCCACTAGATGGCAGTATTTTGCCTATTGAATTTAATTAGCAACTTTCTGACAAGTGGAAATGAGAAATACCAACAGTTAATCCCAAAATTTCCAAGAAGAGAAACGTTGATGCAGAAGGAAGGCAATTTAACGAAAGGTGGTAAAGCGAATATGTGTTTCTACTTCGAAGGGGAAACCCATGTCTTTTGTGTCACGAGGCGGTGTTGGTGGTGAAGGAGTACAATATGCGTAGGCATTTTGAGAGCAAACACGGAGCTAAGTATGCTAATTGTAGCCTCCAAGAAAAACAAATTGTCTAAGAATTAAAATACAGACTGCAGTTGCAGCAGGAAGTGTTCAAAAAAGCTACAGCAAAAAAAAAAAAAAAATTAAAAAAATTATGCCAATGTTGAGGAAGAAAAATTGAATTGAATTTTTCAAACTTAATTTATTGTGGAAAAAGTTGTGGCAGTCTGTTCAAATTCATATTTCTGGTTAAATCATTGTCAGATTTAGACTGCTCAATAAATGTCAATCCTGTTTGACTGTGATGTAATGTTCGGCCCCTTGTGTGATTGACCTGATCTACTTTGTTTTTATGGTTCAGACGGACAGTGGCAGTGCAGCGCCCGTACCCTCACTCCACTGTCAGAGGATAGCACGTGCCAAGTGGGCGTTTTTATTCGGGACCCCTGCTGAGGAAGCTGCTGGCAGGGGGGAGAAAAGTGAGTGCACGTCAGTGCCATATACTGCCCATGATCTTCTCTGTTACACCATACCTTCTTCATTCTTCACAAGTGAATATTCCCTTGAGATCTGCTTGTCAGCATGACTATAGGTGATTTATGGCAACATATTCAGATTTAATTATATACTTTAATATTGTTGGGTATCATTTGAAATTTATTATACCAGAGTCTTGATACCAGACCAGCAGCAATATTAATTTTCTTTACAAAAAACCTTAATGTTAAATGTTGTTTCAGCACAAGCAGCCAGACAACAACGAACATGAAATAAAAGGCAGCCTAAATCCAGTAGGGATGGGCAATAGTTTTCGAATATTGGAATAGTCATTAAAGTAAAAAAAAGTAATATTTCATGTGACTATGGAGCTTTCTTTAAAGAGGCAGTGAATATCAAATAGCATTTTAGTTTGAAATGCACATCCCTATTATCCAGAGCCTGGTACAGTATATTGTATTTCTCTTTGTGTCCCAAAACTACTAAAACAGTTGTGAGCCACACTGTTGCACTGAGTAACATGTTCCTTCATCACCATGAACACACACTGTTGTTTATTTTGACTCAATCCCATATACCATGTCCACAAATACTGACTGCATAGAATGTGGATTAATCTGCCAGTGAAAATAGTCCACAACAAATGCACTCTTTAGTCCTCTTTTGAGTAGCACGACAGTGTCCAGGTGTATTTGTGACTATGTAATGTAGGACACTGGGCTACCTATTAGATGAAGGAAGTGATCTAAGTATGTTTTCTGTGTGGTTAGAACAGGGAATTACCAAATATAGTTGTATTATTAGTCACATTTTTCAAATTATTGAGGTAAAATTTCATGTTCTATCTCTGCAGATTCTCTAGAAGCCTCCACAGCCCCTCCTAGTGGTAACTCCAGCGAGTCTCCCACCCCAACTCCTCCCTCCTCCCTGCCTCTGCTTTCTGCCAATCATGAGGTGCAGCATGTGGAGGTAGAGCTGGTGACCCCTCCCCCGGCCATTATCGGGACATCACCCAAAACCGGCATCATTCGCCGGACGTTGAAGTATTCAGAAACCGACCTGGATGCTGTCCCGCTTCGTTGCTACCGTGAGACAGACATAGATGAGGTGCTGCTGGCTGAGCAGGATGATGCCGACTCTGCATTTGGGAGTAACCGCAGTGTGCAGGGCACGTCAGGGACAGGCAGCAGCCCTCTGGGAGGTCTGGCTTTTGGGAGGACAGATGTGGAGGAAGTAGAGGAGAGGAGAGGGGGAGAGGAGGAGGAAGAAGAGGAGGAGGACGATGAAGAAATGGTGAGCTGGGCCAGTGTGAGGATGCAAGGGGACAGCAGGAAGCAGCAGTATGCAGCTCAGGAGGAGCCAGAGGTGTTTGGGCACCTCCTGAAGAGGTGAACACACACTCAGAGTGCAACATCGCGTGGTGGAGCAGGATTTTTCCCTGACCCATATTTTGATCTGAATTTGGATCTCACCTAAACATGATTGGTGGTGTTTCTGCATTAAATACACACATGTACAACACACAACAGCTACAGGTTGACTGTCTTATTAGAAGTATAGTTGAAGCACCTTTCTCTAGATCTTTTCTTTATAAACACAGCTGTGTTGTTGCAGTGTTACTAAAACCTCCCTCTCTGTCCAGACCAATGGAAACGTTTTTCGACAACCACCACCCAGCCCTGAAATCCCCCATCTTAGTCTCGGGTCCTCGCTGTGCTACAGAAGACACCTTCAGCCGCCACTTTGAGTGCATCATGGAGTCTCACCGAGCCAAAGGGACGTCGTACAACAGCCTGGACAGTGAGGAGCTGCTGACCTCCAGCACCCAAACTGTCCTGACCTTTGATCTGCCCACACTGACCCCTGCCATCCACGGGCCAATCTGCCAGAGCGCCAGGCAGATAGTCCAGCTCAGCTTTGCTCCACTGGCACACGATGAGAGGCCCAGTCTCTCTGATTCGATCTTAACTGTAACTGGGGACTCGGACGCCACCAGAGCCCCCTCCAGCGAGAGGCTGAGCAGCGGGTCAGATGATACACCGCCCAGAGGACGACAGTGTGCACAGCTGGGGAGCAGCTGGGACAGCAACCCCTCTTTCTCTTTAATAAGGTGAGTTAGAATGTCAGCTTGTCAGCCATCAACTTTTGGTAGGAACATGTTAGGAAACCGTTGCCTGTTTACATTTGGACTCTGGCCAAGTGTGCACTGGGTCCAGTATTCACTTTTCTTGTAGTTCTGAAATATTTTGCTTTTTCCTGCTAAATGTCCAGTGTGTTCACGGACTAGTTGCTAACTTTTCCTGTAGATTTATCAGAGGTCTTTCACTTAACAGCTTCCTACTGCTGCTGGAAATGCTATCAGTGAGAGTGTGAGTGAATAAAACTAGAGGCAGTGTACAGAGCAGTGCTGCAGTGATGTTCTGGAGCTGAGTAGCTTAGAGTGAAGGTCGCTATAAGGCTGCCTGTGGTCCCTCTGCTGTCTACCATTCAGGATGTGTGTGTCTGTCCATCTGTGTGTGTATGTTTGAGTGTGATCATGCATGTGTATCTGTAGGAGTTTGTTCCTGGGTGTATATGTGAAATGCATACTTTGTGTAGATATTTGTCTAGGTGTGTGTGCACAGGCAGGTGGCTGCCGCAGCAGTGAGGGCTTCACCTTGACTGTTAGAGGTCCAAAGACTTCATATAGACTCATCACTGATTCCCATTTGCAATGCAGGAGGCTTTATTTTATACCTAGAATACTTTGGCAGAGATCTGGGACAACATTCTGGCTAGCTGCTACTCAGGTGAGGTAGGCTGGCTGTGTAAATGTCACCCTAACCTAGGGGGACAGTACTGCAGAGGTGGAGTGACTGCACTGGGTCACCTTGTTGCATTGACCACTAGATGGCAGAAGAGGACAGCAGCCAGGTTACCAAGTGCTTTTCACTGAGGTGCTAAATTTCAGCATCAGAAACAAAGGTACAGCTGGGTGACAAGTGAAAGTAAAATCTGTCTCCTCTGTTGGAGTGAGGAAACATCATTCTTTCCAAGTAGATTCCTTTATTGTGTCCAACACTTTTTCTCAAGAAGCCATTCAGTGACCTAGAGCTACAAACATTAGGCAGTTCATTGATAGAAAATTAAGTGCCAAATATTGTGAAGCAACAGGGAAATAGAAATATTGTCACCAGCATGTTCTGGTTCCACCTTCCACCTTTAATGTGAGGAGCTGATGCTTTTCTTTGTCAGATGTGAGAATAAAATGAATATCTTTGATTGGACACAACAAGATGTGAAGATACTCTGGAAACCCCAAATGGGCTATTTTTGTAAGGGCTAGTTTGAGTTTTATACCTTCACAGTAAGGACATTTTGGCTTGCACACCTTCAGAGGGCTGTTTGGGGGTTAAGCCTTGGTTTTACATGGTTCAGCTTAGAACTAGGTTCAGCCTGGGGTCATGATAACTGTTGTGGATATGCATTTAGCTATGGTGGTTGAGGTTACAGTAAAACACTAGGGAATGCTTCGGTGAGTGTCTTCACAAAGCAGTATAAATGTCCATATTAGTCTTGTTGTGGGGACGTTAATTGTTTACACAGTACATTGCGCAGACTTGTTCTTTGTTTTAGGGACCAAAAAATGAGTCCACACAACGTAAATCGTTACATTTTTGTGTGACAGCTAAGGTTATCTTAAGGTTAAGGTATGGGTTAGACAAATAGGAAATCAGTATGTGTCTGTGTGTTTCTGTCCCAGAAAGAAAGCCAGCCTCAAGTTCCAGCTGATTAATGTAGAAATGCTTTGTTAAAGTTTAAAACTAGCTTTAAATCAGGTTCAGTCTATTGTCATGATTTTGTAATTTAATTACATTACATTTAAAAATAATCTCATACTTTAACTTTTAGCTTTTTCTCAACCTTCTGATTAAACTCTTCATATTTATAAAGAGGCCAAACCACACTGAGCGTGTAAAGGTAAATGCTTGGTCGTCACTGATCTTATTGAACTATTATCACTGTGCAATCTGAGACGACGAAACAAATATTTCTGAAGGCTTGTCCATACTGTGATAAAAGCTGGAATTTCACTCCACTAACCCCTCCTCCTCCTTCCTTCACATCACTCTTTTCAGATGATCTGTACAATGAGACAGTGGCTTATTGTGCAGAGCTGCCCTGTGGACTGAGAGCGGGTTCATTTACGAGAGGAAACTGTTAAAGCAGAGGCCGACTCTGGGAGTGCTCTCAGCACTGTGCTAGCTCTTGATAAGACAATGCTAACAGGTGGCCTCAACTAGAGCCTCAGGCTTTGTCGTATGATTACGAACGCTCGTGCAGGCCCTGATGAAGTGTGTGCTGTAAACAGACTACACATTGGCCTCGGGCATGAACAAAAGGCCACCTCTTCTCTCCCGTATGGTTATAGAGGAAACAGTTTAGAGGCACACACCCGGTGGATATCAAGTTTAAACATGATGTCGTTTATCTTTGTTTTCTCTGTTGGGGTGCTAAAAGACCCACATACTGACTGTGTGTAACTGGAG
This sequence comes from Monopterus albus, assembly GCF_001952655.1. Taxonomy (NCBI): domain Eukaryota; kingdom Metazoa; phylum Chordata; class Actinopteri; order Synbranchiformes; family Synbranchidae; genus Monopterus; species Monopterus albus. Next base: position 942,349 of record NW_018127947.1, on the reverse strand, counting down.
ATGCAGAGAGAGAAATGAATGGAGGGTAGAAAATGAAAGAAGGGGGACTTTTAGGCAAGACACGCCAAGTTTCATGCCATGCTTTGAATCCAAGGTTAGTAGGGGACAGTGAGAGTTTACACAGTGGAACAGAGAGGGAGGAGTGAAAAGAGGGAACAGGAACAACAGCAAACAGACTCAGAGGCAAAAAGATAGGGAAGGAGAGGCACTGTAGGACAAACAGCTCTTTTACCTCGGGGAAAGGAGACTTGCTGTGAAGCTCAAATGACAGCAAACACAGATGGAGAGAGAGGAATGGAAGAAGAAAAACCCATGAAGCTTCAGTCAGACTCAAAACCGAGAAACAAATGTTCAAACCTGCGGGCCTCTTGGGGGTGAGGACAGGTATTCCTCTGCATTAGCTCCTGTTTCCTGGACTCGACTGAGATGTATTCAGGTTCTGAGACCAGGAGGAGAGGAGGGTACAGTCGGGCGAGCAGCCTGAGGCGAGGTGCCAGTCAGGGGACAGCAATGAGGCCACCCTCTGTCTTCTGCTGCCATGGTTCGTCTGCAGTCAGTGAGGAGAGGCATATGACAGTTAGGCAGACTTGCCACAGGTAGGTCCCTGCACAAGAACCTGTCTCACTTGTCTGTCGTGGTGAGAGGGTTTGAATATTACATTTGACTAGAAGGAAAATTCAAATGATCTTTGGATGTCAGGAGCTAGGCAGACTGAGTGTATGTGCTGTCTGTTCACTTACTTTTACAACAGATAGAGCAGATCTCATCTGGGGAAATGATGTGACTGTCGCTCTTGAACCCAAAGGCCTCTGTATTAAACCTGCCATACTGACTTGTCTTATTTTAGCAATGCTAAAGTGACACTGCTCTAGGGAGGTCAGTGCTACTCTGTCTGTGGGTCCATAATTTTAGTCCAGACTATAGTCTGTTTATAGGCAATTCATAGTTGTTCTCTGTGGGGGACATGACACTGTGGCCTTTATTTTAAACACCATGCGTGCAGTCTGTTTGTGTCCTAATGTCTTGGAAAGAGGACATCCTGAGCTTTCTAGTGCTGTCATACATATTGGTGTGTGGCCAGCAGATCACATGTTTTGTCTTTTTAAAATGGCAGCAATTGCAGCAAGCATCTTGTTTCTTCTGGGTCTCAGGAGGATAAACATATGGCCAGCACATCATATGAAGCCACAGTACTGAGAATACAGGTGCAGCCATCTTGCTTTTGTGATGCATTTTGCAACCAGATTGTAGCTGCAGTGTCCGGCCACCAATCAAGGCTGTCAATCATCTGAAATCTTTCCCTTTTTATTTTACCAATAGCTTTGCTCAAAAATTACATTTGTACACATTACAGTGTGATAATGTCTACCTAATGACAGAACTCTCCTTTGGGAGCAATGTATTTGATTTGTGTTTTTAATTTTTAGTTTGGCTCATGTCTCAACTGCTAACATGGAAGGGGCTGGTTTTATGACCTATACTGCAACTAGCCACCAGGGGGCAAACAACTTGTGGTGGGAGCTGTCGCATCTTCCATATTTATATAGTTTATGGTACAGAAACTGGTGATCCCCAGAAGATGAATCCTGATATGTCAGCTGTACTTTGTGTGTACTGCTAATTGGCAGATGTTAGCATGCTAACATTTTCTATTAAATGATGAACATTATGCCTGATAAACATCAACATGTAATGAGCACATTGTTGTTAGCATTTCCAGAGCAGGTAGCATGACTGTACACTCCTAGTCCTGTTCCACTGTGTACTCTGTGAAACCAGAGTTGATCCCTTGTCGGTTTGTTAACCAGTCATCTTGTGTTATCAATTACTGTTTGCGCTGGTGTGATTTTGCCTGACTCATGTACAGTAAAAGGATGTGTAAATGTGGGCAGCAAAGCCTTGGGACTGTGTGTTTTCTTGGCTTGTTCCTCGTGCTGAGAAAACCAAATGGGAGCTCAGCTTGTTCAGGAAGTGTTGCTGTGCCTTTCTTTTTGCTGTTGGACTGTGTGACCAGAACGGTCACACAGCTCATGACGACAGCAATCAATGTCAGCATCACGTCACATTCTAAATAAATGAAATCAGAAACCTGGTTTCAGTCAGAGGCCAGAAAAATAGCTCTCTTTTAGCTTAGTGTGACATACCATGCTTAAATTATAATCACAGATTAGTTCTGAATAAACTGAGCGTTTCTGAACTGGTTAATGCTTGGAAGGGACTTGATTAGGGAGTGATAATGAGAAAGCCAGGAAGCTGGCAAAAGAGATTTTCACTGTTGTTAATAAAGCCTGTAATCATGCCAAATGTGGGGTATGACTATATAAAGATTTGTATTCATTTAGTTGTGTCTGAAACTACATTAAGAATATATGCTTTGTTTACATATTTGCACTCATCCATGACTGTTGTCTGCACCTTTACTTTTCTCCTTCCACACTCCTCACCCACTCACTGTTCACCATGCCTGTTTTTAAGACTTATTCAATTTAACAGATATTCCTCCTCCTTTTAAGCTACTTTTTCTCGATGAACCTGCTGTTTTCATCCTCCCCTTAGATATGTTACTATCCTTGTCTTAGCCACAAATGTTTGTAAAATCAGTGCAGCATAATCAGATATTAGTATTATTAAATTATTGATTTACTGAAGTTATTAGTTGTGTTATTATAGCACCATCATTCTTTCTTCCTCTTTTTACTTTTTGTCCCTTTTCAATTATTTACAATCTCTGTTGATGGTTTTCTCTGTCTCTCTTTGACCCAGGGTTCATTTATTTTCTGTTTCTGTTTTTAATTCTTTCTACGGCCTCTCACCCCTCCTCCACCCGCCCTCTCAGCAGGGAGAAGGCCCGTCTGGCGACGGATTCGGAGCTGGACCAGGACCAGGACCTCAGTGACAGACTTGGTCTGAGCAGAAGCGACACCTTCACCAACGGCAGCCACCCAAACGCCAGCCACCGTGCCGATGTGGCAGCCGCCAAACGCCTCGCCAAACGTCTCTTCAACTTGGAAGGCTTCAGGACGTCCGACGTAGCACGCCACCTCAGCAAGAAGTGAGCCACCAAAGGGGGTTTTGTGTTGTGGGAAAACTTAAGTGTCTGAAATGTCACTTAAATGTATTCTCGTTTGAGCACATTGTAGTAACCACCTACCAACACCCAGGCACATGTAGTATTCATGGAGATGAATTTAAGATGTGGTCAAATAACCCAGTTACCACATACAATGCTCCATTATGTGGGATCGTATGTTTATTTAATCAGTGCTCATGCCATGTAGTTTCAAGAGCACATTCTGAAGTCTTCCATTGCAGTGCACTTCGATCAGTCTGTCAGCTGCTGACTTGTGCTGATGAGAGAATCTGGTTTCTTCACTTTCTGACAGATGCACCCTGGGAATCTCCTCGTTCTTTTTTTTCTTTTCTTTATGGCCCAAACTCAGGCCATTCGCTCAGCTAAGAAAACTGACATTTGAGCGTATGATTGACATAAGATAAAATACTTTGTCACTGTATAAAAAAGCATACAGTGAAATTTCAGTGTGTGTGTAAATAAATATGTATATTGCTCAAATGTGTTTCTCAGTTAACATATAGAGTATATTACACATACATGTTCACAAAGAGCTGTAGTCAGAAAGGTCTTTTGACATTTTGTGCTTTTATAATCACTGTCTGTTTTTGTCTCTTCTTCGTGTTCGTTATCTATTGCTATATTGCTTATATGTTACTTTATATCTGTCTGTCTACAGTAATGACTTTAGCCATATGGTGGCAGAAGAGTACCTGAGTTTCTTCAACTTCACTGGTCTCACCCTGGACCAAGCTTTACGGTGAGATCACACAGTGCACAGTATAGTTCCTGTGTAAAGTGAAGCCAAGATAGTAAAATATTCCTGCCAGTTTATACAAAACAGTACTATATAATTGTTTAATGTTAAATGTATGTTAGGCAAATCACCACCCATAGTCCAGAGACTTTGTATTTTCCAAATACATTCTTGACTGTTTACACGTTTAAGCTGTGACTGTGGTGCAGTCATTTGTGCTTCTTCTTCACCTGACATTAGTATTAACACAGAGGTGTGTATGATGGTGGCTTTGATTTGGAGCTGCACCTCCGATGTCTTAATGCTGTTAGTATGTAGGGGATGCTCTCCGCTGTTAAACACTGCCCTCTAGAGGGCAGCTCTGGCCTCATGTTAAGAGTGAAACGTACTGAGATCGTTTACTTACTACTGTAAATGTGGTATAGTACAATGTAAAATACTCTATTACAAGTAGATAAATCCTGCATTCACATATTTACTTAAATAAAAGTACAGATGTATAACATGCAAAATGTACTTAAGCTATTAAAACTACTCAGACTTCTGTCATGTTATATTACAGCATGTGTCAAGCTGTTTAACTATTTTATTTCTTTTTACGTAGTTCATTCTGGAAAAATCCATCAGATACGTAGCAAGTACAGCTGTCAGATAAACATAATGTAGTCAAGAGTATAGTATTTATCTCACTTATAGGGAAGTGGAAGTATAAAGTAGCATGACATTAACACATTTAAAGTACATGCGCCTCAAGATTGTACTGAACTACACTACATGAATAGTTGCAGCTAATTTGATTACATAACATTATAATTTATAATCTGTATTTGCTACAGCCTCAGTTTAAAATTGAGTAATAAGGTAAACACATAAATTATCTTAAACTGTAGCTTGTTTAAAATTGAAGGAAATTTTTTGTTCTGTGTATTTTTGAATAGCTATATTTTTAAAAACGTATCCATTGGACTGTGAGGACATTTTCCTCCTGTAACGGATGGAGCAGAAATGTGCTGACCGTCCCTGTGCTTGTGTCCGCAGGACTTTCCTCAGGCAGTTTGCCCTGATGGGGGAGACTCAGGAGAGGGAGAGGGTGCTGTCACACTTTTCTAGGCGTTACTTGGACTGCAACCCAAACGTCATGCCATCAGAGGGTGAGTACTGCAGAGAAGCATTCTCTTTGCCAGCAATGGAAAAAATAACTAAATAGCTGAACATTTAATACACCAGTAATGAGCTCTGACTCCAGTACTTCAGTGTAGGAATAGGTGTTATACAGAGCTGTTATACAGTACATTCACTGGTGGACAGTGACTGACACGTAAATACTATTGACTGAAGTGTTCAGTCAACTTTAGAGGCTGCATCGCATTATGCTGACAGATATTTCTATTTATCCACCTCATATATATTTATGATGGAACCACCACTCTATGTACAGACCAACAGCACCTCAAACTACATCCTACATGTTGACTTGACACCTCCCTAAAACAAAATACTGAAAGTGTAACATTTATGAGCAAAGTATCAGAGCTACTGCAGAGTTAAGTAATATAACAGCCAAAGTAGTTGTATAATTAAATGATGTGAGATTTAGCAGTGAAAGCTAACAGACTATTTTCATCCTGTAGACGCGGTCCACACTCTCACCTGTGCCCTAATGCTGCTGAACACTGATCTACACGGTCAAGTGAGTACAAACTAGTGTGCATCAGTGAGCCTGCAGTACATGTGTGGACATGTAAAAGAAACACACTGTGCAGTACAGCAGCTGTTGTAGATAAGTGTGCTCAGTTAGGCAAATTAGAAACAAAGAAAAGGCGTTTGGGAGCCTCATCAGCAGCTGATCTGGGTCTGCGGGTCGGCCTGCTGAGCTTCCTTCACTATGATTAATCCTCTACTTTTACAGCAAGAGTCTCGCTTTGCAGATCTGGGCCACTGGCGGCCCTCCTCTGTGATAATATGAGCTGTATTATTTGATTTGATTTGATTTATTCATTCAAGCATGTAAAACAGTTGATATGTCAACACATGTAA
>NW_018127947.1:927483-936407 GCF_001952655.1 Monopterus albus | reverse complement strand
GATTGACACATACCTTTATATTTATGTTTAAACTCGTCAATTCTATTACTATTTTGTATGTCCACATTTAAATTATTCCATAATTTTACCCCACTTATGGAAATACAAAATCTTTTTTTGGTTGTACGTATAGCATAAATTTTTAAATTTAACTGACCCCTTAAATTGTATCCCCCTTCCCTTTCATTAAATAACTTTTGAATTCCACCAGGTAATAAATTGTTCCTGGCTTTATACATAAACACAGCAGTCTTATATCCCACTATATCCAAAAATTATGTGGAGGGATGATTAATTAAAGTGACTGCAGAGGGGACCAGCTCTTACAGGGAAGAGCTCACCAGGAAAGTTTCGACACATTTAACAAGTCTGACCTTTACTGTGACTGTGATCATCACTGCCGTCCTCATCCTGATCACCACAGTGACAGAAAGGGACTGATTGCAACCGGCTGTGAGTTTTTAAACAGCCTATCAGTTATCTTCTAAAATGATACAAAATTGTGAAAAATGCCCAGAATGACATCTTCAAATTGCTTGATTTGGTTGATCAACAGTATGAATTTTACTTCAAGAATATTAAAAAGGTGAAGAGAAAAAGGCATAAATATTCATATTTAAATTGCTGGAGTAACATTAGCAGTCAAATGATACTTGATTACCAAAATTTAGATTAATGGACTAATTGATCTCGGTATAACTTTTTAGTTCCAATACAATACTTGAAATTCAGTACAGATTTCAAACCAATATTTTGTTCTATATCTAAATTTTTCAGTTAATAAAGTTCTCAGACCTTAAATGTTAGGCTTAATTTAAACACATGCTGTTTTGTGTACTGAGGTCTAATCGACTAATTTCAACATCATCATAGCAGCTGTTCTACTGAAGACTTTCGGGTGCAGTGCTCCAGTAACAAATTATCTTACAGTATATTCATTATCGGGGTTTTTTTTATTATTCCTATTTGACCTTTAGGGTGCTTCAATTTAAATCTTTCCTGTCAGAGTTTCACATTTTTCAATATGATAAATGTCTTTTTTTCAGCCTAGTGGATCCAGTGAGTATAGCTGAAACACATCATGGCCTGTCCCACCGTCACTGGGTTTTATCTGACTGTGTTTGAGCTTGATAAAAATTGAATGAAAATTTGCATCATTAATTGAAATCAAGGCAGTTTGGGTTCAAATACTAAGTATTTGTATAAAATAAAAGTACATTCACACATATTTTTATGTTTGCAGAACATTGGCAAGAGGATGTCGTGCACACAGTTCATTGGCAACCTGGAAGGACTGAATAACGGCCAAGATTTTCCCAAGGACGTGCTTAAAGTAAGCGCGCACACACACACACACACACACACACACACACACACACACACACACATGTTGTCACACACAGACACACATTCCTAATGAGAGCGAGCAGACTGTGTGTGCCAGCTTTGTATTGTCCCTCAGATCTGTGCGAATGAGCCTGGCTGTCTGGCCTGTGCTCACCGCCAGCTGGCATTCACCTCGTCTCCAGAGGCGCCCAATCAGAGGCCTGCCTGTGCCCGCCACTTCCTGCTGCACTCCAGCTGCAGCGCTGGATGGAAGACTAATTATTATGTGACATGGAGACAAGAGGACCGAGACACAGCACCCTCAGGGTATCTGTGCATGACTTCATCAGCATTAGATTAGGCTGTTTGCTTAACCCAGCTGAGTCTGGTGGCGATAGACTGTGAACTATCAAACAGGGTCCAGACAGAGGCCTGAGGCCACACGATGTGGCGAGGCAACCCAGTCAGTGCAGTTTACCTGTTTGTTGGAGCACCCACTGATGCTGCTGCTGATTAGTTTTGTCTGCAGAGTGGTCTGTTTATTTAACCATCGTCATTAACTACTGATGACGCAGAGTGGTTTTCCCATTTTATAGGGGAAGATTGTGGCCACTACTTTGTTTTGAGGATTAACTTGAAAGCAAGGGGTAGGGGTAAAAAAAATAAGAAATGGGACTGGGCCACAGTCAGCAGGTTGTACTGGGGAATCTATCATGTGTGCCGTAAAGAGAACGAGAGAGGCCAAGTCCTTCTGACATGAAAAGCTGTGCCTGTTATTAAGGACAGGTAGGATCCAGGCTGTGGCCGTGTGAGCATGAGCAAAGCGAACCAGAAAGAAAAAGTGCCCCGCAGACATGCATTAGCTGTTTTATTCATGCTTGTATAGATATAGTCTTTTTAATCATCTTGCACTTTTATTCTCTTCCTCTCTCAATGAGTCTCTTCTCTCTTACCCTCAGGCCACACTGTCTTTTCTCTCTTTCTCTCTAGATGTTCTGCTCCCTATCTTGGCTCTGTTTAATTTCTCTCTCCAGACTGTGTGTCAGTGCCACCCACCGCCACCGTTTCCTCCTCCTCCCTCCCCACTCTTGACCTGTCATCTCTGCACTTGTCCTCTCCTTCCCCTTCTTCTCTTCTCTTCTCCTGTCCTGACTGTGCTACAGCAGCTACATCCATCACTATGTTTGTGTGTGAAGTCCTTTGGTCACTGGTGTCGTCATGTGCTTCGTTGCAGATTAACGTAGGTCAACCCATCATAGTACCGTCCTATTTACCAGCAACAGCAGAAACTGAGCAAGCTAGATTTGTCAGCTGGGCCAGGAAAAATTAGTCTCTGTGCTGTAGCTCATTTTAATATAGTAAATCTCTTCTTACTGAAACATTTTATAACAAGGCCATGTTTGAGCTTACAAAGAGTTGGTGCCACTGGCTTCTCTGCTCTCACCCCCCCGCCAGACAAATGTCCTGCATGGCTCACACGTTGTCTCAGCCCTCGGTTCTTCTGTCACCACGTGTGCCACGGCACCATGTGTTTCCAACACATCTTTCTTGCATTACTCTACAGTCCTTCTCTCCTTCTTTCCTTCCCATTTTATTTGGTTTAAATTGTTTCTTTTATTCATCCAAGGACAGCAAAAACATTTCCCTCAACTCAACCACTACAAATCGCCTAACGGTGTTTTTTATTGCTCGTCTCTTTTCATAAAGTAACTTGACATAACAGAATCATATATATTCATTGATGCATTTCAGACAGTCGCTGTGGTCTGACATATACAGTGGGTACGAAAAGTATTCAGACCCCCTTAAATTTTTCACTCTTTGTTATATTGCAGCCAAATGCTAAAATCATTTAAGTTCATTTTTTTCCTCATTAATGTACACACAGCACCCCATATTGACAGAAAAACACAGAATTTTTGACATTTTTGCAGATTTATTAAAAAAGAAAAACTGAAATATCACATGGTCATAAGTATTCAGACCCTTTGCTGTGACACTCATATATTTAACTTAGGTGCTGTCCATTTCTTCTGATCATCCCTGAGATGGTTCTACACCTTCATTTGAGTCCAGCGGTGTTTGATTATACTGATTGGACGTGATTAGGAAAGCCACACACCTGTCTAAGACCCTACAGCTCACAGTGCATGTCAGAGCAAATGAGAATCATGAGGTCAAACGAACTGCCTGAAGAGCTCAGAGACAGAATTGTGGCAAGGCACAGATCTGGCAAAGGTTACAAAAAAATTTCTGCTGCACTTAAGGTTCCTAAGAGCACAGGGGCCTCCATAATCCTTAAATGGAAGACGTTTGGGACGAACAGAACCCTTCCTAGAGCTGGCCGTCCGGCCAAACTGAGCTATCAGGGGAGAAGAGCCTTGGTGAGAGAGGTACAGAAGAACCCAAAGATGACTGTGGCTGAGCTCCAGAGATGCAGTCGGGAGATGGGAGAAAGTTGTAAAAAGTCAACCATCACTGCAGCCCTCCACCAGTCGGGGCTTTAGGGCAGAGTGCCCCGACGGAAGCCTCTCCTCAGTGCAAGACACATGAAAGCCTGCATGGAGTTTGCTAAAAAACACCTAAAGGACTCCAAGATGGTGAGAAATAAGATTCTCTGGTCTGATGAGACCAAGATAGAACTTTTTGGCCTTAATTCTAAGCAGTATGTGTGTAGAAAACCAGGAACTGCTCATCACCTGTCCAATACATTTCCAACAGTGGTGGCCCTCACGTTGTTTCTACCATTCGGCTACCCAGTTTGTTTTCTCTGTATGTTTGGTCTAGTTCCCGTTGAGTTTCCCCCAGTCCTCTGCCTTGCCTCTCCACTACCGGATTTCTCCTCGTTTCCCTCCACGGACTACTACCTCCAGACCTCGGCTCCACTCAACCCTTCCAGCCTCCACCAGTCAGGTCGATGCACAGTCATCAGTAACTGTCTGTACAAACTCTTCTACTCTTATCCCCTCAGTACAGCTGGACTCAAATGAAGGTGTAGAACCATCTCAGGGATGATCAGAAGAAATGGACAGCACCTAAGTTAAATATATGAGTGTCACAGCAAAGGGTCTGAATACTTATGACCATGTGATATTTCAGTTTTTCTTTTTTAATAAATCTGCAAAAATGTCAAAAATTCTGTGTTTTTCTGTCAATATGGGGTGCTGTGTGTACATTAATGAGGAAAAAATGAACTTAAATGATTTTAGCAGATGGCTGCAATATAACAAAGAGTGAAAAATTTAAGGGGGTCTGAATACTTTCCATACCCACTGTACATTTGAGAGACAAGTCTTCATTTATTCCACGTTGGACAAAATGAACATTAATGTGGGTTACGTCCCTTTAATGTGATTATTTGAGACTGTGCCACATGTTGAAGCTTTGCCATGAGAGAGTGCTGCTCAACTACTGAGACCTGCAGCTAAAGCAGAAATCAGCTGTCTAGTGGACTGGAAAATAATGAGGGGGGCTTTGCATCCCCTTGACACCTCTTTCCATCTCTCATCCTCTGGTAGAACTACCCTCCCTCCTTCTTTTCTGTCTGTATTTTCTTTTTTTCTGTCTTGTTATCTGGCCTTTTCCCTTAGTAACTCTCTCAGTTGTCTCTGATTCTTCCTCTCAGTTTTTCCCTCTCTGCACTCCTTCCCATTTCCCTTTCTCACCAGTTCAGCCTCTCTTGATTATATATATTCAACCTCTCTCAGTATATTTTCATTATTTTAACATTTCAATTTCCATGTTTGTATGACTAGAGAAATATCAACGAGTGTATAAGTACAGTATTTATGTAGCCGAGTTTCCTCTTTAAGCCACATCAATGAGACATTTGGACACTCTCAGGGATGTACAGTCTGTATGTTGTCTCTTGATGTTTTGTAGATGTAAATATGCATACAAACTGAAACTGAATTAGTGTTTACTGCCAGCGAGACATTGTGAGCAACTGTCTGTCTAGTCCAAAGTTATTTTTGTTTTGACCTTATTGTGTTTTTGCTCTGGTCTGTTGAGGCCCTAAGCAGAGCAGTATTAATTAAAGGTATTAGTCTCCAGGCCATATGTTCATGTCACTTCATAGAACGTTTGTTGCAGCAGAGCTATACAATAATTTAAATGATTAATTAAATGATTTTGAAATATGAATGTTGAAATTTAAGGGTACATCCCACCAGTAGCAGGATGGATGGAGGCTGTACATGCAGCACATGGCCATTCCAGCTCTGTTTGTCTCAGTCAGCAAGTTCTCGTTGTGTGATCCATAATGAGGCCCTAAACTACCTCAATGTGCACCGGAGGATGCTTCCTCCCCCAGTCACACAAATCAGATCATTGTTTCTCTCAGTAATAATAGCACTGCACTAACCGGGTTAACTGCTGACATCTGGGAACACGGCAACATCAGTAAAAGGCTTTTGGTGCAGTGAGAGGCAAATAGACACAAACACTGCACAAGTGTGTTGAATTTCACAGTCAAATGTTCAGCAGTTGTGTTTAGGCTGCTAGAAGATGACTGGAATAAGTCAAAGATGGCAGTTCATCTCTTCCTTCATCCACTAGTATCTCCTCTGTCTGCAGCACTTTGTCACTTTGTTAATGAGTGCTTGTACAAAGCTGATTAGAAACCTGGTTTCCTGTATGTATGGAATGGAAATGAGAGTTCTGCAGGAGAAATCTACCTGTGGAACCATTCTGTAACCAGGGCTTGTCCTCTTTAACCACGACATACTGGACAAAGTTTACTGTAGCTAAGTTGCTGAAGTGCTTTAGAGGAAACTTTCTTCCTTTATTGTGAGGCTCAGAGATACACAGGTCTGCTCTCACTCAACCCTCTCTCTCTCTCTCCTCAGCACTGCCTGAGGCTTAAAACCTGAAGTGGGAGCTAATGACGCACTGAAGTAGGTTACCAGCATTAGAGCAGGAGAACAGATTCTGCTGAAATGAAAGTGTTGTACAGCTCCATCAGACCCTGAACCGTACTCTGGGAACAGTAATTATTAGGTGTGCTGATGCTATTGATTGTGCAGCATTGGTGGTGAGGGAAAAGATGGATGACTTATTTGTTTTTGTAAATGAGGGGGGGAAATCATTTTTGCATGTGTCCCCAGTGTCAATGCAGCCCAGGTACAAGAGGTCTGAAATCTGTACATGTGCTGTAGCATCAGTGCTCAGCAGCCCCCTCTTCGCTCTGGCAGCTGCTGTTATCTCAGTTATTTCTTATCTCTGTTGAGCTTTCTGTTTCTTTTAGAAACAAAATTTTGTGGGACAACAAAAGAACCTGCACACAGTATTTTCAAAGTGACCTGCACAGAAGCAGAGCACCATGTACTGTATGTTAAAATGTATTGTTTTGACATTTTACATTGCATTGTTCCTGGTTTAGGACAGATATAAGATAGATGGATGAGTACAGGCTTTAAAACCACTTACTCTTGAATTTTGTCTGTTCCCATACTTTGTCTTGGCTGCCGGAGGCACATTTGACACTGTTTTCAATATGGATCTCATAAAAATAAGTCCAATCAATGTCTACGCTCCATGGCTGACACAGTCATAAATCTGTGGTTACACTGCTGTTCCTCACAACGTGCCTGTTAATCATTCTCAAGTCAGTGACCACTTCTCTGGAGAAACACCTCAGTCATGTGTTGTTTGTCAGAAGATCGGTTTTCTCTGTCACCTCCTTTTTTCTTTCCTGCTTTCACTTGGCCTCATAATAGTTCTAGTTTATTTTGCTGGCAGCTGTAATGACCAAGAGGAAAGTAAAGATCTGGCTCTATGTCAGTGTTAGTCATGGCCCTTGACATGGCACACAGACCGGTCTGTTGTGTATTTAATGTAGAGGTTATGTTTGGTTGTTCTTGATTTTGATCTCCGTGCTGTAATGAAGACATCCTGTTGGTTGTGAGGCCTTTTAGAAAGCAGTAAATCACAAACACAACATTAAAACTGTGATTGAATAATTATATTTGGTTGTAGAACATTTAAAGGAAAAATTCAACATTTTTGGAGTTTATTAAGAGTGAGTCAATATCAAGTTTAGCATGATCTGTGCACTAAAGTGGCTAAAATCAGTTTGTCTATATTGACAGTGTCACTTGTAATGATGAATTGACAGAGGATTATCACCTAATTCAGTTTAGCATTTTAACATCTTTCAGCTCAGTGGTTTGGTTTCATGGCCCCAAACTTCACTGTTTGATTCAGTGTCATCTCTCTCAGCAGCTGTTTTTAGCAAGCCAGCTCTGAAAAGCTCCTGTCCACAACCTGCTTACCAGTGAACCATGGACAGACACAGCCAGAGACTAGCTGGTGAACACAGTGGAGCATTTTGCATCTAAGCAGAGAGAATTGATTCTGTCCTATATTCTAAAATACTGCATTACTGCAACTATCACAAAAAAAATACAATAAAATAAAGCTAAATATTTCAAAGGTATGAGATTTAGACAAATTCTGAAGAGAAGTGTAACAAATGAGGACTCACTACTCGCTAATGTATGTGAGTCCCTCTCTCTCTGCTGTCACCCTTCTAAATTTAGCAGTCAAATGCTCTCTAAATATCTAATCTGATGAATGAAAACCAAACGAAAGTATATATCTACACAATAGGGTACAGTTATCTTGGGTTCACAAGGAGCTTGGTGATGGCACTCTACACAGAGTGAGGAGAAGAAACCTCCATCCCCAATAAGGCACACACTCACGTACTTATAACAAAATGTATTCCAGGAAAAAAAACTTAACCAGTATCATTCGACAACAAGACCCTTACACTTCCCAAACAGACCTGGGCCTGAACAAGATAAGAAAATCAGATTGTCCCAATAAGATGCAGTTCAGTCACTTCTTTTCAATTTGACGCGTCAGTTGTATGGTATCAGGTTCGACCCAAAAAAAAAATTTATTCAAAAGTAACAAATAAAATATTGAGATCTCAATAGAAAAAAACGTAAATCCTCTGTAATCCTACCACCCTCCTGGAAACAGGTGGTTGTGGGAATCTGGAGTATCCTCCGCAGTCCTCTTAGGTGGCATCCAGTCCGTGGATGGCGCCGCTCAGCTCCTCTAGGAGTAGACTCTACAAAAAAAAACCAGCCAGGATATTCTTCAGTGAGTTCACACTCGGTAGTTCGAAAGTTTTTCTATCCTTTTTTTCTTTTTTTTTCCTTCCACCGGAAATCGAAGGATGCTGCCATCTACACCATGGTGCATTCACGGGGCATGGGAAAACAATACTTGGCAACCAATGTTAAGCCCACTGGAAAGAACTAATAAAACAGGACAGGAAAATATATACAGTGGGTACAGAAAGTATTCAGACCCCCTTAATTTTGAGCTAATACAGCCATGAGTCTTTTTGGGAATGATGCAACAAGTTTTTCACACCTGCATTTGGGGATCCTCTGCCATTCCTCCTTGCAGATCCTCTCCAGTTCTGTCAGGTTGGATGGTAAACGTTGGTGGACAGCCATTTTCAGGTCTCTCCAGAGATGCTCAATTGGGTTTAAGTCAGGGCTCTGGCTGGCCCATTCAAGAACAGTCACAGAGTTGTTGTGAAGCCACTCCTTCGTTATTTTAGCTGTGTGCTTAGGGTCATT
>NW_018127947.1:910364-926415 GCF_001952655.1 Monopterus albus | reverse complement strand
ACACCCCTCACAGCGCCCCCTCTCACATTCTTTCAGGCAATAACATGTAGAACCATATAACTAGAGGCTAGACATCAGAACCATTACAATATATAATATATATATATATATATATATATACCACCAAAATAACCTAGGTTACAGAAGCATGAATGTATTTGGAGAGCTGAACATTTTGCTACCCAAAATAGATGAAAAAATGCTGAAGTAGAATTTTCCCATTCATTTGAATGGGGCAAAACTTTCAAAATAAAGCTCAATATTTCAAACGTTAAAAAAAAAAACTATCACAATGTTGCTGAGCCAAATGTGACATCTATAAATGTCTTGCTCTTTTGCAGTGCAAATATTTATTCCATGTTGTATTTACAGTGTTGCTGTACAATATGCATAATGTTTAAAGTATAGAGAATGAGAGAGATGAAGCTCAGGTATTAACAGGTTGCCAGATAAAACTGTTAGCCCTGGTTTTTGTATCAAACCTGGCACCTCACTCCAACCAGCTGGTGTTCAGCAAGAATCTCTTTAAGCTCGTAACTCTCTCTAAAACCACAGTGATTTTTATTAGCATTACAGTACAACATGTCAATTGTAGAGTAAGGTGTTAGTATGTCTGTTTTTAAATTTTGGACAGAACCAGGCTAACTGTTTCCCCCTGCTTCCAGTCTTTATGCTAAGCTAGGCTAACCACACCTGTGGACTTGATATCAATCTTTAAATCAAGCTGATGAGCCTTCTTCCAAAATGTTGAACTACTCCTTTAATTCAGTAGCAGTTGTGCTGAAAACACACATTTGGTTGTTCACACTGTCCCAGTGCTGCTGATTCTTTTTTGTTCTTCCTCTCAATTTATCCGTCTCTCCCACAAGACCGTCACTGAATCGCCATCGCAAGTGTGAATGTGACCTCGCCTGCAATTGTGTATGTGTGCACACATTAAAGAGACAGTTGGGATTGGGATTCGCTGGTGATGACTGAGAGCAGGAGGGAGGGAGGTATGTATTGACGAAGCCAGAGAGAGAGAGGGAGGGAGCAAGCCAGTGTGGTCCGTTCATCTTCTTTTCAGCTTTGCGATTCAGGCAGCCAGCTCGCTTGTCCTCTCCTGCTCCTCCTCCTCCTCCTCCTCCTCCTCCGAAGAAGCAGCAGGGAGAAGGAAGAAAAAAAGATTAGACAAAGGGATTGCAACAGACAATTAAACCAGGGATCAACAAACAAAAAACGAGAGGTATGACGGCCACCAGCAGCAGGAGAGCAGCGTTGTTCCCCACAAACACCCACACCCGCTGAATGTGCGACGGGCAAAGACAGAAACCAGGGCAAAGAGAGTCTTGAGAGAAGACACCAAGAGAAGTGGATGACAGACGGGGAAAGGAGTAAATGATGGCAGCGGACCTCGACACATGGACAGCGAGCAGAGAGTGAACCTGGCAATCAGCACTGTAAAACTGATGGTGTCCATTTTACAGTGGGAGCAACAGGAACGTGAATTCTTTGTGCTACGTCTCCACTTTTCTACACCCACTTTGTTTTTCAGGCTTTTCTTCTCCATTTATTTTGTTTGCATCTCCTGGCTTGTGACAAAATTGTGGGTGCTCTTTGGAATCCCTGCTCTGAAGTTCAAGGGTGGCTGTACCCCCCTCTATTGTGCGTATGTGCTCATGTTCATATAAACAGAGGGAGGTTATCGTACGCCTGTGTTTTGTACCTCTTCAGTTCCACGTTGTGCACCCATCTGTTTCACGCTAGCCGCTCGTTCACACCTCTGCCACCGCTTCATACCATCTGTGAGAACGTCAGCTTGGGTCCCTCTGTGTGTTGTCACTGGCTTTCGCTGGACACTGCTGGGTAACTTGGCAGAGACTTGCAGAGAGAGTGTGTTCACCCTTTTCTAAACAGTCACCTGGAGAAATTACAGTCATTAGTTTCCCTTTGAACTTCAATAGACTTGCCTGAGAGCTCACACTGGAAGAGAAGCGCTGGATATGTCACTCATTCTCACCTGCAGGCGAAAGTCTTGCCTTGTCTCAGGAGACATCAAGGGAGCTGCTTTTCTACATGTATAACGCATGGCTGCCTTATCAATAATTGAGCATCAGGTGTGCACCCTGGCATTGCACAGTGGGTGGTGATCAAGACATAGAGGGATGAGACTGGTGGGGTCCGCTGCTGCTGCTGACTGATGTGACAGCAGCCTGATGATGCGCTGCTTCCCTCTGCCATCTCCACTGATCACCAGCTGCTTTCTGTAACAGCTGAATTCACTTCCAGCTGTCTGTTGGAACATCAGTGTTTACTGGACAGCATCCAGATCAGACGGACCTCATTTCACTTTTTCTTTGGAGCGGCTTCTTTCTCCTTCTTTTCCTACAGCACTTCAAAAACAGACTGAATCATTTGTGCGGATTTTAAATGTCCAGCTCTCTGTGGCCTTGAAGCCAAGCTCTGTGTGATCCGTGCAGCATCCTCTCTGACCATGATTGGTGTTAACAGCCTGCACTCGGCGGGACGCCTACGCTCGCGCTCTCTTTGCACTGTGCGCTACGGAAGGGACTTCCGGATGATGGACCCGTTCCGCTATCCCAGAACCCCACGCTCACGTTCGCTCAAACCACTGGTGTTTCCAGACCTGCTGGGCAAGGCTCAGGATGGCCAGAACCATCCACAGGCCAGAAAGAGGAGGAAGGTACTGCAAACTGTCAGCTACTTCTAGTTACTCTTACTTTTCCAAGTCACTGAGACACATTCACCAACAGCTTGTCAGTTGACCCTCAACACTAATCTCAGAGCCCAGAGATGAATCACTTTTCAGTTTCATTTCATATCAGTGTGACACACGTCAGAACAAATGATATTACCCAGCGTCACACTGGATGTTAGCCCGCTGGCCAGATCTGTCAGGCAGTCTGGTTTTTGCACCTACATTTATTTCCCTTGTTTCACTCGCGGCAAATTGCCGTAGTCTGAATTTGTTTGATGTACCATCCCAGCTGTTTGAATACATTCACACATGGAGAGAGTTTGAGGAAGAAGCTTGCAGGGCCTGATGGGCCACACACCACAGCTCAGAGCAGCATATTGTGTACATCTATCACTCAAGGCTCTCATTTGCTGACACTTGGAAGTGTCAAGGAAGCAAGTAGGTGAAGGTGATGAGCATCCAACTTTGTCCAGTCTGACCAATGCTCTGATTCATGGTTCACCTCCATCTGCCTTTTTTTATTTACTTGGCTCCTCTTCTGTCTTTAAATCCACAGAGCACCGCTGCTGTTGACACAGTGCGTTCCCTCAGGTTTTACAGTACAATGCTGACTTTTTTACAAATGAAAAATATTCACTATTGGTAGAAAAACTGTGACACCGTTTCAGCAGACGGTATATTTTACTTAGCTTAGGCAAATAGACATACTGAATATGCAAATGTATACATTTATCAGAACACGTGAAAGAAAACAGTAATGTGCACCAACTTTAAAATTATCATAATTACTGACTAAATCAACCAGGATAATAATGAGCTACTGATTAATCGGACTTTGTGGCTTTTCTTTGTCTTATGTGCACTAAACAAGCAATTTTATAATGTCCCCTCTGGGCATTTTTCACATGTAGACAGATGATAAACTGAGAAAATATTCTGCAAATTCATCTTTAATTTGTCACAGCCTTATAACTGACTGTGTGTACACTCGGTAGACAGTGTATTAGCCACACCTAGCTAAAACTAACGTGGTCTAATCCAGTAGTCCTGCAATAAATCCTCCTTCATGAAGATGATAATATGATCATGACTGTATTTTTATGATCTTGTCCACCCCATTTATATCAATGAGACTAGGCTAAATAATAGAAACACCTACAGCAGCTCAAGCTCCATCCTCTATAGCGATCATGCATGTGAGCCAACACCTCTGAGCAATAGCTGGACATCATCACCTTCATGAAGAAGGATTTACTGCAGGACTGTTGGACTAGACTGACTCAGTTTGAGCTACAGTGGTTGTTTCTAATAAACTGAGCAATGAGTATATATTAACTGCTAAATTCTATATAAATAATTAGATATTTATATACAAAGGTTTGCATGTTATCTGTTCTCACCGTTTTAGTTGGAGGGTAATGGCTTTCTATACAAAGCCCAGTTTTGGAAAGCGAAGCAGTTTTCATGCAGATAATAAACTTGTGCCAACAGAGTCTGTGGCTGCTGTTGCAGATCATTGTACTTTTGCAGCGTACAATTCCACTGTTAATATTTGACATTTGTGCAACACAAGCAGTTTGTCTTCCACTTTGAAGCTGGGAAGCTCAGCTGCACTTCTGTCTTTTGGCATCATTAAAATGTAGGAAACATAATTTGAATGGTGACATTTTACAGTAGCTCAGTATGGAAACTAAACTTATAATGGTCTAGGCTGGTTGGTCATTAATATTCATGACACTCTGGAAAAATCTCTGATTAGGTGCAATTTCAAAGAAAACACTGGAAATGAACCTGATTAGACATGAATCAAAGCCTATTAAATATCCTGTTTCACTGTGATATTTCTAAAAGGATCAAATCCAACACATGCAGAATTCAAGTGATGGCCATTAGCATTTTTTTTAATCAGATGACCTTAATTAAAAATGATCCATTTTAGCTGAGGTTTCTTCCTGCACAGACAGCGTATGGTTGTGGTCAGAGGTGAGCGAGGTGATGTCCGCCTCGAGCTAGTCCTGAACACTCGAGGCCGGTGGCTTCATGTTGCCTCCTCTCACTTCAGACCGGCTGTGAAGCCGAGTTGCTGTATCACATTTAACTGGCAACATCGCTGGCGGCCGCTGACCATGTCTAAAGGTCTTGGCTGTCGCTATAGATTCTGAGGAAGATAAAGCCAAAAGCCTGAATAGCCTTTCACAGCAGAGATACTCCTTCATCAAACCCTTATTTATTCTCTCTGCTCTGGTATTGTGTATGTTGGTTTTTTATATTGTTTATGATCAAAGTAAAAGTTTTTTATTCCTGTGAGTGGAATCAGTGACCCAGAAACAATTAAAAACTAAATGAGTGAACATCCAGTCACAGAAAAGATAACCCAAATAAAGTTTGTAGAAATTAGCCCAAACGCACATGCACAAACATACATGTCTTCAGTGATGCTACGAGACTGCTGCATATTGTTGGTGCAACTAGGGTTGGACGATATAAACATGCCAGTCATAAGAGAGGCTGTGTCGTCATCCATACTGGGGAGGGCTCTCGGACTGTACTGTGTGTTGCTGCAAATCACTGAGCAGTGCTTTATGGATAATATTTTTCCTTGATGTTTCAGTTATTTCACATGATGGAGTTGTCAAAAAATGGCACGTCCTTCTATTTATTTTGTCCATTAACAATTTTCTATGGATTTATTTATTTAAGGAGTAATATATCATTATATATATATATGACTATTATGAAAATTATTACTACTGCGATTTTATCTGTTTCACCCACTACTGTGAAATGGTGGAAGAAAATGTAAGGTATATTACATGTTTATTTACAGTAATTGCTCATTTTTATGCTACAGTTACTTTAACCTACAAAACATAAACATCCTCTGAAATTGTATATTAAAAGCAAATCAAAGGTAAATGAAACACTGTACTGTATATCCACAGGTTTTTTTTACTTTTGCTCAAGGAAAATATCATAATGCTTCATCCATCGCTGCTACTACTAATGAATGCTTTCCTAATGAATTAATAGTTATTTCTTTGACAAACTGAATTATACTTTTATAACATTTACAGTTGTTTACAACTGAGCAAAGCAGCAGATATTTACAGTTGAGTAACTGAAACTGAAAAAATACTTAACACCCTTTAAGGTGCTGGAAATAAATTTCCTGTCAACTGACTCCTTGGTAAATGACTAACTTTTTCAGCACTGGAGCATTTGGACAAATGAAAGCCAACTCCGGTGCAGACGTGTTCCGTCTTTGTTCATGTTCCTAAGCTGTAACTTGATTTTGCTTCATGTGCGTTGATGTGTTTGTGTCCGATGTAGGGGTAGTTTGTGCAGTGTGAAAAGCGCTGACATTTCTCTGAGTACTTTTTACTGAATGAAAACAAAGCAGCTTTCACAGAAATCTACAATACTTTGCCCTTTAATATTCAATGAAATCTCCAACCAAACATAACTGAACATAGCTGCTGTTTGCCATGTTTTTCTGAAACTGTGATTTTCTCATTTTCCTCTACAGGCTCTCTACAACTCAATAAAGAATCAGAAGCTACATTGGACACTGTGAGTAATTATGCACTATTATTCACCTTATACACTATTTTTTAAAGTTATCCTCCATTCTGCCCCAGCGTCTGCCTCACTTTGCACTATGCACACAGGGAACAGTGAAGGATATCGATTAACTTCTTAGCAAGCTCATTAACGACGCGAGTGTTGTCTGGCATGTGAAGGAAAGATTAGTGTGTCAAGGGTTGCTATTCTGGATCGCAGCTTCAGAGTGCCTCAGAGATGCCAATTAAGTCACTCGCTTTCCAAGCTTTGTTGCCATAGTTACAGCACCATGGATACGACTCCATAGTTACCACATTGCTCGCATCTCTCCTCTCTGTGTTCTCTCAGCAGCAAACACACACAGACACCAACAGATAGTGGACGTATACTGTAGATCCACACAGGGAAGACATCTGTGTGTGTGTGCGCGCGTGCATGTTGGCTTCTTCATATGTGAGCACAAAAAGAGACGGTGACTAGGAGATAGAGAGGTAACTCAGTTTAAACGGCTCTTTACCTGCATCCTGTACAGAGGTGTGACCACAGCCTCCCACTACCTTTCCAAAAATAGCAGCAAATCTCAAAGCAGCTAAAAGTGGCCAGAGCAGATCAAGGAGGACAACAGACATATAGACGTCTATTTAAACAGTGCCTCTGCATAAGAAGCTGCGTGGTGATAGAAAAGAAGCAAAAGCAAAGGCACCTCCAAACAAACAGAATTACAGATTAAGGGATTAATCCCACAGCAGACTGATTTTTTTGGTATGGACACATGTTTGTTGTTAATATTTTAGCTGGATTAGAGCCTGTCTGTGCTGCTGTTCTGCTTTACAAGCCTTATTTGAAAGCAGAGCACTGTGCCCTGTTTGCCACTGCTTTCACACTCCGCTTGCTTAGTTAATGTACATTTCATCACGCAGAGTAGGCTTTCTCACTTCACAACCCAGGGACCAACAGCCTGTGACAGATAGACCTGAGCTCTGCATTGGGAAACTATGGTTTGCAGTTTGCAAATTGTAATCACAGCACAGTGAGGTGTCCATTCTACTGTGTTCTATTCCTTTCTATATATAGGCCAGGCCAGCATTGATTTAGTCATTTCCTCCCAGATTTAAGCTTAAAAAACATCACAGTATAGTCATGGACATGTGAAAGACGTGTGAAACAAACCGCTTGAAGTGACTACATAAATATGAACTGTATATGTGAAAACTGGCAACTCATCACAGGTGTGTGTTTGTGTGGGCGTGCTGTTTTTTGTGCCCCTCAATCTAAAAACATTAATGGCAATAGAAGTTATTTCACACCCCCACAGAGAGACACGCACATGGCCACTCGCAGCGCTGCAGTTGGATGCACCCACATGTTCTTCACTCTCACACACACACACACACACACACACACACACACAAAACACAGAAATGTACAGTACTGTACACACATGCTTCCTCATTCAGCAGTGGGGGTGGAGAGCAGAAGAGGTGGTGGTGGGCATTGTGTAATGAAAGACAGATGCAACAAGTCAGAGATACGGGAAGGTGCAGAGCTGTGCATCGAAGGACGAGTGTGGAGCTGTTATTGCTTTTGTTCTGCTAATCCCGTTTCCTCTCCTCCCTCCATGGCTTGAATCATCATTCCAGCCCTATTAAAGATGAGATATCTACACATAATTCTTTCAGAATAGTCACTGAAAATCTAACAAATGTTTAAATAAACCCTTCTCTGGATGATATAAAGGTAATACAGAGATGAAATAAAGCAGCAGCCCTAGTGAATGAGGAGCAGTGTTGTCATGTTTGAATGAATTAGTCGTCCTCTTTCACTTCACTGTGTTTGCAGTGTTGTTGCTGTTTAGCAGAGATGAAAAAGATGCAGCAACATCTGCAGCTCCTCTGTCACCTGGGCCGTCTGTCCGACTTCACATCGTATCAGCATCGCCTCCTTTTCTGTGGTTTTTCCTTTCCTGTCTTTCATTTCCTTTGTTTTTCTTTTTTCTTTTAGTTAATTTCCTTTGTTTTGTTTCTTTTTTCTTCTGTCGCTTTCCCCCTTCCATTGTTTTCTTTTCTTTCTTCTCTTTTTTGTTTTTCTGTCCTTTATTTCCTTTCATTTCTCTTTTCTCTTTCCATTTTGCTTGTTTCTTTTCCTTTCTTGCCAGCTTTGTTTTTCCCACCACCTTTTCTTGCTAATATTTTCTTTTCATCTCCTCTCACCCGCTTCTCTTCATCTTTCCTTTCCTTTCTTCCTTTCTTCTCCTCTCCTCCTTTGTGCTTTTGTTTCTGTTGTTTCTCCCCTCCCCTCTTTTCCTTTCCTTTCTTTTCATGTCCTTTCCATATTGCTTCCTTTCCTCTCATCTCCTTAACATCCCTCATCTTTCCATTCTCACTCATACCACTGTGCCATCTGAGGAGGCTCAGCTTTGTCTTTCCTTCTTCTGCTCATGTTTCCTCTGTCTCTGTTTCTCCTCCATCCATCCCCCTACTCTCCAGCTCCTCTCTACTTTGTCTCTGTGTGGAGAGGGATGCAGGCAGGCCAGCAGTTACCAGGCAACAGGCTAAATGCTCATTGGCTCCGTCTCTGCCTCTCGTTCTCTCTAGCTGCTGCATGGGGTTAACTGCTGTTATGTACTGTTGGTTACTCATAGCATGGCCTCAGGGGGTTCGGCATCCAACCATTTTTCTATTTTCAGGCTGAACTTTCGTACGGGTGCCGCCTTGTGAGGTAACAAGTGGAATTGCCATGTTACCTCCTTGTGCAGACACAGACATGTTTGCTGTTATAGCCTAAAGCATCTACTGTATAATCTGCTAATGTGACAAATCCCTGTAAAACCACTATAAGAGTCTGTGCATTGTGGTGAATTATTTAGCAGATATTATCACTGCTGTAGCAGTGAGTCTTCCAGGTCCACCATTCAAGCAAAATCCATATTGTCCTTTACTTAAATTATCTGTAATATATTTTGATACACACGATGTGTCAGAAGAGGCAGGAGTTTGTGCTGCTGTTGTGTTTATCTTAGCCTCACTGATATAAATGGGGTAGACAAAGAAGCAGAAACTGTCATGATTCGGTTCCGCTGCTTCCTGTCCGGCTTTTATTTTGACGTTTTGTTTCACCTTAGTTTCGGTCTTTTTACGTTCATCATCACTCACATTGGTTTCACCTGTTTCGTTATTGTTTGCACCTCTATTTAGGCAGCGACCTCCCACCAGGACGCTGCCAGATTGTTCTAGACCCCAGCTCTGACTTTCCAGCATTTTCTTCGGTTTTGGTATTTTGTGTTTCTGACCCGGACTGTTACATTTGGTATATTCGTTTCTGCTTCGCCCTCTTGTCTCGGACTGCCACAGTGTATGATATCGGACTTCCCTCTGGACTACGTATTTTGGATCACCTCTGTTGGATGTGTTTGCTGGCTCTGACCTCGGACTGTTAAGGACATGTGAGTTTTGTGTTTTCACCGTGTCTTGTATGGTTTTCTTTTGTTCAACGTTAGTTCTCTTAATAAAGAGACGGTTTTGTTTTACACTTCCTCGTCTGGCCATTTAATTGAGTTCACCTAACACTTTTCAGCCGCATTACACGCTCCGTTTCTGACAAACACCAGGCAGTATAATGCAGTACAGTGCAACAGCAGCACCAAGGAGGATTTACTGTAGGACTGTTGGAATAGCTTAATTTAGTTGTAGCTAGATGTACCTAATAAACTGTCAACTGAGTGTTTTTAGTGTGCATTACAAAATATTTTAAATTATTTAGGAGAGATTAAATGTATTCACATTGCTACAGCAGTAATATGTTTACAAAAGTGTCTTATATTTTTTATATGTACAAAACATAAAAAATGTATAATGTATTATAGAACATTTTAAAAATGTAATGAAACAATAAGATAAATAAAACAAGTTAATAAAAAAAGTAGCTGGTAGACTTGAATGTACAATAAAGCAAAAATTGTAACAAAATATAATAGTTATGATGGCGGCGCGTATGCACGCAGCGGCCCTGGACCCTTGGCTCCAAGCTAAATTTCATTGTACGTGTCACAATGACAATAAAATAAAGCTGCTGCTTCTTCTCACAAAATACATAAAACAGATAAGACTAAAATTTGGATAATCAAACATTTAAAAATGATAATATAACAGTACTGATGAACAAAAGGACAAAATAAAACAGATAAAGGGGCTAGTACACAGGAATAAAGTACACAAGATAAAAACTAAACAGGACAGGATAAAAAAGATGTACTGAGGTGAGGCTTGTTTTCCAGGACGTCCTCTCACCCAGGCACCGTTCACAAGAAACAAAGCTACCGTCAGAGACTCTGCAGCTCATCAGGATCCTCATTTACAAAGATGTTTCCTCAAGGCCTGTGTGGACAGTGCACCCTCAGTCCAGCAGCCACAACTCACTGCCTGAAAACTCTGTGTAATAAAGAACAGAGTCCGGGAAGGTTCATTATATTGCCAGCGTTGCAGTTTCACAGCATTAGTTGACCTGGATTTACAGTAGTACACTTGCTTTCCTCTCCACCTTAAATGATGCCTCCTGGGTCTCATTGTTGTAGTTTAGCCACCATTTCTTCTTCTCTGACTTCTTTTGAGCGTTTTACAGCATTTCCAGATCTCAGCAATTAACTTATACCGAGAGGAGTGATGGCCATTAAGATGCAAGTTGAAATAAAATGCATGAGCTGCCTCTCCTTCTAACTGGCTTTTAACGTGTTTGATGTTGTTTCTGCAGTTTTAGTGCAAACAGCCTTCATCAAGTCCAGGGCAGGTCTCCTTCTTGGAAAAGTGAACATTTTCTCCTCATTAACTTTGAGATTCGAGTGGTTGTAGGCACAACAGCTTTTTATCTCAGACATTTTGGGCCTACAGTGATGACCACACTCATCACTATGCTGTAAAATACCAAGAAAATATGTGATTACAGTCAGAATCAAAGTCAGCTTTATTGGCCAGGTGTGTTGGACACACGAGGGTACAGCAGCTCTCAATGTGTATGTACATGGCCTTATGTAAGGCAGCACTGGGCGAGTAAACAATATAAGGCTGAGAACAGAAGTAAAGAAGTAATGTGCAATCAAGCAAAGGAATGTGCCTTAGGAGTAAAAATAAAGTACTATATACACACAGTCTGGATTCAACGGATCAATATGTACAAGGTATATATTTACTGGTATTGCACTGAGGGTTATTGTCCAGTCATACTGTCATGGGTCAAGTGTTCATCAGAGTGATGGCCCGGGGGGCCAGATTTCAATCAGCAGACCAGATTTTACTTGTTCAGGTTCATGTAGTTCAGAGTGTTTCATAGATAAGTGACAAACTGATAATAATAAGAAATGTAAAGAGCACACCGCAGATTTTAAAAAAGAAAAATGGTAAACATCAGATAATAAAACGATAAAATAGATTAAAATAAAATAGGTAAAACGGATAAAGGCCAATGACATGAAATAAAACGCTTTATTATACCGAATATAATAAATGTGTAAACAATAAAGCCTGTAAAATAAGTCTGTTCAAACATCAGGTTAAAAGAGTTGCACTAAAAGATGTCAACACTTTCAGCTGCTTGTAGCAGCTTTCAAACAGCACTACTACACACACTGAGCTTTTTAATGACTTCCCATCCATGTTGACCTATAAATTAAGACTCACATTGTTTGTTATATGTTGAATTATCATCTCTAATATGCTAAATATTGGATATAATCAATGGAATACGAGTCTTCCACCCTCTGCCCTTCTTTATAAAGCTTCAGTTTGTGTTGCCCTCAAAGGTGTCCTGTCTTACTTCTAGCAGGATGAAGAGTAGTGGTGAAGGTGCCCCTGTTTTTGACTTCTAAACAGGAAGAAGATAGATGGTGTCACTCTGTTGCTGTTGTATTTTCTGATCAAGAAGAGTGGAGACTGCTTCTGGGGATAACAGGAGCAGAGCACAGGGAGAGGAGGATACAGCTTCCTTCACTCAGTTTTCCCCAGATACACGATGCTTTGTGAATGTCTTGTGCAACAAGGCACCGGCAGTGCACACTGTTATTACTCATGTGTCCTGTATGTAATAAAAGTTTGCCAGTAAGCGTGTGAACCCTCTGAACCTCTTGTCCTGTGCTGTTCCTTGTGAAACAGGCGCAGAGTGAGAGGCACATGGACAGGATGAGTGATGTGTTTATTTGTAGCTGCTAATGAGACATGACACATAAGTGTTGCTCACCATGGAGTCCGGTTTTTGTTTTTTCTGTCTCCATAGCGACAAGGAAGAGCTGCGGAAGTCATTTTCGGAGCTTGGGGACAGCCTGTGCGATTCCAACACTCCCAGATCCATGAAGGGGGTGGGTGGCAGCGGGAAGCACAGGTCAGATGAGATGCAGCCCTTGGGAACGCTGCTGTACAAAAACGGGTTCTTGGTCCGCAAAGTCCACGCTGACTCGGATGGCAAGAGAAGTACGCCATGTTTGTCCGTCCTATGGTTCGGTTTCTTCTTCTTGAGCTTGAATCCCACATCAAGGTTTAGTAGCTGTTGTGGAACATTTGATCATTTCACATAAACGCAGTAGTGGAAGAAGTACTCCAGTCCTTTACTTAAAAGTAAAAGTGCCAGTACCACAGTGTAAAAGTACTCCATTACAAGTAAAAGTTCAAAAAACTCAGTTTTGACACTGCTTATATAAGTGAAACTTTAAAAAACAACAACAACAAAAAAGATATTAGATAGTGTTTCCTTAGATTAAGGTGTAATGTTAACACATTTTGTCTCCTCACAGCACCAAGAGGAAAGCGAGGGTGGAAGACCTTCTACGCCATCCTGAAAGGGCTGATTCTCTATCTGCAGAAAGTAAGTCTCTCACAGTACTGCAGTTTTTTAACATGTGCCAAGTAAAAAGGTCTAAAAGATAGTGTGAGAAGCTGTTTATAACTGCTACTACTTGATATTCATTATTCAACCTTTAAAGTAACAGGTGACTGCATCTCTATAAACATTCTGTTTTGCATTCAGACCAGCAGGAGATTTGTAGCAGGTATACCTGTGGATGTCTGTAGAAAGCAAACAAACATGTTCATCCTGCCTACAGTCCCCTGTAAGGCTTTATTATAATGAAACATCAGGGACCACAATCATCTTTGCAGCTACAGGGAGGTGTATCCTGATGCCTGTTTCCTGTTTGCATGTCTTAAAAGTGTTAGGCCATAATGTGGAGGAGCTGGCGCTGAGCAGAGGAGCCATATGCATTGGTAGACCTGACCTCCACCAGCACAACAGGCCACTGTGGCTCCAGCTTCCTCCCTGACTGGAGAGAAAATATAGCATCAGTGATGAGCCTGTAATGACTCTGCAGCTTCTAGGACTCTAACCTTTTTTATAGCTACTGACTGGCGTGTGTTGGAAGTATCAAACATGTGTGCACTGAAAAGTTGCCATCGAATGCCTGTTGGGACTCGTAGTCTTTTGTTTACCTCATTATCCATCAGATAGCTCAGAAATTCAACCCAAATTTAGCTAATTTTATCCTGTATTAGAGTCAAAGGTTATCACAGCTGCTTGTGTTTAATATCCAAGAACTTTGGTTTCTTTTGATGAATAAATAAAAAGGACATAGTAGAAAACATGGTTTTGATTGTATAGTAAGTGTCTGAAATAATCTTAGTCTGTAGATGGAACACAGAGTGCATCATGATCGTCTTATGCTTTTCCAGACTGGGGCTTATCAGTTGTTTTCATAAGGGGTGGAAGCAAAACTGTTGTGTGTATATGGCCATTTTCTCTCACCAACTGCAGTAATTGTTATAAGCCCTCAGTGGTAATCATAGCACTCATTCCTCATTTATAACTGTGATGCCAGGGGGAGTATAGGCCTGATAAGCAGCTGTCTGATGAGGACCTGAAGAACGCTGTGTCCATCCACCACTCTCTGGCCATGAAAGCTTCAGACTACAGCAAAAGGCCCAACGTGTTCTACCTGCGGACGGCTGACTGGAGGGTATACCTCTTACAGGCACCGTGAGTCTGCCCATTTTATGCTTCTCACTGAGTGGAGATACTGCATAGAGAGTAGCAGACCTGACATGGACACATACTATACACACCTACATGGCAGCATGAGTTTACTTTAGACATCAGGTTACTGGACCTACTGGAGAAAACCAGCTGGAACTGTGTAATTGAGACAAACACTTTTAGACAACTGTTCTTCCGACACTTGTACTTGATCTTGTCCTGTGTCAGTATGACAGTGACCTTGTGTAGTTTTGTGTGGAAGAACTTGACCAGCCTGCACAGATCCCCGTCCTCAACCCCGTCGAACACCTTTGGGATGAACTGGAACACTACGAGCCAGACCTCATCACCCAGCTTCAGTGTTGGACCTCACTACTCAGCCAGGGTTCAAATATGGTGGAAAGCCTGAGCCAGTGGAGTGGAGGCGGTTATAGCAGCAGATTCATGCTTTGTAATCATACATTCAGCAGTTAGTGCACATATGGATGGCCACATACATTTGGCCATATAATGTTAATCACAGCTGAGCATTTAGCCTCCGCCAGCTGTGCACATGTGCTTGTGGTGTGCAGAGACTAGATGCTGAGGACACGTGGAGCAGTGACACTTGCGCATGTTGAGCAGGATGTAGGGTGAATGTTGAGACCAAGGTGAAGGTGTGTACGGCATGCATGTGCTAGCAGGGTCCAGGAAGTGGCACATGAGTGGCTGCATCGTTCCACCCTCAGGAGGACGGGCTCTGTGCTCTAGTTGCAGCTTGAATTTGTCCCAGATACTGAACCCCTCTCTGTGTTGCTCTCCTCTTCCTCTCTTTCTCCTCTTTGTCTGTCTATCTCTCTTTCTGTCTCTCCATTTCTCCCCAGGGATTTAAGCAAGGTTGTCTGATTCAGTCTGATATTTCTTATGGGCTCCTAATGGGTCTCCTAGTGTAAAACAGGCCCCCATTTCTCATGCATTAATTGGCTTCAAGAGAATATCTTTATCAACAGTAGGGCTGCATTTTCCAATACTTATCCTTTTGATATTGTCATCTAGCCTTACAGCACCATGGAGGGGACCTAATAAGTGTGTTTTTACCGTGAGAGCTGTTGGTGGTTGTTTGTTGTGACTGTGTGTGTGTTATTATCACAGGAACGCAGAACAGATGCAATCTTGGATCACACGAATCAACACGGTGGCCGCCATGTTCTCAGCTCCTCCCTTCCCAGCAGCCATTGGCTCGCAGAAGAAGTTCAGCCGGCCACTGCTGCCAGGAACGATGTCCAAACTGTCTGAGGTATCATAATGTTAACAGCCACCTCTCATGTCTGAAGCTGTTCTGAGACTAGTCTGGGTCAGGTCCTGTACCCTGGAAACTCATTAAAGCTACTCAATTCAGATTTTTCAGAAATAAAAGTAATGATCAGTATTGCACAGCCATTTGCAATAGGAGCTGACACATAACTTTTCATAATGGCAGAGCAATTAGAATGAAAATTTCATGAACAAACACTCCACTAAACACAAAAGTAATATATTACTAGTGGCTACTGGTGGGTACGATTCCTGGCATTTCATTCTAGACGTCAGTCTGGTGTGAAACGTGGTCGGAGATACATTAGGGTTGTGTGTTGTTTTTTGTTCTAGTCCAAAACACAAATTAAATCAGTAACATCAATAAACAGCCTGAGAGCAATTATGTCCATGGCAATATATTAATGTCATCATGAGAATAAATGTCCTCAGTTTTTCAATCCAGTTTTTATTATAGCCAACTTTCTTTCTTATAACAACAATGTTGATGCT
>NW_018127947.1:901281-910222 GCF_001952655.1 Monopterus albus | reverse complement strand
GTTCTATTGAGCAATATATGTTGTTACACCATGACCAGTGAGAGAAAAGTGTCATTGTAATGTAAAAATGTTGTCACAGTGGCACCAAAACACTGACATACATAAGACCACTGAGCTTTGGCTACAGGGAAACATGTGATATATTACTTTACAACAACAATGAAATCAATATTGTATGTGTTTATCAAGGTTCTTGGTTGCAGGCTATGGGCTCAAATGCATGACTCAGAAGGGGAAGTTCGATAGAAACTCGATATATTGCGTCTGTAGTTCAAAATGTCTTTGTCTTTGTTGCAAAAAGAGTAAGGTAGGCAAAAAGTCCTAAAGGAAAGGCAACAAAGGGACTTTACATCATCTAATCAATAAGTAAACACAGTGTTCTTCTTTCTCTGTAATTCCCATGATGGCCAATTGACAAATATTTTTGTCTAGTAAACCTCTGACACCGGTCAGCGTGGTGCGGACACAGTGGCGGTTCTACACTGAATTACTACCCGGGCGAGACCCTGCTCTGAGCTCAGATTATTTTCTTTCCCAGTGCTTGTGCCACCCCCCACGTGTCATGAAAAAATGCTGCCCCGGGCGGTTGCCCGGTTCGCCCATGCCAAAAACCGCCACTGTGCGGACAGTCTGGTCAGCTGCTACTATCTCAGCTCTTTAGGCAGTGCTGCTGACAGGACAGCCAGACATCTGGGTCAGAGGACAGAGGTCGGATTCAGTGCTTCAGTGGTGCTTACCCTCCTCTTGACATGGGACTTCAAGAAAGTGGCTGGTGAATGTGTTGGGGAGCTGGTTAGACACTGATTAGCGGACAGGTGGGGACAGGTACACAGTAATGCAGTGGGATAAAATAAGCAAGACAGAAAAAATTAAACAGGCATGTGGTTTATTGTTTCCTCATCTTGCTTGATGGCAGTGTTGACCTTGTGCTTACAGGAGGAGCAGGTCAGATCCCATGAAGCTCGATTCAGAGCCATCTCCACGGAACTGGCTGAGCTGCGCTCTTATCCTCCTGACCGCAAGGTCAAAGGGCGCGAGCTGGAAGAGTACCGCCAGCGAGACGAGTATCTGGAGTTTGAGGTGAGTTGGACTCAGAGAAAGATGTGAATGGCAAAAGCAGTTCATCATTAAATCATTGTTAGAGAACTGCAGACCTCTCAGTCGTCCAGTCCTAAATTTGCTGCCTTTCTCTTACACACTCCCACTTCAATAGAAAACACGGTACGGGACTTACATCATGCTTCTGCGAGCTAAAATCCGAAGCGGTGAGGAGGACCTGTCTGTGTTTGAGTCGCAGCTCCTGGAGGACAACGCGCTGCAGAGGGCTCACTCCAGTCCCACGCTGCAGGACAGCAGCCAGGCCAGCATCGCCAGCAGCACCCGGGACGGAGGCAACAGCAGCAAAGCCAGTGGCTGCAGCAGTAAGCTTCGGCCGGAAGGCCAGAGGCACAGCTACCGACAGGCAGTCAAAAAGTGAGAAGGGGCGGGGGCGCCGGGAGCGGCACGGCGTTGCACTGCCAGCGGCAGGCTGTCTCCCTGCATAGGTTTTTATTAGAGATCCAGAAGGCTTTGGAGCTCTGCTTGATGGGGGAGGAGGAGTGAGGGTCTACCCCACACCCTCCCCCAACTATGACGCCCTACCCGGCACCCCAGTCTTCTTACCTACAGAGGCGCTGCAGATCCTGTGACTGTTAGCGTGGCTGGAAACCCCAGCGAGGATGTTGGAGCAGAAGGTGGGGAAGTCACAGACCTGCAGACACGAGGTGTCTTTGAGAACGTTCGCTGGGTGCGGCAGCTGACTGTACTGTGCACTGAGATACAGAGGATGCCTGCAGATTGAGCAGGGCACCACATGGGGACCTACATCCAGCATCCTTTGCTTTTCTCCCCTTTGTTCTTTCAAGACACCTCTATGACCATGCTCTCCCTCCTTATTTTGTGACCGTTTGGGACCAACCACATTTACACATTTTAAAACATCACATCCTACACAACTGAGGATTTGATATCAGATGGATTGTTACCGCTACTCTGATCTGAAGTGCTGTGACAGTTCCTGGACTTGTCATATATCAGCAGGTCTCCCGGAGCCATTACATTCCAGTTCCTTGTTTTGCCACATCACCATGGTGTGTTCACATTCCACACAGGAGCCTGGCGGAGCAGCTTTTAGCTCCTGTGCGTATTTCACTAAGGGCGGCGTCAAACTGAATCTTCTGACAGTGCACAACACGTAATGAAGAAGAGCTGAGGGTGCAGCATGAGATGGTGCAGCTCGTCTCTCCTCTCCTCTCCTCTCTACTGATGGCCATGTAGAGGCGACAGCATCAGTAAAAGTTCACAGTGCTCCTGATATGCAGCAACACAACTGTATCTCATAAGGAGACGTCTTCTTTTTTGCTCTACTTGAACAGACGATCTCTTTCCCAGTTGCTTTTGCTTCTGTCCTGTGACGTGCTTTTGTTCTCTTTCTACTTCTTAGCTGAATGTTGTTTTCTCCGGTGATCCGCATGCCTGCATCCAGCTCAGCTTCTTTTAGGCCTTTTACTACTTTGGGGGCAAACCCGAGGGCAGCACAGTCGTTCTCTGGGCTCATTCAGGCCTTTCTTCTCATGCCACTGCCATATCCCAACATGTAATCCTTGTCTGTATGTATAACCTCTCATTTATGAGCCCTATTTTAACACTCACCAGGCAGACCCTGAATGTTCTTGTTTTTTCAGTATTTTTACAGTATTTTACAGTTGTTTGTTGATGTTACTCCTCCTGTGTACAATAAGTCTATGATGAAGTCTGATACTGGAAATGTAAAAGGAAATATGTTATCCATACTCTTTGTAAACATCCAGGATACGTTGTACATAACGCTGAACACTTATATTGTAGGCTATATTACAGTATATTTACAATATATTCAACACACTATGATGAGATTTATTAGACATATACAAAGACGACATCTTGTAAGTCTGAAAAACTAATCATGTGTTTAGATTTTTCCTTACATGGTGGTGATAATTCAGCACAATATGAGTATTATAGTAAAGCCTATGTACCTGTCAAAGATTAGTAAGTGATCATGTGAGGATTTCAGTTCCTGGGGGAAATATTCCAAAGACAGCAGGATTTTAATTGGATTGGGTTTAATGTTTTTGTTAATGCATGAAGAAGGTGAAGAGTCTCAAAAATGGAAGAGAGCGTGGTAATAAAAAGTCCTTATTTAGAAGGTAGTGGGGTCTAAATACTGAACCACATAATGTTTGGAAGAAAGGATTTGAGTAGCCGCAAACACCTCATAGCATTATCGATATATAGCCATTTTCTACTCAGGCTTTAACCGACACCTTGAGCAGCTGCAGTGCCAGCGTCCAACCAGCAGGGAGAGCTGTCAGCGTTCACTTACGTTCTTTCAGCCATAATCACACCTGCTGCACCTGCAGTAAA
This sequence comes from Monopterus albus, assembly GCF_001952655.1. NCBI lineage: Eukaryota > Metazoa > Chordata > Actinopteri > Synbranchiformes > Synbranchidae > Monopterus > Monopterus albus. Next base: position 906,778 of record NW_018127947.1, on the reverse strand, counting down.
TATGCATGGCATCGCCCACTCACCCGAGGACGGGGGTGGGTACTGGCAGGGCTAAATGACACAGCTATGGATGTCACGTCGTGTGTGAGTGTGTGTCTGTCTCTGGTTTGTAGATGTTGGCGTGTGCATGGTGTGGCTGGATGTTCAGAGGAGGCTATTTCACAGGGCTGTAAGAACTTTCCAGCCAGTTTCACGCTATCTAATGCAACTTTCATCCAGCTTCGGTTCCCAAGACGTTAACTAAATGTATAGTTTGAATTTGTACAGTTTCTAGAACAGAAGATTGAATATTCAGGCTTAGCAGGGCATAGTGTTTGCATCTCAGTCATGTTTCTGTCTGTTAGAGCTCAAACTATTAGTCAATATACTCATTAGATGATCAACAGGAAATTAATCTGCAGGTATTTTAATATGTTTATTGTTTAGGTGATTTTTCAAAATGCCCAATAGCCCCCAGTTCCAGCTTTGTATTAATGAGGATTTACTTCCTTTTTCTTCTCATGTGTAGTAAAACTCAGTATCTTTGCATTTTAGTGTTTGCTGGATTAATAGAAATATGGCTGCAACTAACAATTGTCCATAAAACTCAGAATGATTAATCAGTTATCAAAATAGTTGCAGATTATTTTTTATCAATTGACTAATTGATTGCTTGATTAATCATTGTACCTTTAAAAAGGATCCATTAAAAGAAACAGTGCTGAACAATTAGTCCATAATGAAAATAATCATTAGTTGAAGCTCTGCTGAGTTTTATTTTCATCTCAACATCTGCTTTTCTCACCTGCACGCCCCATTTTCCTTTTCCTCTGTCTCTGTTCATTGTGGTGCTTTTAAAAAGTTTGTATGTTGTTGCCATAACTGACATTGAGACGTTACAGCTTTGTGTTTATTAACAGTGTTGGAGCCTGCTGTTTATAATGTGTCACAGAGCAGCCAGTCTCATGATGAGAATATACCAGTAGTGCATAAATATTAGAGCACTTCTCAGAGCTCATCCTGAAACTTAAGTCTTTTTATTCCACACTTAAGCAGCTATGTTAAAGTAACCTTTTTGTGTATTGTTTAGACACAGTGTAGACATTTTTCACGCAATGCATTATTAACTGAACCAAGCAGCCACAGCTTGCACATATAGTTTTGCGCAGATGTATATTTTACAAAACAACCTCACCACCAGGTCCGTTGCTCAGTGTTCTGGAGCTTCTGATTGTATCACGCGCTCTTCTCCTTCACATGGGGTTTGTCCAGCTCCCAAGAATACATAGTTAATCAGATTTCCTCTATTTCTCCAAGCGCTTTGTTTTTGTCAGCTGATTTTTCCAAGGTTAGGACTGAACTCGCAATCTCACATGTACATGCCAACTGAAACTATTAATTGAACTAAGTGAAATTTACCTGCAACTGTTTTGATTATCAATTAATCTTTGCAGGTATTTTTTCAAGCAAGTAAGCCAGAAATTCTCAGCTTTTCTTTAACGGTAAATTTATTTGTATGCTGGCGTGTTAATCAGACAAACCAAGCAACATAAAAATGTCAAATTTGAATGTCAGAATTGATGTTTTTCACAATTTTCTTACATTTTACAGACTGATTAATTGGGAAAATAACCTTTATAATATTCACAAAGATTGTCATTTATTATGATTTAAAGAACTAATAGATGATCATTCAACTGAAAAGTTTAATTGATTTTTTTTTTACTAACTGGAGACTGCACTGAAACAACATCTAAACTAAGTAAATCAAATCAAACATAACGAGCGCAGCAACTTAATCTTACCTGTGTATTACATGTAGTCTAGGCTCAGACTTTATAGTGACCACACAGTACGTCCTCTCGTCCTACCCCATGTGTTGTCAGAGAGCAGCTCCAGGATCTCCTCTGCACTGGTTGGCATGGAAATGAGTGACTGGTTCCCCTGGTGATTGTGCAGTGATGCTTCGGTCAAAGTCACCCTGTTGTTAATGCATCCACAGCGGTAGAATACCTCTGTTAAAACAGCGGTGCTGCCTGCAACCGTTTGGACAAACTGTCCTTTCAGTGTGTACCATTTCCATCACAGTGTCATTTCTGAATGTGATGTGTAAATAAAGCATGAGATATTATGGCCTGCTTTCATTTATATTATGGTTAGAGTATTAAAAGAGGGTTAATATAATATAATAAAGTAAGTCAACACTTTTTTTACTGTCCATGGTCATGTTTTTTATCAATATGGATGAAGGAAATGGCTATATTTAATGCTGCTGTATGCTGTTGTGTTTTAGAGAGCCAGCTCATACAAATGATTTTACATGTAGAGGATTGGTCTGATCCATCTCAGTGTTTTTTAGACTGGTGCAGGTAAGGCAATGTTCATTTTCTGCTACACACAGTGAGCTACATGTGTCACTGCCTTGTGAAAACTTACCAAGGAAATGTTTGTGAACTTCTCATCTCGGGAGGCATAGAAGATAAAATAAAAGTGTTTTGAGAGGTTAACAGTGTCTGAATGTCATTGTGTGGAATCTAAGTGCATTTACTACAGGGTACTTGTACTTCACTTGAGTAGGTAAATATTTCTACTTTCTACTTCACATATATTGTACATGTTGCTTTACTACATTTATTTCACAATGTGTAGTTTTTTAAAAATAAATCAAGTGTTTTTAACACTATTTTAGGTTTTGTTTCTTACCCCCAGGTCTATAATATATAGCTATACAGTATATTTTTAATTCATTGGAGAACAACAAATTAATCTAGGCAAAATTTTAAAATGGAACTAGACCTTCATCTGTGTATGAGGTGCAGCATAATAAATCAGAATATACTGAATGGATAATTAAAAATAAAAGGCTTTTAATAAGTAGCTTAAGGACATATACATAAGACAAATTATATTGGCACACATCTTCCTCAGAGTGTCTCAAAGAAGGTAATGAATTTTTTAAACAACTGACAATAGAGATGATGAAGACACTTGTCAGTTTTTATTTATTTAGGCTTCTTAACATTTAATTTAACTGTTCTTTTTAATGAATTTAAAATGTCAAACCAGATCATGGGTGGATAATAATGAAAAAAAATAACAAGATTTAAATCATACACCTCTCTAAAATAAAAATAAGTCAAAGCTGAATTTGAATCAGAATCTAGCAATCAAACCTTGTTTGTTAGCTGTCAGGGGAAAAATAGTATTTTTGGATGGGTGGGAAAAACAACACCGGATAGAAATGTTTTATTCTTCTATATTATAAAGACATTTACAGTTGCAATTAATTGACTGTATGACTTATGAATGATTTATTTAAAAATCTTGTTATAATGAAGTGGGATTGTGAAACTGTGACCCAGGGTAAAAGACTGGGATAAAAAAATTTAAAAAAGAGAATTAGTACAATTTGGTACAGTAGTACCCATTCTCAGCCACGCTCCAGTTCAGCGGGGGGCGGTAAAGCGCGTAAAGCTGTTTGACAATCATCAAATAACCACAAAAGAAGAAGAGGCGCGTTGTGTTGTTGAACCGACCCGTTTCATTTTCAAGAATCATAGCCGGGGATTGTGGTGACAACACGCAGCAAAGTACATACTGTATTTGGTGCACTGACCCAAAAACAAGAAGACAGCACATATTCGACAACGGCCCATGACACTGCTATACAAACCCAAAGTAAGTGTCAAAACGCGTTTTAACAGTAGCTCATCTCAAAGACGCCGAAACGTCACTTAACTGGCGTCGAAGCCTTCAATTCCAGATGCTAGAAAGCTAGTGAATGGCTCCGGCTATTTCCTGAAATTCATAGCTACGGCTAAACTGTTGACGGTGCGTTGGTCAGTGAGGTAGCAAATGTGGCCAACATTAGAAAACTGTTTGCTTAATTTTTGCATTTTCATACCTACCGTCAATTGTTAAATATGTTATGTGTAAGATTAGATAGAGTGCTACTACCTTATTGTCTCTAAACGTCAGCATGTCAACATTACTGTGCTAACATCGAAAGTATTTTGACAGGAGATTTTCCGGGATGTAGTCTTGTAGCTGGTACCTGTACTTGATAGCTTTGTTTAGCTAAAATACAATATAAAACATAAACGCACTGAAATATAACTGTAACAGTTTTTTGTTAATGTGAAGCATAACCTTATAGCTACAGCGGCAAATGCGGTTTATTTCAGTTGTCTTGTGATTCATAGTTTTCTCTATAGAATGCCTGAAAAGGATGAAACCACTTGTAATACTTTCCAACAGACCAGAGTTATCTTTAGACCTATAGTTTTATCCGTACATTAAACACAAAGATACCCTGTTGACTGTCATTTATGACAAGTATGAGAATCAAATTCTCAGATTGAAGAAAAACAACAAATCTTGTACCTAAACCAATGAATCGATCGAGAGTTGTTGGCGATTCTTTTTCTGTCGATTAACTAATCAATTAATGGACTAATTGTTGCAGCTCTTGTGAAGACAATGGAGAAACCTCCCTTCAGGCAGAACCAGAACTGCGGAGACTGGGAGTTGAAAGAGAGGCTGGGTATGGGCGGGTTTGCCCATGTTTACCTCTACCAACATCATGTGAGTGCTGAACCATGTAACCCGTGACACTAAGTCCTAAAACATCAAGGGAACACTTTGCTAATTAATCAGTACAATAACTATAACTTCATACCTACACAGGTCTCACTTCAGAATTAAAGTATTTAAACTGTCTTTCACAAGAAGATGTCAATTTTATGTTTTTATAAATTATTGGGATCTCTGTTGTATGTTTTGTAGGAAACAAATGAAAAACTAGCTGTGAAAATGTGCCGCCTGGAGCTCACACCATGGAATAAGGACAGATGGAGCAGAGAAATCCAAATCATGAAAAAGTTTGTTTATTTTTTATCCATTTTTTCCCCAGTAGGAACAGTCCCTTTATGTAACATGTTTAGACATTATACTGTGATATCCTGACATCTTAATGACAATGCTAGGGCTGTCTTTTTTTATTTCTTCAGTTTTGAACATTCCTTTGAATGTGGTTGAACGAAAAAAAAAAACTATTCCAACTGTAATGGCCTGTTTGAATTCAACAATGTACGCTATGTCAATAAGCACAACAGGCCATTTGATGTAATTTGCCTTGTGGGCCAACAGAGGATGTTCTTAAAACTCACTATCACCTTGACCAGATACATGTCCTGTTGACCGGTCAGTAAAGGGAGCTAGTAACATGATGTTTGCATGGACAAAATGTGGGACAGTAACGAGCAAAGCTGTGCTGATCGGACAGTAATGACACCGGAGTGGTGTCAAGGTAAACAGTTTGCTGACTCTGCAAAAAAGCAGATACCTACTCAAGTACAACACATCTGTGGACTCACCTGCATGCTCGCTACCCAAGTAAGGCACTGAAGTCAACGTTACCACAGATGAGTGGAGCAACCTCTTTTCTACAGAGATGCCTGACTGGCCTACCCCTTCAGCATGTCATGATATTTTAGCTAAGCTCTCCTTACACAGCGCA
>NW_018127947.1:845229-901264 GCF_001952655.1 Monopterus albus | reverse complement strand
GGGGGGTAGACAAAACAGCTACACAATTATTTTAAGATATTCGTTACCAAGACATTCATTTGGATGAGCTGATGTATGAACTGTTGTAGCAGTGAATGCAGAATCTGTAAGGGTATTATTAAAAAGTAATGTAGCTCTGATTGCTCCTCCTCACTCACTCAGGTTAAATCACATCAATGTTGTGACAGCCCGAGATGTCCCGGAGGAGATGAAGCCCATAGCCTTAAATGATCTTCCACTGCTGGCTATGGAGTACTGCGCCTGGGGGGACCTGAGGAAGGTGAGGGACTCATGGAAGAGATGCTGCTGCTTTAGAGTGCATATGCAAACACTGGAAAATGCTGTTTAAATGTGAAAGCAACATGTGTCCACATCTCTGTTTTCAGATCGTCCTCATAATGATCTGTCCACACAAACACCTGGACAATAGTAAAACTGAACAGGGGCATAAACATTAGATGTTGTAGCTGGCTTAGTATGAATATATTCTTGGGGTTACATTTATCTTCAACAGTCATTTCCCAGTGCAGATGTGTTGTCACATGTAATTTATTATGGAATGAAATGGTGTGTGATACCAATCATTTCCAAAAATACAATATAATAGATTTTACTTGGAAACTGTAGCAGTGTACCTGTCAAGAAGGTTCTGTCACCTTTCTGTCCTGTGATGTGACTTTACTGTAGGTGTGATAGAATTCCATTTGTCTGGTTACAGGTGCTGAGCAAACCTGAGAACTGCTGTGGTTTAAAAGAGAGCGAAGTGCTTTCATTACTCAATGATGTTGGTATGTCCTGTGTCGTGCCCCCCCCCCCCCCTATTCCCCCTTGTGTATTCTGCTGATTTCTGCTCCAGGATCTGGTATCCAGTATCTCCATGAAAACAAGATCATACACAGAGACCTTAAGCCTGAAAACATAGTGCTGCAAGATATCAGTGGAAAGGTAAACTGCCACATTTTAGTTTTGTGCTTACTCTGTTTGACTTTACATCCCATCTCACATTTGCTTATTTGTCTGCAGCTGGTTCATAAAATCATTGACTTGGGCTATGCTAAAGACCTGGACCAGGGCAGTCTGTGCACCTCCTTTGTTGGCACGCTCCAGTACCTGGTAAGTAAGCACTTTATCCTCAGATGCACTAGCTATGTTTAGCTGCATCTTGTGCCAGTTACGCATTTAAATGTTTCCTACATTCATGAATGCTGAAATGATTTTTTATAACTGAAAAGCATGTATAGAATAAACAGCAAAAGCTATGCTCTAAATTGACAAAATGGAAACGTGTCAGAGAGGCTGATATCAGTCGAATATCATGATTTTTCTCTGCAGGCACCTGAGCTGTTTGAGAATAAACCTTACACTGTTACTGTGGACTACTGGAGCTTTGGAACCATGATATTTGAATGCAGTTGTGGTTTTCGCCCATTCCTGCACAACCTGCAACCTGTGCAGTGGTAAGTTGATCAGAATGAAATGTTTAATTTTCCATCAGACTAGTCTATACTTTTCTGCTTTGTATATAAAATGTTTCAAGTCTTACAGTGGAATTTGTTTAATAGGAAAACCTGCCAATCTTGAGATGCAATGAACAATTATTTTAATTATTTGATTGTCCTTTTGACTTATCTATTAATTGTTTAGTCCACACAAGGTCAAAAAGCTGTGGAGGAATGCCCCTCACAACTTTATAGAGCTGAAGGTGACGTTTTCTGATGTCTTGGTTTGTTTGACCAACAGTCTAAAAACCCAAAATATCCACTTTACATTAACATGAGACCAAAAAAGCAGCAAATTCTTTCATCATTAGAGAGGTTTGCTTATAAAAAAGACTTGAATGATTAATGGATTACCAGAACGGTTGCAGACTCTTTTGTCAGTTGGCTAATGAATTCATGGGCCAGTCATTCCATCTCTAATCCTGCCTCTTTTCATCCTCAGGGCCAGCAAAGTGAGGAATAAAGGCCCAAAGGACATCATGGCTGTAGAAGAACCGAATGGAGAAGTCAGATTCTCCACACACCTCCCCTACCCCAACAACCTCAGCAGGTTAGGACTTAGTTAAAATCACATCAAGGAAATATTTGGTTGCTGTTTTATCCATATTATTACCTCAAACAATATTTTTGATTGGTGGTTTGTTTCCTGTTTTGTGAGGACAAATTATATTGTTGTCCACTGGCCATGTTGCCTTTCTGTTTGCTAGGACACTGTTGGAGCAAATGGAGGCGCTACTTCAGCTGATGTTAAAGTGGGATCCTGTCCAGAGAGGAGGCAAAGTCAATCCCGACACCAAGAAACCCCTGTGCTTTGAAGTGCTGGAGCAGATACTGAGTATGAAGGTGAGTTACTGGCAGAGCTTTCTCTTTATATTTAAGTACAGCACTTAAACCAGGGCTTATGACCCAGCTGTGTCTGGGTCAGCAGTTAGCACTCACGTTTCTGTGGTTGATGGTTACTCTGTCATTACATTTGTCTGTACTTCTGCCAGTATAGTACATGCGTTTCAGTATCAAAACTGTTTTTGTTCTTTGTTTTGACTGAACAGCTTGGGGAAAACCTCAGAAGACCTGAGTGTTGGTTTCTGGTGTTTGTTTTTGGAGGGGAACTGAAAATGTGTTGAACATGGTCAGTGCTGTGTCAACCTGGCTTATACATAGCTATGCAATATTTTGAAAGGGAGAATCATGAGTGCTGGGTGATGTGGCCAAATAGAGTATTATGGTATTTTTTCCACAGTGGTAATTATCAGTAGTTACCTATATGTACTTTTAATACCATCAATGAGGAAGCAAACACATTCAACATGCTTGTTTGGTGACTAACACGGAAGGTATGTATAACTTTAGTTGGTTTACAAGACAAACTGCTTAGTTCAAGGAATATATTCAGTTGAGGACTGGATCTTATTAGAGTTCAGATAAGAGGGAGTAAACCATGAGTATGATAAAATAAAAGATAAATTATGTATTGCTGAATGGTGTGTAACCTGTACTCTCTGATAACTTCTCTTCAGGTTGTTCACATCCTGAACATGACCACAGCTCAGGTCCCCTCTTTCCAGCTGACTCCAGACGAGAGCCTCCACAGTCTGCAGAAGCGCATCGAGGCTGAGACCAAGATAGAAGTGGTGAACCAGGAGCTGCTGCAGGAAACGGGAGTCTCTCTGGACCCCAGGAAGCCTGCAGCACAGTGTGTCCTAGACGGAGTGGTAAGTGGTCATTTACTGTAAATCACTTAATAGTTAAGATCTTTTGTCACTGCACACAGTATCAGCACAACAAAATACAGTTTAGCATTTAACAGATACAAAGAGCAGCAAAAGTGCATAGACAGATATAAAAATAAACTAATGGAAATAATGCTACTGTCATATATGAACAAAAGAATATACACAATGTAAAGCAGCTATGAAATGTCAGGATGTAACTGATGTACAGTATGAGCATAATATCTGGTATGTACTATAGTAGTACAGCTGTTGTATACAGCATCAAGCAGTAAGGTAAAATGTACAGTGTGAAGGCATCAGACCTCGTGTTGTGCAGGCGCTGCCATCTTGGATCACACACATCATTTTTACACACAGGAGAAAATCCTCAGTCAGTTTGTTTCACAGATCCCAATATAAATTGTCTGATAGTGGGGGTGCCAGGAGAGCTGAATGGTTATGGCGACACACCGTGTACATACGTTTGTCTGTCTCTGCCTCTCCACCACAAACTGTCAAAGGCTAAAATACCCCAAAAATAATTTTTAAAATAAACACATTATCTGGTTGTGAAAAACATGCACTTCATTTCAACATACTCTTTTATCCTGCAGCTTCCAGTCATATTTTACTGATGAACAGTTGTATCAAAACCTTCATAGGGAATGTGTGTCCTGGTGGTCAAGAGGTTTAAGGCACAGGCTATATTTTGGCAGTGTCTTTGGCTGGATTCAAGCTCGGGACCCTTGAGACATTTCTGTGGACCCATCATCTCCTGTCAGCACACAAAACTAGAAAAATAAATCAAATGTATTTTATGTGCTTGTTTCCCATTGGAAGCTTTTCAAAGATGGGGAAATAGGTGTACAAAAGACTGTCCGCAGATATAACGGTTCATACTTGTTTTATGTGTGTTGAAGCACTTTGAATGACCCAGTAATGAGCTTCAGGAAAAGTATGTTCACTCAGTATAAGTGGTTATTTTCTTCTCCCACTGTAGAGAGGGTGGGATAGCTACATCGTCTACTTGTTTGACAAGAGCATCACCAGGTACTCTGGCCCCTTCAGCGCTAGACAGCTGCCTGATAAAGTCAACACTATTGGTGAGTTTATCAGAAGGGATTGTTGCTGCTCATGAGACAGTTTTGTGCACATTGATGTAATGGTTCTTGTTTCAATGTTGCAGTGCAAGAGGCCAAGATCCAGTTGCCCCTGGTTATGTTGAAGAAGGTTTGGGGTGAAGCTGTGAGCTACATCTGTGGCCTGAAGGAGGACTACAGCCGACTTTTCCAAGGACAGAGGGCTGCAATGTGAGTTACTGTAGTAGTGTAGTCTGTAATGTGTGATTATTAAGCCACAAATCGTGACATTTATTCAACTGACCAGAGAATCAAAAAACCAGCAGCTTGTGTTTTCCCAAGCACAAATGTATTTGTTTGTGTTGTTTTTTTTTTTTTTATGTTACTGGTGTAAAAAAACATGAAAACATGATTTAGTTGTTAAATTTTAGCCCATTGATTTAAAAATGAGAAGCTGTTAGCTGAATGTTTTGGACACTACTGCATGACTCAGAGTCAGTCACACGCGACAAAATAAATTTTCACATTGACACTTTTTTATTTGTGCTCACACTTATAGGACTCGGCTGTTGTAAAGCTGAACAGTGCTGCAACACCAGCAGGCTGAGATGAACAAAATACAGCAGAGTAAATGAAGTATCACATTTGATCAGCTTTATTTATATGATGTAGTCCATTCAAATGGCCCGATAGCAGTCGTGAGATTGACTCGGGACGTCTCTGTGTTACACCCACCCAATTCATACGTCTTTATTTGTCAATGTAATTGTAGAGGAGAGAGTAGTTGCTGCTGTGGGCCATCCAGACCTGGAGAAAGCGTTCCGTTTCTTTTCCTCCACATTTTGAACAGCCAGAGTGTTTCCTCCTCACACCATGGCCCTTGTTTCTTGCTAACTGCCTCTGCTGGCCCGTGGGAGGGTGTGGCCAGTACTCATGCTTCCCTCCTGATAAACACTGGTGGTTGTGTTCAATAACTTTCCAGTTTTCATTGTCTTACTGATATTACACTGATATATTTGCTCACCTTCCAGGTTGAGCCTCCTGCGCTACAACACAAACCTGACCAGATATAAGAACAACATGTTTGGCTTCTCTCAGCAGCTGAAGGCCAAACTGGACTTCTTCAAGAGCAGCATCCAGTACGACCTGGAAAAGTACAGCGATCAGATGCACTATGGCATATGTGCGTATTTACTGGCAGCTGTTTATTGTGATTGGACAACATTTACATAGGGGGAGTATTTGTGTAAAACTCAGTGCTAATCTGTTGTCTGTTTGTCCAAAGCCTCTGAAAAGATGCTGAAAGCCTGGCAGGAGAATGAAGAAAGAGCTGCTGCTTTTGCACAGGTAATGCAAGTTATTGCAACAAAATCTGCATTAAAACATTTACATGTATGTCACTATAATGTACTGTATATGACTACAAATCCTTGCTTGACTCTCGTGTCCTGCAGGTGGCAGAGGTGAGCCATTTGGATGATGAGATCATGGCTCTGCACTCAGAAATAGTGGAACTTCAGAGGAGCCCGTACGCCCGACGGCAAGGAGACAAGATGGAGCAGCTGTGAGTGTTAATAGGGTCTGATGAGATGCCACACTGGGTTCATACACTACACAAAATAATCTCTATGGCTGTTAACTTGTTTTGTTGTTAAAGATGTGCTGTGCATAAAAATGTGTACAGACACTTTCTGCCAGGCCAGAGTTTAGTTTAACTAAGGTCATTTAGGTTGTCTGTCTGTAGGTTAATGTCCTATGTTATACGATATCCTGACATCATGATAACTGACAAGGCAGGATGAATGTCCAACTGAGTTTAAATATGATGCATCAGACAATAGTCTGCTGTTTAATAGAGCAGAAAATAAACAGCTGTTGTTTGAGTTTGCTGATGTGTTGTTAGGAGCCACTGGCAGGTTTCAGACTTGCAAATATTTAAACATGAAAAAATAATTTTATTGCAGAGAAGAGAAGGCGATTGAGCTCTACAGGCAACTGAAGATGAAATGCAAAAGTAAGAAACATTTTAATTCAGATTTATGGTCATTCCAAAAGTATGGTAAGTTATCACAGTTGTGATTTTCCACAAATGAAAATAAAAATCAAATTAATACATTGGTTAACTGCATTAGTTAATCTGGTGCCTTTTCCTCAGCACCTGAACCAGATGTGAGCAGTGACAGCTCTGAGATGGTGAAGGCCATCATTCAGACTGTCCAGAACCAAGACAAGGTCCTCAAAGATCTGTACACCCACCTCAGGTAAGAGTCACTTACAGTCAACTAAGTCAGCTGACCTCTTACTGCTGAATTGTTATTGTATTTTTACATTAGAACACCACTCATTTGGACCCTCAAAGCTAATACTGTATGTTAACATCTCCCCCAACAGTAAGATCCTGATCAGCAAACAAAAGATCATAGACTTGTTTCCACGTATTGAGAAAACACTGGAGAGCATCAAGGATGCAGACAACACAGTGATGCAGATGCAGATAAAGAGACAGAGAGAGTTTTGGCATTTACTGAAGATCGCCTGTGTAAGTTTTCTCACAGCTTATTATTAGCCAGGCAGTTTTTCCTTGCAATTGCTTCTTCTTTTACTTGGTGTAGAGACTTCATACTTGTACCACAAGTACCAGGTATAGAGTATATGATCCGTTTTATATTTTTAAGCTCCTTTCTCCATAAACATGTATATTAAGGAGGGGCCACTGATTTCCTAGAAATTGCTGTAACTCTGTAGCACTTTCAGCTAACAGAAGTTCACACTGATACCACATAAAATAACATTTGTGGACATAAGGAAATCCAAGTGCCTCTACAGTTAATCAAGGTATGTGTGATATCACTGCCTGCTTTATTTTAATAATCAGAGTAATCTACTGTAATTGAATAAACCTGTGTCCTGTCTTGCAGCTGCAGCAGATTATTTTCTCAATTAGCTGATTAATCTTTTGGTCTAAAAATTGTCAGAAAATAGTTTTCTAAAGTTCAGGGTGATGTCTTCAGAGGTTTTTGTCTGACCGACAGTTCAAACCACAAGATGATTCAGGTTATAATTACAGAAGACAAAGAAACACAGGAAATTCTAACAAATGATTGAGTTATCAAAATAATCACAGATTAATTTTCTGTCAGTCAACTAATTGTTTCAGATTCACACTTTGTTGTAAGTCAGTCCTGTAGCTTAGCATTTAGCTTAGCTCAGCTGTGGCACTTTCTGTTCTGTGTTACCTCCTGAGACCCTCTACAACAACGTAGACAGTGGGAGGAGGTGCTGGCTGCATTCCTTTTGTAGGAGAAAGACAGTATGTGTATTATTGCTGCATGGATCTGTCTGACCTCTCTCTCCCTTTTTCTTTCAGGCTCAAAACTCGTCACGCAGCTCGATAGCAGCCAGTCCTGATTCCTCCAATCTGCTGCAGGTTTCTCAGTGGTCACAGTCAGTACAGCCCATCAGCTCCCCACACCCCCTGACCTCGCTGCCTGGGCCAAATGACAGGTAACTGATTGACTGAGTCCTGCTTATGGGTGGTCTGCAGAGCCTATAGAGGAAATAGTCACCCTGTGAATCTGTGGAAATTGGGTCTTATATTAGTGTAAGTGGAAAATGCAAAGTGATAAAGTCATGGTTCAGTAAAGGCTCATTAAGCAGTAACAGCCTGTAACCCTGGAGTGTCTGTGCATGGGTGTGTATCAGGCAGTTTTGTATATCTGGATATGTTTCCTATCTTTGCAAAACTTGCAGGGAACAAGGTTTTGAAGAATGGCCATGCATAACAGACATCTGACACCATAACTGTATTTAAATGACAGAATATCACAAAAAGCACAATATGTTCCCTTTTAAAAGTGGATCAGGTGACTATGCATGTAAAGCATGCAGTGCTTGCAGTGTTAAACCCATGGAGTACTATTACCCACCTCTGCAGTTTCTCTCAGCTTAAGCAAACATTTTAATATCTTCTAGCGCACTGCTTTGTTTTTATGGCCACAGCTTCACCCCCACTGCTCTCATAGCACCATTTTAGCAGCTGTTTTCAGTGATAGAAGTGCTAAAAACCCACTTGCAATACCTGCTCGGCACCAACCAGCAGAAAGATGTATATGCTGGAGCCTACCTGATGAACATGGCAAAGTATTTAGCGGCTACCTAACCGGATATTTCCCGCAGGAGTTGGAGACCACAAAAGATCACTACAGACACAACTTCAAATCAGTGCTAGTTTGTCTCTGCTAGATGTCTACATAAACAAATGTTTGCTACTGTAGCATGTTCATATTAACTTAAAAAAATGATGATACCATGTGTCAGTGTTGTTTACTGCTTGTTTCCACCACCCCTAAATGGCCAAACAACACCTGGACGATTTAAGTGCGTGTATAAAGTGGCGTCCTGTATTTCTGCAGATTTAGGATCGATTTGTAGAGATCTGTCTTCACTTTGGAGTTTTTCCAGTTATGGTTACTCGAAAAATAAACTCTAAATTACATCTATTCAGTGTTTAATGTTTTTATTTTATGTTCATAAACCATGAAAAAAGATGTATCTTTACATTTAGACATTTTTTATAATCCAGTCGAGATTAACTTGTTTGTTGTTGTCAGCGTATTGTACTGGGAGTAGAAATGGATGATGGTAGACTGTGAGTTATGTGTTCGTGCTGCAGTCGCATGTAAATACTGCCATATGTGGTTTTGGTCTCCCTGTACCTGTGTGCACAGAGAAACGCTAAACATGCCGTACATATGCTTGAGGTCATGTGTGAATCTAACATCCTCTGTATGTGTTTGTTTTCAGTGATGCGGCCCCACGTTTGCTGCAGGAGAACCAGAAGTACCTCAGTCAGCTGACCAGCCTGATGCAGGAGGCTGCTGATGACCAGGCCAAAAGCATAGTGGTGAGTACACTGGTTTTAATGGAAACTTTAGTTGTTAACTGTCAGTGTTGTCAATTTGTAGTTCTAACAAAGGTGAATTACTATTTTTCACCAAGAAAACCAGCGGACAGTAAAGGTTAGCTCAGATCATGTTGTCAGTCTTTTGCAAACTTAGTTATTATTTAAAAACTAATTTTCATTTTAAGAAGCAACTCAATTTCAGCAAGAAAGTGAGCAGTGACGTCAGGGTGTGAGTGAGCTATTATTCAGTTAACATTTCATTTTCTCCAGTGGCAACATGTCAGGTGAAAACGGGTCAAACAGATCCCAGGAAAGGGAACATGTGGAGTAGGCCATCACAGTGAAATAAATACAGAAATATATATATAAAAGTACATGTGGTGTGTATCAGTGTTACTGTGAGATTTGAGGAAGAACCAGTTCATGGTCACTGTAGAGTGATTGCTTTGAAATAACTGAGTGTAAATCTTTCCAAAATTTTTGGAAATTATCAGAGGAGGATTTATCAAAGTGTTACTGAATTATTACTATTATGCAGTTGAGATGAAGCGTTTTCAAGAACAGATTTGAAAGACCGGTACAGTGATGCACCAGCAGGGTGAAAAAAAAAATCAAAACTTAATTTTTTTGCACAAGCAGTTTATTCTGGGGAAGCTGCTGCTTTTCACCCTTTATCAAAATACATTAATTTAAATGTGGTTTTCTCAACACTGTGGTTTTCCTCTTTCAAGGACCAAGACTGGAGCTGGACGAAATATGAAACTTTAACAACAAAATTAAAAAAGCGAAATGCGTAAGTCCCGTTGCGTCTTCCATCCACGGCTGTGCTACAACTAACACTAAGGACTGTAATCTGTTAATGCAGTGGAGTGGGCTCAGACATTGTACACGGACTCGGGATATTCCACTAAAAATGACTCTCCTGGTCTTTTAAATAATAACACGATGGAATTTGCACATGCTCAGTGGTGTCTGTCCACTC
The DNA here is from genome assembly GCF_001952655.1 of Monopterus albus. Taxonomy (NCBI): domain Eukaryota; kingdom Metazoa; phylum Chordata; class Actinopteri; order Synbranchiformes; family Synbranchidae; genus Monopterus; species Monopterus albus. Next base: position 891,089 of record NW_018127947.1, on the reverse strand, counting down.
CCATCGTGTGACATGGTGGAAAAGCTGATCGGTGAATATTCTTGTTTTTCTATGAAAAAAAACAAATGAAGCTGTCTCTTTACTCCTCTTCTTTTTGCTGCGCAGTATTCATCGTACCCCATAAGAACCGGTGATATTCCTTTCTACTGTTATTGCAGAACTGAGCGAACTGTTGCACCAGATTTGGGGATTTGTGGTGAAGTTATCACATGGGAGAATAGTCGACAGAAACATGGGAACTTGTTCAACCTCATGACATAAAAGGAGAACACAGGAAGTGGTGGGGGAGGGAGGGAGTCAAGAAGGAAATTATTCAAACGGCACTTTGATAGCTCCGTGTGTCCACTTTGTCAAGAGAAGAAATGCTTCCGGCTGCCAGAGCTGTTGCAGAAATCACAGTCATGACAAGAGTAAGCGGTTTTCATCACTCCTCATCAGTTCGATATGCATTCCTATATGCATTCTGGGGTTTAGAGTCTGTCATTGTGTATACATGTGAGATGTGGCTGGCCATTATGTTTATACATTTGTCTTTTAAAAATGGGTTTGTCATCTCTTTCATGTGCACACACTATTTCACTGAATGGTTAATGTTGTGTTCATGTCCTGTAAAGCTGTTGGTCAGTAGTCAAGTTTACATCCATAGTTTTACAGTTTAAATGATTTTCCCACAAATCAGCAGCACAAAATGTAAATTAATGTTTCCATCCATTACTGTTCAGCACATATCAAGAGTTGAGGTGTATTAAAGCAGAGTGGTGCTAATTCTACTGTCCTCAATAGGACCCAAGAGGATGATGCTGTTAAGAGAACTAACAGGAGATTGCTCAGTCAAAAAATGGTTTTGAAAATCTGTAGTTTATTTTCATTTTTTTTAAACAAGATTTTTGACAGTTGACTTTCCAGTGTCACTGTAAAAATCTGGTTACAAAAGTATGTTTTGGGGCTTTAATTAAAACAAACGTGAATGTTTCACTTGAGCCAAAGTTTATGTTCAAAGTAATAAAGGCCAAATTGAATATGTGGTGTTGCATAGTGCATTGTTTTGGAACCTTGTGCAATCACCTCCGCTGGGCTTGTTATGAATTAATATAGTGATTCTTTGTTATCAGTTAATTTAGTTTATGAAATGTCAGAAAACAGTGAAAAATGCTTATAATTTTCCAGAGCCGAAGAGGATGTTTTTAGATTTTTCATTTTCATTTTCCAACAAAAACGATAAATCTCCACTCTATTCATCTTAAAATAATAAAAAAATGGAGAAAAGCAGCACATTCTCACATAGGAGTAACTGGAACCAGAAAATGTTTAGCATTTTCATGAAAAAAAATTGCTGAAATGAATAATCAGTCATATTTGTCCAATAATTTGTTGTCATTCAACTTATTGAGCTGCAGTGATGAGTTGATTAATTGATCTACAGTATTAATGAAAGTTCAGTGGTTCCAGGTTCTGACGTGTGAGAATTTGCTGTTTTTCCCCTCATCTTATATTATACTGAGTATCTTTGAGGTTTAGACATTTGGTTGGACAAAATGAGCCGTTTGAAGACATCTTCTGGGGCTGTAGCAAATTTTAAATAACTTTTTTTTTTGGTCTTTTAAATGTTTTGTAGAGGAAGTGAGAAATCAGTTACAGTAATAACACATGGATCAATAATGACAGTGATTGCTAGTTGCAGCTTTGGACTCATCTATTTACGGTAATTGACTAATCTTTCAGCTTTGGTGGCAACCATGAGACGCTCTACCTTCCATCTCATATGTCATGAAAGTAGCATTTTACACATAGAGCACTGGTTTCCATAAACATGGTAGCACAGCTGACGTCTCCACCTGCTGATCCAGTGAAATGAATCTGAATGACTGGATCTGAGTGCAGAGACGCACACGGGAAACTAGAGTGAATGATTGAATGTAATGCAGCTCCATTGTCACTTGGTTACTATGGGCCAGGGAGAAATGAACTTTCTGAGTTGTATTTATCAAGTGCAATAGAGAAAAAGCCTTTTGGTATTTAAGTAACTTGATTTGCCACTTTCTTTCCAATTTAGTATTTTGTTTCCATCTGATGGTTTCAACTTGTCTCTAAATGTAAACTCTTTTATTAAATATTGTTTTATTATTAAAACTTGTTTGCCTGGTAATAAAATAAAATGACTGGCATGACTACTGCTGCGGGTTCTGCTTTCTGCCTGATATTCAGGTGAGTTTTAGATATGGTCTGAATGCACAGAAGAGATGCTGAACCAAAGATATAGAAGTACAAACATAAGGATTTTTTTGGCATATAGAGAGAACATAAGGCCTGTAGTCAAAGTACTAGAGCCACACATCCGAACCAATTCTCTGTCACAGCTGTTGATTATGTTTCTAAAAATGAGCTGTGTGCAGTGTCAGTTTATGTTTAGGTGGACACCCATTTATGCCAAATGGCACAAGTGATATTACAGGTCTTTAGAACAAGACATTAATATAGCAGCAGACCAAGAAAAATAAGAAAAGTTTTGGGACCTTGTCTCCATGACATGTTTATTTGGATTATAGTTTGGGTGCGTTTTGTTCATTTCAATCTTGTGGTGAACATAGTGCAGAGTTTTTAGCCCTTGCACGTGTCTTCCCTCTCAAACAAGCCAAAATGTTCTGTATTTCTCCTATGAAGTCAAAAACAGTTGTTACAGTGATATTGGGGTCTTCAAATGTTTGGCCCAGGTAGAATCAGGAGCTGCAGAGCAGACGGTGTGAAATAGTCTGATTCAGACCAAAATGCATCTAATATAACGCCCCCTTTCACAGTTTGCAGCATCCTTCCAGAAAAAGAATCAAACATTTTAAAAAGTTGTACCTTTTTTCTAAATTCTATTTTGTGACATTTTGATTTGTATTGGTTAATTAAAAAACAAAATCTCCATAGAACAAAGTTAAAATCAATATTGCACTGACTGAAAGCCTAACATCACTTCCTGTACATTTCATGTTACCGGATGTCCAAAACAATTGAGTTTAATGCAAGTGCTGCGATTCCACACCTATTCTGCTCCAACTTAATCCAGTTTTTTCCACATTGTGACAGTAGAGTTGTATGTAGCACAGTCACAGTTTGTCATGGTACTGTATGTAAAAGGAGAATCTGGAAACAATCAAGATAATTCTAAATGAGTGATTAATAGTTAGTCACCAAGCTGTGTTATATTATCTTGTTCACTTCCCTTCCCTCTCAACACCTGTTTTCTTCTGATTCAGTTGAGGACTTGCTTTCAGCCAGGCTCATTTGTTTAACCACATCTAGCAGGAAGTGAGTTTTCACAGTACAAATATGAGGAGTCATGCCAGAACACTTCTGGCTGCCTTTGGAGTGTTTATCAGCCTTTGGCTCATCTATTGTACACATTCCTTATCTAACACAGCAGCTGTCATCAGTGATATTCTGTTGTTTTATTGCAACATTTAAAAGGATTGTGCGCTCGGTTTGAGGTGAAGTCTCAGCCAGAGACAGTGAAACATGAAATGTGAATCACTAAGAGTTGATAAATGAACCATTTAAAGATCACACAAAGACCTCTGGTTGTACTGTGGTTTGTGTTCTTGGAAAATCTTGTGTTTTTTTTTTTTTGTGGCTGAGTAAACACCCTGATCCCTGTGAAGAGGGATGTCATCATTACGCATCTCCTGCAGATTGTCTTGCTGTAGAACAGGTCACACTCATTGTAAATTGTGGTGTTGTATCAGCTGCTTGCCTTGGAAACCAGAGGAGCTCTGGATGAGAAACCAGTCCCCTGCTCAGGCCTACATTCCTGAAATCTCAACTCCCCTGTCTAGCACTGATTTACGCAGTGCTTCATATCAGTCTTTACCTTTTTATAGTTAGATTTATACATGTGGCTTTAAATATTTGTGGTAGTTGATGGTTTTCTCCCCCCCTTAGTCCTAACAGAGAAAAAACATCTGCTGCAGTTTGCTCTATCCACACCTCTCTCACATTGGATTAGGTGTGTTTTTTCTGTATCTCTCCATAGCCAACTCTGATATTTTATACTCACTTCATACTGTGATTGGCCAGGTCTTCTGGGTGAGGGAGGGACTTTTGTTTCTCTTATTAATTATTTCTCTCTTTTCATGACAACTAAGTGCAGCACTATGAATGCCTTCCAGAGGAGAGTTTGTGAAAGTATGCACCACTGTCTCTATAATGAAACAGTATTGCATCTCCTGTCTGTTATGGTGTGATGGAGGATTTCATTCTGGGGGTTTGCTAGCAGGCGTGAATTTTTGTTCCACTAAATTATTTGAGGGCCCATGCAGTGGATAAGTCACTATACATGGGCACAGCAGTGCTCTGAGCTAAATGCTAACATTGACATGCTGACAATGACACTGCTAACACATTAGCATACTAATATTGGGTCATTGAAACAGCTCAGGTATTTGTCATAAATCAAGGTACAGGACACACTTAAACTTAGGCCTGATGGTGTTAGATGAAAAATCAAGGGATCACCACAGTCTTACAGATGCTAGCTACCATGGCTATACCATACAGTATAGTTCACCAATAGATATAAGGGTAATGCTTTATTTTACAGGCCTGTAAATTCCAGTTTATCTCCACATAATTTCTTAAGATGTTTTCTGTAGGGAACCATGTAATTTGGTTCTAAAATTAGAGTTGGCACACTTTTAGATATTTCAAAATAGTGAGCTAGCACAAACTTGAGGTTTTTATTCAGACAAAAGATGAGCTACACAGGCCAAGTGTGAAATTTGTCTACAATCACCCACACAGTTCAAAATAAATGAAGACTAACATTTCAAATAATAAATGAATTGTAAATATAAACCGGAGTTCAAATTGAGCAGCTTCTTTCATGAAAATTCATCTGGAAGCCAAAAATAAACTCACTGGACTAAAAAAAATCAGTCTCAGCACTTTTGTTTTTCTGTAATTGGACCCAAAGTACATGGTTCTTTACAGGAAGCTTTCACAATATTCCTAGGAAATAGCTGGCCTGTAAAATAAAACATTACTGATACTGTACATGTGCCATTAGTTCATGTCGACCAGCCAGTTCATCACTGTGACTGTTACTGCTGATTCACCTCCTTGTTGTTTCTCACAACAACACTGGCTCTGTGTTAAACTTGAAACAAGAAACTCAGGCTTTTGTGTCCCACTGTTTAAGAAGCGTGAGCAGGAAGCCCAGATGATGGGAGCTCACACTGGGAGTCTGAGCCTGGCTGCAGAGCTCTGACTCATTGCTCATTTCCTTCAGCCTCTCACTAGAGACCAGTAAATATGAGTTAACTGTTGAGTTAGCTGACACAGTTCGCTGGAAAGAACAAAAGAAGGCAAAAGACACCAGATTCCATAGAGAAAAATGTAACTTTTAATTTTGTGAGGAAAACAATCATAAGAATTTCTGTCATGCGTTGCTTCACACTGGTGACTTGTGTAATTGTAATTGTGTGATCATATCATAGTTTTGTAATAAAGTTTACTTGAATTGTTACAACAAAAAGCCTTTCGTAACACACTTCTGCATTCCATCAAACATGACAGTTTAGAAAGTACAGTAGAACTGTAATCATGTCAGCTGATGTTTTGTATTTTAAGACCAATCAGTGAGGCACTCACAGTTTAACACACAGTGTATAAACCCCATGTTTCTCTATATAAATATCAGTGCAGTAACTGCTCCTTGAGGCTCTGTCGTGCACCCTGCCTGGGACCGCAGGCAAACAAAGGAGCATGTAAATGTTTCACGCAAACTACAATAACACACAAAGGTCATCTGAACTGTGCAAAGCCTCCCAAAACTGTATGTACCATTCATCGGTTTTCAAGTACAGTGCAATTATTTACTAAATTAAAGAAGGCACAGACTGGTTCTGGACACAGTTTAGGGATAGTATGAAAATAATTGGGACAGAGTGCAGCTGAGTTGCCAGCTCTATTAAAACTGCTGATGTTACAGACATGTCTGAACTAACAATGATGGTGAGTTGCTTTTCAGAAACTACAGTCCTTATCTAAACATGTGAAGCGAGCCACAGGACTGTTGAGAAAGAGATAGGATTAGTCTAATGTAGTTACAAATGTCAATAGGTGGGTTTTCATCCACCACCGTTTATGCACATCTTTTGCAAAAAAAAAAGTAAAAAAGTATCTTGCAATGGAAACCCTCCCCTGCTCTTCCAAAAATGTATCCTCCCTTCAGCAGAAATTAGAAATACATAACCCTTCTGCTTTTTTGACACCTCCCCCAAGTAATTTTCATACAGTCCCTTTCATAAACATAACAAAAAAATTTTTTTTTATAAAGTACGGTTTTATGTTGGCGTCATTTTGCTGCCAAGTTAACGTTACCCTTGTTACAAAGTTGACAGAAAGAATTGTAACAACAGGTATGTTGCGTCCCCCCCAAAATAACCCTCTTGGCCACAGGAGCTGTTGTCGTCAAAGACATTCTCAGTCAGTAAAGCCTCAGTCACGCACAACTTTTCTAAAGGCTTTGAAGAGGAAACTTTTCCAAAGTTTCCTCTGTGACTCACCCCTCTGATCTCTTTCTACCGTATATGAACAACTACACGCTCATGGCTTCTTCTTTGGTTAAACTTGATACGTTTGATGAGAATTTCATGTGAGTCTGTGGAATTGTGGCTTCACTGGGGGCAGTGGAGGTGCACAGGGCTTGACTCGGGCAGCTGGAGGAGGACTGGGCTTGACTGGAGGTACAGGAGGAGGGTTTGGTTTGGCTGCCTTATTCTGAAATGTTAAAAAGATGAATTTCAGAGAGACTTTTAAATGTCAAGTTGCTACTTATAAAACTGTGGAGGGAGTGTTTTTAATATTTTATTCCTGGAATTGCATTTGGCCCCAAAAATGAATAGTAGTGAAACCCATGACAGAAACTTGGCTGTGACTTTTAGACTTTAATGATCCCCAGAGGGGAAACTGCATGAAGAGGCAGGAAATAGAACTATTTAAAATGAAAAAATGAATGGGCCAAGGTAAGGAAGTGTTTAAGACCTGGGAAAAGGTTTCACCTTGAAGCTGCTGCAATATGAAACAGGTGGGATATGTGATGTCAGTTTTGGTGTTGATGTGGTATAGACACTGAAAATGGCTTAGTCTTTTACACACAACCTCAAAATGAAAGACAAACACTTCAAGACCCAAAGATTTAAAATGTACAGTTAAACCAAAGAAAAGCAAAAAATCGTCACATTTCAGGAGCTGGAACGACTAATGTTTGGGAGTTTGACATTGTAAAATTACTTAAAATTCAAAATGTTTGGTTGAACAATGAAGGAACTATTCTGTAGCGCCACCAACGATTCTCTGTTCATGAACTGTACTTTATGTTGACATGTAGTGAGAGCAGCTGTAGGTGGGACTCACCTGTAATTTATTCAGAGGTGGTAATGGTTTAGATGGCGGTTGAGGTTTTACCTGTAGTGAAGACAGAGATGTCACTGAGATATTTGTGTTTGAGTTTTCACTTTAAACACACTTGTACATGCTCAGGGTTACATTAGAAGAGGTCCACAGTGTGAAAAAATGTGTATTAATCCACTGCTGAACATAGTCCCCAACAAGTGCACTATCTCCTCCTGTTTGAGTGACTTTTGCTAAAAACTGCAGTGTCCCGCTGTTTTGTTACAAAGGAACTATATACTGTATCTGTGATGTGTTTTAAAGGAAATGCTGAGCCGGCTTGAGTCTTAGAGCCACAGGGCAGGGAGGTTATAAAAATACTGAGAAACAGTCTGACTCATTGTGGGTTTGGTCTTTTTGGGAGAATGTCTGAGAAGAGCAACAGCAGCAACTTTGTGCGTTGCGTGTCTAAATAAAGATAATGTTCCTTGTTTATTACTTAATTTGATCTCTGAACTAAAGCAGCCAAGTTAAGTTGCCGACTCTGAGGCTCCGTTTGCATTATGCATTTGATCACAAAGCTTACCTGCTCCGTCTGTGAGGTAGACAACACTGGAGAGAACGTCTTTGGTGGCTGGAAGAGAAAACACACCTTGTAACTTAAAGGGTGTGTGACAAATTTCCATGACTACTTCATTGTGCATCTGTGTACCTGTGGAGCGGGTCTGCTGGGAGTCACAGTAACAGTGAGAGGAGCACAGGCGTGTGTGGCTGTTGATGCCATCAGAGTAGGCTGACCGATCTGAGGTTTTTCATTAATGCCTGGTTCCCGGAACATCGGGTTCAACTTGCCTGGAGCTGAATGCACTTTCCTGTGGACATAAAATTCAGTCAGCTGGGAAATGGAGGCCAAGAAACAGCCTTGGAGCAGAGTCAGATAGGAAACACAATGGACTGAATCCTTGTTGAAACCTTTTGGAGATGTAGTTATCCATGTTGTCCCTCTTACAGCACAACAGGCCAGCAATCACTGCAGCGATCACCAGGATGGTGGCGACAGCTGCAGACACACCAGCTATTACTGCACTCTGACCTGCAGGCACAGACGGAGAGACACTCTGGTGTTACAGTCCTTTTATTTGTACAGTTTAGGTCAGGGGTACTCAAATATAAATTTGAAAGGTCCACTTAACAAATTTCCATTTAGTCCGAGGTCCAGAAAAGTGACGGTCAAATTCCAAATAGAGAACTACAAAAAAAGGCAATCCCAAAACTTTCGAACTATACACAAAAAAAATGACATGGTAGGCCTTTTAGTGTGAAAGGTGACACCTTCTTTGTGCCACCAGTTGTTTGAACTTGGGCATAAAAGGTGTGAGGGCCAGGCGGAGGCACTGATGTAAATGTTCATTGGTGAGGGTGCTGCGGTATGTGTTTTTCACCATGTTCATAGTTGAAAAGGCAGATTCACAGCAGTACATTGAGGGAAACATTGTGAGAATTTGAAGGGCCATCTTCTGCAGGAGAGGAACACCTGTTGCAGTAACCATCTTTGTCCAGAAGGTGACAAGGTCACAGTGAGATTCCTGCAGTGCTAGGTTTTCTTGTAGCTCAATTAGCTCTGTTTGCAGAGAAGCAGCACTGGCCCATTGGAAGACTTTTGTGGCTTCATTTGAGAATTCTGCAACATTTTTGACAACAATGGATTTTCGATGCACAGCAAGACTTGTTTTCCAAGAGGGAAATCTTCAAAGCGAGTTTGGAAATTTTTAATCAGCTTGTCCAGGAATTCAGCATAATTGTGATGGTGATGTTTTCCTGCAGTCTGATCCAAAAGTCTTGGGAAGTGAAGCAGGTCCTGCTGTAAGTCACATTTGAACACCTCCAGCTTCCTCTGGAAAGCACGGACAGCTGACATGAGGTCACACACTGTGCTGTTTTTGCCCTGGAGCTTCATATTAAGGTCATTAAGATGGGAAGTAATGTCATTTAGAGAAGCAACAGTTTCCATTTCCTCATCATTCTTCATGACATCCACAAACAGTTTGGCTTTTGCACTCTTCTGACCCAACAGAAATGTCTCCAGCTCTTTCCGCAGTGCCCAAAAACACTCCAGTACCTTGCCTTTACTAAGCCACCGGACATTGTTGTGAAGGAGCAAATCATCAAATGTTGCATTCACCTCTATTAGAAATGAGCGCAATAAACGATGTTGCAGAGCAAAGGATGCTCTCAGATAGTTGACTAGTTTCATGACTTCTGAGTACCTTTCTCCAAGGCTGGCACACAAAACCATCTGGTGAATTATGCAGTGGTATGCCATGAGGTCAAGGTGGTGAGTTCTCAAGCGTGACACTAATCCCCTCTCTTTCCCAATCATACACGGTGCACCATCAGTAGCAATGGAAACAACATGCTTCAGGTCTATCACTCTGTCTCTAAGCATCTGTCACTGCTTCATAGATGTCATCCATGGAGGTTTGTGAGACCCAAAACATCTTCATGAAATTCTCCCTTTTCTTCATCAAAAAATCTGACAAAGACCATGAGTTGTGCATTGTCTGTGATATCTGTGGATTCATCCACAGCCAATGAAAAGAATTTGGCTTTTTTATAGCAGAGCTAAGTTGTTCAAGCAAATCATCAGCAAGTATTTCAGTTCGTCTTGCAGCAGTGGAATCAGAACAGGGTATTTGGTTTATTTTCTGGATTATTTCATCCTTTTGAGTCCCTTCAAACAGAGCAGTCACCACTTCACTCATACTCTTTGACTACTTCCGTTGCCCGCTCCTGTTGTGTGGCTGATCTAGCTATTACGCTACTTGTAGCTTCATAGGATGATTTCAGCTGGTTTATTTTTATGGTCCTTACCTCTGAGTTCTGAGGGTAATTTTGTTCGAAATGTGCATGCTTGGTTTCATAATGGCCTTACACGTTACCACTTTTGATGATTGCTACTGTCTCGTTGCAGATGAAACACATTGGTTTTCTGCTTCCCACGGGGAGCACGAATGCATATTTTTCTGTCCACTCACTCTTAAATTCGCGGTTTTCAAAATCAGCTTTTCTTTTCTTATCAATGGCCAGCTTTGAGCACGCCATCTTCACTTTCAGTCAGCAAAAAAAAAAGTCACATCGAAATTTGCACTGCTCACGAACGATGAGACTGCCTGTTCACTGGCCTGACCCAGAGCACATGACTGGTACATAAATCTGGCTGCCGTGAGTGAGCGAGCGAGTAGTGGTGAGGGAGGGAAGGAGGGAGGGATGGGGTGAGTAGTGGTAACGTTGCTATAACGATGCTGTTACAGATACTGTGATTGGAAATAGATGAAGCAGCCAAACCGAGTAGAAGCCTCAAAGATATATCGCGCGGAATCACGGTTGCGCACTTCATTGAGAACTCATTTGGATTATGATTAAATTAGCATGTTTGTTTTGGCCTATTGAGAACCCCGGGTTTAGGTCATGCTATAAAGAGTGTGGCTTTTAAAGTTTTGTTTTATGTTTGAAAAAAAGACATATCCACAATGTATGGCAAATTATAAGCAAGAGGGTTTTTTGCTAGTGGCAGGGCTTTAGGGATGGAAATACTGGTCTTTGGTCCAGACTGAAATATCTAAACTACTGGATGGTTTGCCCTGACATTTTGTACAGACATTCACGGTTGCCAGAAGCGTGAATTGTGATCATTTCAGCGATCCTTTAAAGGTACTTTAAGGTCCCTTAAAGGATATTCAAAAGTGTCGTAACCCTGTGTTGACATGTTTCACAATCCTCGCCTGCTTAGTGTTGGTTTCCTCTTCCCCTTTGATTGTGTTTTTAGTCATTTAGTGTGAGAACTGAATAGTTGTACAGTCACTTGACAAAGTCCATTTTCAAATTTTTCAGTGCAGATTACCTTAAAATTTTTGTAATGTAGTAATTAGCTCCTTGTGCTACAACAAGACATTTTGATTAAAGAAATGGAAAGCAACTATATGCTAGTTAAGTTTGTTATATGATTTACAGAACAGTGTCTACAATGAAGACAGTTTTAATGTTTTTAAGGAAGGTAGAGTTGAAGATGCATCAGGAGCAGAGGATTTAGGTCAATGCAGGGAAAAATAGCTGATCAGTCATAATGAATCATTCATGTTTTTTACTGGAAGAGTGATTCACCAGCAGGTGTGACCCGCTGTTGCACCCCTCACTGTGAGCTGACTATAGACCCATATAGGGGTTTGTATTTAACAGCCAAGCCTGCTCAAACTGTTGAATTTGTAAACATCAGCTGTCATGAAATCAAATCCAATTGTTCTGTACCTTGAGGTAAATCTGCATATTGGATGTTGCAGTGAGGTGGAGCCCAGCCAGGATTACAATGACACTCCTCCTTGTGATTACACACCTAAAGAGAAAATGCAGTCAAATCAATTTAGACACGAGTCACTTGGACTTTGGTCCAGAACAAACTGAAAACATCTACAAGTGATTTTTTTTTTTATTCACTCACCCCGTTGTTGTTGCATTTCTTTGCACACTCCTCCTGTTTCCCATAAACAGATGTTTCCACACATCTGTTGTTGAGGCAAACCTGTGCACAAATGTGTGAGTCTGGGCAAAATGTCCACTATTATTTTAAACTAGAATTGCCACTGCAGTTGTATGCCTCTGCCAACCAGTCAAATTCACAGGTATGGAACAGAAGTGAGGTCACTGGCCTCTGACCACCAGAATCTAATTAGTTCATCTTTTTTGAGTCCAAGTGGACAGTTGTACCAAATCAGAAGAAACTCCCTCAAGGCATTGCTGACATATCCTGTTCACACGAGTGGGCTGTACAGACAGATGGACGGACAACCCTAAAACGTAATGCCTCCGGCTGTGGCTATCACCGCCGTGGAGGCATACAAACTGATGTAATGTCTCTTGCTGAGAGTTTTACCTTATCTGGTCCACATTTGGTTCCTTCAGGCACCATGTCGATGTTTCGGCTCTTGTCATCATCCACGGCTAGTTTACATTCTATGCCGACGTTGTAGGCTGCCCTTTTCCCTGTGATGGACTCACCCCCTCCTCCACAAAATATTGATCCACACTTAAGATTCCTACAGAAAGGATCAACACATTCACTAAGAACTTGAGAATCTAGTTACATAAACACCATTTAATAACCAAAATATAATAAATTTCTTTTGCCTTAAACATACATTTCATGATTTTGGCAACCTTCGCTACTTTTCACTTTGAGACCTCTGAATAGAACCACGGAGCCTTCAGCAGAAATTCAGTGAAAATGCTGATGATACATACTGTGTTGTGCAGGGGGTGTAGCCAAATTTGTTCCTTCCACAGTTGGCACCTTCCTCGCCACGGGTGTTCAGGTTGAAACACCTATCGGGCCCAACTTTGGCCCCTGAGAAAACAAAATATTCATAATGAATCTCTTATTAGTATGGAAGCCCAAACAATGCACAAAAAGCAAGGGGAGGCAAAATTATGGACACTAATAACATTTTGACTTTTGTCCATCAAAACTGAGTTATAGAATTAATCATAGTCTCGTAGTTTTGTGGGTTTGAACTATTTTTGTGGCACAGTTTGAAATGATGGATCCACTGCTTGGTGGGGTTTGTTCATTGAAAAATATGAATTACCATTTTTATAATTTAGAACCTAAATAATTAAGCCACTATTTAAGAAATGATCAGCAGATCAATTGATAATTAAGCTGAATTTTAAGGAAAAGTTGTATAAAATAATGAACAAAACTAGACAATATACACTATTTATGGTACTGCCACTCAAATAAGATGATTTTACCTTAAAGCTACCATGAGGGAAATAAAGAGGGAAAACTGGATGTTAAGGTGCTTTTAAAGCACAAAAGAGTACGCACTTTTTTGTAGATGTAGAGATTTGTTTTTTCATGAAATACTCTGTAGTCCATTATATATGCACTAATACATTTGTTTCAGGCAGTCTTTATTAGAAAGAGCCAATTCTGTCAGATGACTGAAATTTAGTGAAACTACTAGACATTCACAGACTAATACCTAAATCTCCACGAGTCTCCATTTGTCAATTCAAAAGAAAAGGGAGAACCTGGTGTAAATAGTGGCCCAGTGTTGACTGTGCTGAGTGTACCTAGTCCAAAGAGCCTCCAGCAGTGGTGCTCATGTGTGGGGCACTGGCCGTTGTAGCAGTAGCCCTGTGCCTTGTTGTAGCAGGGCTTTCCGTTCATCTCAAACTCATCCACAGGACAGTCCTCTGACTTTCCAGTGCAGTACTCAGGCAGGTCACACTCACTGGCTGACTTCCTGCACACACTTCCAGCTGCTTTGACCTGTGGGTCAGGGTACATTTCAGCTGATGTAGTAAGAACAGTTAAGAGTTAACGCAAGTAGATGCTGGCTAAATAGTATTTACAATTAACTTGTGTCTTTATATGCTGACTTGCCTCACCTCCTCTAGCCTTGAAACTGTCATTTGAGGAAGAACTGGGTGAGTTAAAGTACATAAACAGTAGGTCATCACCCTCTATTTCCTGTTACTATTTAGCTGCTGCTGTTGCAGTGTGTTGTTAGCAGAAACTTCCTGTCACTATTTTGATGCCCATGGTTATCAGCCAGATACAGTAACTGTGGGCAGCTGTAGGGTGTGTCTGTAGCCTGCACACTACATCACTGTCAGTGAAGGTCAGCTGGCTTTCCTCACTTAGTCCAGGGTTGTTGTTAGCCATGCTAACAGAACGGCTATATGGATGACAGTGCCAGTCCTGTCAATTGGTTCAACAACTGTTTGATGCGATTGCCAGGAAATCAGGTACAGACACCCCTGGTACACAGAGGATGGATCCTAAATTATTCTAGTGATCCTCTGACATCTCCTCTAGCACCACCAGCAGGTCCAAATTTCAGCTATCCTGTGAAACATCTAACCATATATGGGATGCCTGGGCACAAAATATTGTCCTGACACTCATGGATCCCAGAGGATGACTCCCAGTGACACTGGTGATCCCTTGAGGTTCACATTTGTGGTTTTCAGATGTACTTTCTTGGCAACCATCGGATGGATCGTTATGAAATTTGGTTCAGACATTCATGTTCCCCTCAGGATGAATTTTAATAACTTTGATCATCTGACTTTTCATCTAGCGCCTTCAGGTCAAACTTTTAATGGGTCCAGTACTTTGGATTGGATTATGACCACATACCTGAAAAAATGAGATTCTAATTAGTCGGAGCTGTGCTTTTTTAAAAATGCTAATTAGCATGTTAGTGTCATCATTGCAAGTATCTTAGCACACTGACATTAGGAAATTCACACATCAACTATGTTCTTCATTTTAGCTTGGGTTTGTGGCTGACACAGGAAACCCAGATTAGAAGCTACATTATAGGCTGCTGTATAATGGGAGCTAAAGTACCTGACACTTGTCACAGCATTGTCCATCAGCACACTGGGATCCTTCAGTCAGGCGACAAGTTGAAGCATCACAACAAGGGTTCTTGCATTCCTAGTAAAATAAAACATACATTTTCAGTTGTGTGTCCAGTTACACATGGAATAGCTGCTAAAGTTTATAAACTTCAGTCATAACAGATCAAATTCAAATCTCCTACACAGGCAACATCTCTGCCAAGAATCCCCCACCTTCCGATAAGATGTGAGCACACAGGAAAGGTATCTTAATTTTAACTGTTGTTCACCATTTCTCTTTAACTCTATCTATAGCATCATCACGCACAGGAAACCACAGCAGTCAGAAAAGTGGAAAAGCCTAATGATGTCTTTCTCCACCAACAGATATATTTAAAGTTCCCAAGGTCTAAAAAAAAAAACACTACTCTGCAGTATCCTCTTTACAAGTTTTACCTCAACAGTGCCACAGTCACACTCCTCTCCAGGGTCCAGCAGGGCATTACCACAGTGGGGGCCCACAGTGATGGTCCTAACCGAGCTGGGTCTATGCAAGCAGCTGGGCTGAGCTCGCGCCATGAACTCAGCAAGCTGCTCCACACTGCAGCTGCTGAAAAACTCCGGGAACATTTGACTTCCTGTCCTGAAGAGGAGCACAGCGATTCAGTGATGGAACAGTCAAAGGATATGCTGAATGCCTGTTTATGGTGTGATTTTAATTTAAGGTCAAGCTAAAACAGAAGTATGTGGACACCCAGACATTACACCCATGTGTTTGTTGAATATTTTATTCATCAGCCATGGGCATTAATCTGCTCCTGTAACAGCCTCTTCTGGTTTCAATCTCCCATTAGATTTTGGAACACGGCTGGAGGGATTTGCTCCCATTGACTTACAAGAACGTCAGTGAGGTCCAACTCTGACATTGTGTGATAAGGTCTGGCTCAGAGTTGGTGTTGAGATCAGGTCTCTGTGCAGGCCAGTCAAGTTCTTCCACACCAGACTGAGAAAACCATCCTTTGTATTGTACATAAGATAAATACTTTGTACGTAACAGTAAGGTAGATCATTGGTGTTTTGTAACGCCTTTACCTGAGCTTTTCTGCCATTACACAGACCCCACTGCTGTAAGAAGGACCACACACACAGACTGCAGCATCGTGGGATAAGCCGAAGTTATGTCCCATCTCATGAGCAATGGTGGAGGCGAGGCCTATTGGGTTGTCATGGTGATCCTAGAAGAGAAATGCACAGCTGTTGCTTTAAATTCAATAGAATATATCTTTCAAATATGCATCTTTCATCTCCAGTTGTTACAGAATTAATGTAACTTATAAGTTATCAATCATACCTGATTGACTCCACCCGAGTTTCCAGTACACATGGCAAACTTATTTGCCAGTCCAACTGTATCTTTGTCAAAATCTTTGCCACTGTTGAAGAAAAAAGTCTAACATCAGGTCAAACTGTCAGCATTACTGTGTAACATATGCACACACATCCAGCACTGATCCTCACGTCACAAACTGGGCATTGTCATGCTTCATCCTCTGCAGAAGATCGGTCTGACGCCACAAAAGGAAATTGTCCAGAGTCCTGCTTGAATTAACATCAACATCAATGTAGTCTTTGTATGTCCAAATCTCCAAGCCCACCAGCATGATGCGAATGTTGAGAGGGCGATATAGCTGCAGGCAGAGGAGGAGACGTTCATCATGAGTGAATGTGCTGAGAAGTGTGATGGCACAACGCCAAACAACTTAGAAAACATCAAACGGAAAACACAATTCACCTTGTCAACATGATTTATAACTCCAAGAATACGGGCTCTAGTTTCACTTCCATATTGTTTATACTGGAAGAAGGAAGAGACAAACAGATTAGATGTATTTTGCGGTGGAATAAAAGTAGTAAAAGAATCAAACTGACAGATGTACCTCAGTGTTGTCCACCACAACAAAAAGCTCCACAAACCTCTGTGGGCCTGCAGTGAGTTCCATTTTCTGCAAGGACAGAGACATGATACAACCTTTATACTACACAAAACACAGACATTTAACCAATCACCGACGACTGCTCTGGTGCACGCACCCCTTCTCCCTCGTGTTCTTTGTACTTGATTTTAGTACTACCCCCTGAGGGGTGCTGAAATTTAGCTCCCAGAAAGCACCTCCAAAGCAGGTGCATTGTAGTGGTGAGCGTTACTCAGCTCAACATGTTTCGGCGGATTCCTATAGAGGAAAAACCCTTTATGTGGACAAAAATGTGTGGACTCCCTGTTTGTCATGGTGTAGGCACATATTTACCATATTATAATACAATTAGTGGAAAATCGATGAGAATATCTGCTTTTGGTGAATCCAAAAAATTTAATTTAAATGATGAATGAAGGTTTACTAGAGTGCCCACCACAATCTAAACCATCCAGAGATAATTATCATGGTCTAAATAGTATTAGGACTCTAACTAGTGGTTATTATTTCAGTTTACAATCTTTTTAAAAATACTGAAAAAATACCCAATCAAAATTCCTCACACCCTAAGATTATGTCATCCAGCAGTCCAATTCCAAATACTTACTCACTTAACAGCAATAAAAACAGAGAGAAGCAGCTAATTCTCACATCTGAGAGACTGGAACCAACAGATATTTGGCATTTCTGTATGAAAAATGACTCGTTATCAAAACAGTTGCTGATTAATTTCCTATGAATCAACTAATTAATTAATAGACTAATTGTTCCAGCATTGTCCATCATTTCCTGGCTAAATTAGATAAGAGCATACCCAGGTCACCTACCCATGGACTGGACCCGAAAAGCCCAGCCACCCGAGGACCCTGGTCCTGGTCCTGGTCATACAGTGTGGTGGCATTGGACGTGGAGCCACAGCTGGGGCTGCCACTGGTCCTCAGGTTCTCCTGTCTGTAAAGTGCGTGCTCACCATCCTCAGATTGTCCCAGAGGCTCAATAAGATAAACCTGCTGCTGGGCTCTTACAAAGCCACTACACATATGGAAAATATAAAAACACAGTTATTGTGTAAGTGAAACAGCAAAAAATGACTCGGCATACAAGCAAAAGCAGTGTAATAGATTTACTGGTGTCCTGCACAAATTTCTTGGTTGAAACAATATAAAAATCTTCCTGGACAGGATAAATTTATTTGCAAAGCATCTCCCAAACACAGAGCCATAAAGTGTTTTACATAAGGAAAAGAAATACATTAGAAGGACATTTAAAAACATGTTTAAAAAAGAAATATGGAAATTGCAGTGTAGTACAGAGACTAATCAAAGGCACAGGGGAACAGAGGAGTCTTTCATTTAAAAGTAACTATTGAGTAAAAAAATCAGAAGCTGCATTCACATGTGCAGGCATTACAAATTCATGAAAAACTGACCTCTTACTAAATGTCAAGTAGCAATACATTTCACAAGTATTTCGGTAACTTTCACATGAAATAATAACAGCACCAATGTGATGTACAAATGGGACGCCTGAAGGTGTGAGGAGATCCTGATTCTCTTACCTAATACCTGAACAAATGCCCACACTGACTGAAGACTCCGCCATGCCTTCAATGTGACCATGATAGTAGCAGTGCTCCTGGATGGAAATACATACATGACATTAAGATTAAAACTAAATATACAGATACAAATGTAAACTGTAGCATTTTTGTGTAAACCTTTTGTGTAATCTTCGTAGATACAAACAGAGCAATCCAACTACATGTTTTAAAATGGAGTGCATTTAACAGTTGTTTTCATTACCAAATAATCTCCAGATTATTTTAATTAATTGATGTATTTTTATATATATAAAATGTCAAAAAAAAAACAGAGAAAATACCTACTTTCACTGTCAACTAATCTATTAAAATGTCGTGTTTCTACACCAAAACAAAAAGACAAAAATGAGGTGGGTTTCTCTTTATTCAGATGGACTTTAAAATGCAGTGAAATCTCACCTCAACTGGTGAAGCTGTCACTCGTTTCCCATCTTCTGAATAGTGTGTTTCAGTGTAGCCTCTCCCAATAAGATTTCTTTAAATACAGGTTGAAATTGTTTTATGAGAAAAGTTTCTTTTTTAAATATTACAATACATATTAGTTAACTGGACCTGATTTTCTATTTGAAAAAAATGATTTTATATTTAAAGGTAGATATTCCATATTGTCTGATGAACCTATCGACAGTGGGACAGGATGTGGTGTCTCTCAGCTACACCCCCCACCCCATGACCCTCTGCTGCCTACAGTCCTCCTCTTGCTATTCCAGCTTCTCTACCCTGTGCTGTCAAAGTACGGTCTGTAAATCAGCCCCGCCTGCCGCCTAGCCGAGGTTACAACAGGGGTTTTCTGGCCACCAGTAGTCATGTCAAACAGGACATGGAGGAGCTCTGGGCAGCTAAAAGTCTGAGCCAGCGGCTGCCAGAGTGAAGAGGTGGTGTCTTTTGCATAGAGAGAGTGGGACAAAGAAAGAGCAACAACCAGGGTTAACATGGGTTTGGCTGTTTGACATGAAGAGGGTTAAAAGCAGCCAGAGGACTCAGACTAGATGTGGGGCTTTTCCTTCTGGATGTGTTAGCATCTAAAGCTAACCTGTTTGTTTTGGTAGTATTAGCCACCTGGCATGGTCAGGATTTTACCTTTGTGTTGAATTAGTATGATTTCAATTTGGGAGTAACTGAAGCTTTGTGTCACATCAGCAGTAACCAGAGCATTCTACTGGGTTGACACACTTACTGTTAGTCAGCTAATGCTAGCTTCAGAATGGAGGCTGGATTTTGTACAGTTTGTCCCAAATGGGCATCCGTAATTTACATCATTGCTAGGAAGCAAGACATGATGGGAGGGGCAAAGAGCAGTTAGGAACGGCTTATGGTGGCAGTTTGAGTCTTACTAGACCTCCAAGACTGAAAAGACATTAGTTAGAGGAGCTTTAATGTACAAGGCTTACCTGTTTTTTTCCAGATAAATTGTGTGATTCTCTCCTTCAATGTCCAACTTGTACCGAACTGTATCCGGATAAAGCTGCAGAAAAACCAACTACTGATCATGGCAATAATCTGCAGTAGTGGAAGTACTCGCATCCTTTATTTGAGTAAAAGTAGCAATACCACACTGGCAAAAATGCTCTGTTGCAGGTAAAAGTCCAGCATTTGATTTTAAAGTACAGACATATTACCACTAAAATGTACTTTAATGTTATATGACAGTATATTATTTTACTGACCCTCTTCAGAATAAGCAGTATAGATAGTGGATGGATGGATTATTTTACTGGATTATTATTACTGATGTGTAAGTAACATTTTAATGTTACAGCAGGTCTGGGTGAGACTAATTTTAGCTACTTTATAAACTGTTAGGTTAATCTAACACAGTGGAGGAAAGTAACGAAGTACATTTACTCAAGTACAGTTCTGATGTATTTGAATTTGGTACTACTTTACAGTAATACTCTACTATTACTCAGTGGGAAATACACATGTACTTAAGTACTTAATAGCTGTAGTTTCTTATTACCCAACTGATGAAGACACAAAACATATGATTAGGTTGTGTTGGGATAGGTTGTAATCAGCTTCACTACCTGCGAGAGTAATATCCTGCAGACACAGTAACACATTGATTATTCAAAAATGCTGCATAATGGACACTTTTAACTTATATCCCTGCATTTAAATAAAATTTGTAGTTGAGTGTTTTCACATGTTGCTACTCTTACTTCGGTATAAGATTTGAATATTTCTTCCACTGGATGGTAATATGATTTATATGCAAAAATCATTACATCATTATAGGGTGTCACGGGTGAGGTGTTGTCACCTGGTTTTCCTGCAGACTCCTCTTCTGTCTCTCCTGCACTCTCTGGGGTCTGACCACCTCATATCTGTTTACGTGAGACGACATACCAGAGCTCTGCACAAAACAAACTACATACAACAAACAACACTGGTTTTCACATTCGCACTGTTGTATCACATTTGTCAGTACTTCATAATAATACTTCTTAATTATAAAGTTAATTCATCGGTAAACATGACCAGGACCTGGGTGAGCAGCAAGAATGACTACTTCATTTATGATCCACATATGAATTTTACATAAGATCAGGTCTGGTACAATAGTACTGTGAATTTTCCAGCCATTTTCTGCTGTTACATACTGTATATAGTAAAAACATTTTACCACTATTGTAGTAACTATACACTTAAACTAAGTAATTAATGTTGATTATACTCTTAATACTAAAAGTACTTCTCGTGTAGTTTTACACCAAATATCAAATCAGTTTATATAGCACATAAAAATTGACCAAAATACTTAGCAAATTTCATTAAAAGGAGAAAAATCACAGTACATACACAGATGCAGTATAAGCAACAGTATGAAATAATATATAAGGCAGCATGAAATAGTAAGACACCCACGATAAATAAATACATAATAAATACAAAGTTGACCACAAGGCCAGTGAAAAACTAATTCTTTAATTTTTCATTAAATAAGATAATACTAAAGACTAAAATAATACAAAATAAATAAATACTAAACTAAATAAAAGCTAAAATAATAAAATACTACATTTTAGAGGCAAATGTACTTTTTACCTACAGCACTACATGTATTCAATATCTTTAATTACTTTTCAGAATCAGATGAATAAAACAAAATGCAGTATAATCACAAGATTTTGTTGATCCTGGTGTGAAAATCACAAGCTACCCAGTATTATGTTGAGCAGACCTACTTCATATTGTAAGTATGTAAGGCAGTTAACATTAGCTACAACATTAAAGTGATGAACACAGTAATGCATCAGTAATTATAATATATATAATTATAATGTGATATACAGTACATGTTTTTACAGCTGGTATTTTTAGTGGCCCGTACTTTGATGCTAATACCGTTGTACTTTTACTAACATTTTGAATGCAGGACTGCTACTTGTAACAAACTATTTTTACACTGTGGTACTGCTACTTTTACTTATGTAAACAATCAAAGCACTTCTTCCGCCACTGAAATATAATACTAGACTGTATTTTACAGTGTATGCCGTAATAATATGTGAATCGTATGTTGGTGAATATTTTCCAGAGGTTTTCTGTCAGAACATCCTTCACTTATCTGTTGACTGTGTCTGTTAAAGCATCTTGATGGAAAAACATCTTAATTGTCGCATGTTAAAAATAAAATGGCCAGGTGAACGACCTACCCCATATCAGCCACAGTAAGAACAGGTGAGGCCCCATGACGGTGTGCTCTGCTCGGCCGCCGCCGCCGCTCATATCCCGTTACTCCACCGCGAATCGTCGACGCCAGCTCTTCCGTTGAAACCCCGCCCGCCCTTCGCTGTTATCGCCGCCTCACATATTTACCGGAAAGTAACCGTCAAGAGTACTATGGTTGGGAAAATGCTTAAACTTCCGGTAAGATAAAGTATTTCACAGTCAAATCACAAATCGGATTTAACGGGGCCCCATTTGTGCCTTATGCGCGCCACACTTTAGCCACTGTACCATCCAGGACATTGAGGTAACCGGTGTATTCGATGACGTATGTTTAACATGGGACGTTTTACACGCAGCGTTGTCCCAATTATATGTTTAGAATCCTCAAAGACTCTTCTAACCACCCGAGCGAAAACATGTTCAATCCACACCCAAATTGCAGGCTTTTATTGTGAAGGCGGTCTCGTAAAATTTCCGGTCTGTCTCTGGATGTTTCGCTAATTTGATGTGCCTTTAACTGGGGGTACTCAGTCTTTACAAACACCTCATGGCCACAAGCCAAGGCCAGATCATTAATGAACCCTCAATAGAAAAATGAATATCAGATAGTAAATATACAACATAAATAGAGAAAAGCCAAACAAGCAATACAAATCCCATTGCTGTAAACCACAGCAGTAGGATTTCACAGT
Source organism: Monopterus albus (assembly GCF_001952655.1). NCBI lineage: Eukaryota > Metazoa > Chordata > Actinopteri > Synbranchiformes > Synbranchidae > Monopterus > Monopterus albus. The sequence continues at coordinate 868,368 of NW_018127947.1, read as the reverse complement.
AAGAACAAGCTAACAGTCAAAAGGTTTCTGGTTCAGATACAGGAGTCTAATTTAGTAAAGCCTTGTTTTAATGAAATGCAAACATACATTTTGACTGTAAGGTACAATAAGTTACTCATAAGGGGTTTCATGACAACATATTAGATCAGCAACTAATAAACATATTAGTTCCTGATCTTTAAAGTTACATTTGAAGCATTGAAATGACAAAAACATCAAACTGTAACTACATTCATATAGTACATGATATTTAATATACACACACTGAAGTCTGAGCTCTGTGAATCACCAGCTGGTGTGTGGTTGGTAATGATATGGTCAGTTGCTCGAGTACAGGACGTCTTTATGGCCGGGTGGGTCTGGGTCTGTACACACAGAGGCTATGCTGCTGCTTTCTGACTCCGCTCTATGGCCATCCTCTCCAGGCGCTCAGTGTAGAATCCATTGAAATCCAGCCTGTGAAATGATACAAGCCAAGTTAGCAAATTATCATCCATCCATTTTCCTCCGCTTATGCGGAACCGGGTCGAGGGGGCAGCAGTCTAAGCAAAGACGCCCAGACTTCCCTCTCTCCAGACACTTCCTCCAGCTCCTCCGGGGGAATGCCAAGGCATTCCCAGGCCAGCCGAGAGACATAGTCCCTCCAGCGTGTCCTGGGTCTTCCCCAGGGCCTCCTCCGGGTGGGACATGCCCGGAACACCTCCCTAGGAAGGCGTCCAGGAGGCATCTGAAACAGATGCCCGAGCCACCTCAGCTGGCTCCTCTCGATGTGGAGCAGCAGCGGTTCTACTCTGAGCTCCTCCTGGGTGACCGAGCTCCTCACCCTATCTCTAAGGTTGCGCCCGGCCGCCCTGCGGAGAAAGCTCATTTCGGCCGCCTGTATCCGGGATCTTGCCCTTTCGGTCATGACCCAAAGCTCATGACCATAGGTGAGAGTCGGAACGTAGATCAACCAGTAAATCGAGAGCTTCGCCTTACAGCTCAGCTCCTTCTTCACCATGACGGACTGGTACATCGACCGCATTACTGCAGAAGCTGCACCGATCTGCCTGTCAATCTCCCGTTCCATCTTTCCCTCACGCGTGAACAAGAATTATCAGTCTTTTATAAAAAATACCAAGATTATTTCTATCCAAAATGTGTCCATTCATTTTCAATACAACACAACTACTTAGGCCTTTACTGCTCATTTGTGTTCAAGTTTATTAGACTAGCTAATATTGACTTTCTGTCACCTCTGCCTGATGTATTATTGCCTTTAAACTTGCAGTAATTGATGTTTTGGCCACTTGGGGGCAGAACAGGCTGAAACACATCTGACAGAGTATTATCACCATATAATGTTGTTATGGTGAGTATGTGAGCAAACAGATGCCTATTTGCCCATCTGGCAGACAGGAAGCAACATGGGCAGTCATTTGTAGTCATGTTCAATATTTATATAAATCAAAAGTTCCTCCATCACTGTTTTGTGTGCTGCTGTCTGCTGTATGATAACTAGTGTTGGACTGTTCAGGAAAGAAAAGTTTTGATGGGAAGATGTTGATCATTCTGACTTTGATTATGAACATTTTGATTGACTGTACTTAAGCCAACAACAGTCTGTTAAAATATGCCCACAATACTGATACTTAGGACCTGCTCTGTCCGTTCCTAGGTGTGGTAACATAAATTAATGTAAATGTAAAGGTTTAAAAAACATATGGTCCTAGATTTTTACCTGTAGATGATGCTGATCATGCTGTGCTCACAGTCATTGGTGCTGTAGATGCTCAGCTTGTCCAGCAGGTCCAGCAGCAGCATGCTGAAGTTACTGTCAAACTTGCTAATGGTGGCTTCCAAGCCTGCATCTGACTGCAGGGCATCCACATGCTCAGCTAAAAACTGGGGCAATCACAGAACACAAGTGTACTATTTAAGACAAGTTAAACCCAAAAGCTGCAATATCTTTGTGTGCCAGTTTTTAAATAGTTAAAATGTTCTCTGGCTTTGCTGCAGTGTTGATTCACATTTCTGAAACTCAGAGTAGGAATCTGAACTGTTCCTGCATTACACAGTGTATTTGTTCAAATATCACTTTCTTTGACGACGTGGGTGTTTTTGAAATACCTTTGTGGTCAGCCTCATCTTCTCTGCCTCCTCAGCATGTTCGCTCTGAGTGGGAGGCCCATCCATAGTCCCCTGCTCCAGAGACTGACGCTCCAACCTCATGCTCTGTGTGAATCGCTGCAACAGTCAAGAAAAAAATAATTTTAGTATAAGCATTTGGAATCTGCTAGTTTCATTTTAATGGTCCAAAGACAGAAAAAGTCCAGTCAGAAGTCCAGGAACAGACACTCAGCTGGTTTGGTTCTTTTTGGAAAACATTTCCTCTTTATCATCATGTCAACGAACCTGCATGCAGTTTGTGAACATGACGCAGACAGACATGAGCTTGGAGAAGATTCTGAGCAGCTCGGGATTGGTCAGCATGCAGTCCTTCAGACAGTTGTCCAGAAAGCTGGTGTGATGGCAAAGCACGTCGTCAATGTTTGACGCCTGGAGCAGGAGAAGACTGATGGTCAGCAAACAAACACAAGATCGCATTTTCTCCGAAACCTCTTGGACAGCATGGTAACAGTGAGCTTCAGGTTACCAACTCACTGTTTTCAGGTTGTTCTCCATGATGTGCCAGGTCGGCTCCATCACCTCAAACATCATGTAGTACTGGATGTTCTGCACAAAGTTGAGCATGCGCTGTCGGAGGGCAAATGCAGTAGCAAACCTGCAGACAGGCAGTTTGAGCAGAGTTTGTGAGATCATTTCGCTGGTTGAGATGCTTAACTAAATTCTCATTAAATTCAACATCAGCTCACCATTTTGCAGAATGTAAGGAGTACTGTTTGAAATCTTTGTTGCTGACCCATACGTTGCACAGCAGCCTCTCAACATGTTTACAATAAAACATGTGTCGGAACAACATCTGGTACCTCGTCAGTGCTTTCCTGGAGAACGATTACACCTGTTAAAGCTTTTACTAAATGCCTTAGTCTGGTCATATTGTTTATAACCCTTACCCAATAAGAAATATAACCTTTAACCTGCATCAAAGCTGCATATTATTTGTACTTATATTTGTATCCATTGCCAAGATTGAATAATTTTATTGTATGGAAAATGCAGCACACTGAGGCTACAGTTTTCTACTGCATACATATTTAAGAAGCTTTAGAGTGGTGCTTAAAGTAAGCCTTTTATTCCTTTTCAGTTTTATTTTTCTGTGGGTAAATCTGGAGTTATGAGCGGTTCCCGTGTTATCTTTAAAAGAAGAAATGTGTCTACATTTTGTAACATGTGCTGCACTACTGTTAAATCTTCATGATCAGATCTGGCAGTTCTGAACCTGTTGATGATGAGCGAGAGTGGCCATTTGACGATGTAGTCGAAGGAGAAGGCCTCCAGGCCACTGTGGGCCACGTCTGTTGGGTCTGCGTTGATGATGGCCTTTTCTTGTTTGGTCTCGATGGCCAGCACCCGCAGCAGCTGAGTGATGACATCATGAGGCATCAAGTCGATCTGTGGAAAGAGGAGAGGAAGTTCAAAAACTAAACGTGAAACAGCATGACTCATAATTTATTTCATCAGTCTGCAAGTAAAGGAAGATGAAAGCACTTCATAATACTTGACCTTGAGATCATCTTTGAAGGGGTCTGTGTTGGCAGTGCTCATCCTCAGAGCCAGCTCCAGGAGGGCTTCTAGTCTGGGAGGAACAATGTCATCCACCGGCTTCTTCAGCTCTTCCTCCGTCAGGTCCATGAAGTGCACAAAGAAATCGCCTTTGTCCATCAAAAAGTAGTGTTTGATGGATCTATTAAAAATAACACCACCACATATACAATAGACTGTCTATCACAAAGATTGTATAAGAACTTCAGAAGCAACTAGCAGTCTATTTCTGTTATTGTTTTATCTGAATGGGTCTAAAAAATGTATTATTATTATTATTATGTGGGAAAACAACCAGTACAGACATCTTAACCTCAAACAGCATTAACCATTTACCTCAGGCGTGAAACCAGCTCCTTCTCTTCCATGAGAAAGTCCAGCAGCACTTTGCTGGCATAATTGTAGGCTTTCTCTATCTGCTCCACGTAGGCCCTCTCCTTCAGTGTGTACAGGACCTCCTTAGCATCAGGACACGTCACGTCACGGCCACACTCCCGCACGACATTCAGGTATTTTCCTTCACAACAAAAGAAAAGGGAATAAAATCTTCTGTCGAAGAAAGGTTCCTCTAATGTTTTACATTAGTTTTGTGTTTTTACCTGTGCTTAATATTTTGACTGCCATTTTCTGTAGAAAGGAGGGAATCCGATGCTGTACGATGGTGTATCTCTGATCCCAGTACTTGTCGTTGTAGTCCTCCTGAATCTTCTCTTTCTGTAACTCATGTTCCTCAACCATGAACTCACTGTGCAGATCGAAACATGGACAAAATAGACATGATATCAGATGTAAAAGCAAAGCAGAAAAACTGTTATATGTTCGCTAGTGTGCTTTATTATCTGACCATTATTTTGAGTCTATGCTGTGAGAGCAGCTGTACCTGTATGGATCCTTGATGATGCCCCTGTAGACCCATTTCTCCAATATTTCAAAGTAAGGGACACTGGCTGCTTTAGTGAGGTAGAGGCACAGCTCCTGAGCCTGGCTGTCACCAGTGTAGTTGAAAGTTCGGTCGTGGAGAAGGCTCAGTGTTGACCCGCCCATACACTCTCCTTTGTCCACTGAGGAAGCTGCAAAAATAGAGGAAGCAATTATTCCATTTCATTTCAAGCATTGGCTTCTTAAATTGTCAAAAAAGTATGTTTAATGAATTGATACATATCAGGTATTTCTGAAAGAATAGACTGATGAAAAAGGAGACAAGGCGCTATTTCTTTCTCTCCAAATGGAGTTATACACTTCTCTGTTGTCAGCTTAGCAAAAAAGTTAACATTAATACAGAACTCAGCACTGCCACCTTCACACCGAGCATCGCTAGAAATGCAAAAGACACAGACCTTATGTTCAGACTCTTACCGATAGAGGCCAGTATCTCCATGGTCCTCATGGTGGGCTGGATGTAGAACCAGAGCTTCTGCAGGGACAATAGGCCCTGCCGCTGCAGGTGCTCCAGCTGAGTGACCAGGATCAGGTACTCCTTCATCAGGATCCTCATTGCCGCGGTCAGGGCGTGGTTCACCTGGCCGTACTCAAAGGATGACTTCTCCTCAATGAAACTGAAAAAGATGTGAATATTACCATTTAATATTTCCTGTGCAGGAGACAGATGCATTTGTCAGTCATGTCTACACACTCACCGAGTTATAGTAGAATAATATGATGCAACTGGTGTTATTCTGTTGACCAGCTCTTTGATAGACATGTCCAGAGTTGAATCTACAATGAAGGAGCGGTTCTGCCTCCCCAGTACAGGCTGAGCAGTAATGTCTCGCCCATCAACTCCAATCATGACAAACAGCAGGTCCTCAACCAGGGCTTGCTCCTGCATAGCCAGAGGCATCGTACCTGATCACAGATAGCACTGTTATTAACACTGCCAACAATAGCCTATACCTAGTGTCCAGCAGCAGAAATCACTTAATCAGTTAATGGCCTACCAACGGCCACAGCTGGATCCCCTGGCAGGGTGGGGCTAGTAATAAAGTCTCCGAGGAGAGCAGGACGGTCGTACACCCAATTAGGAAACACCGGGTTGAGTTGGGTGGGGTTCTTCTTGTTGTGTTTGTCCCTTAGCATCTTCCGCGTGACTTCGGCAGGCTGCAGGCAAAATCGTAAACATCAGAATTACAAGCAGCATCAGATGCCTGGAACCTGTAAACTGACAGTAACAGATTTTTGGCCCCCTCTCTGAAGCCACAGAAAGTCGGAAACAGTCCCCCCACTAACCTAAGCTTCACATCGACGGGATAGGAGTAAGAAACACTCACCAGGGGAGCTGTGGAGCTGGCTGTTACATTGCCGAGCTTCTTTCGCAGTTCATCCAGTTCCTGCATGGACATCTTGGTGCTGGTTTGAGGCAGAGTGTAGCTGGTGGTTGTGACTGATGTTGTGTTTGCCGAGGACTCTGATCTCTCTTTGGCATTCTGCTGCAGAAACTGGAGTGTCTACAAAAATATTAGAACAAAGATGTGACCTGAGACAATGTGATAAAAAAACATGTTGAATACTGTGATTCAAAAGGCAGTTTAACTTTTTTTTTTAAATCAGGGAGAAATCTATGGGACTTATGTAAACGAACGCATGCATATTCTGTTGTTTGTGTGGCAAACTGGTCATTTAAAATCATATTAAAACAAAAATCATTCTTTACATCAACATTTCAAATCCAGGAAACGGATTACCTTGATTACCTACTATATGTAATTAGTAACTTGTAAACTCTATATTACCTCTTTATCCTCACAGAGTTTGGAGAGCAGGTAGACCAGAGGGTCAAGGTTGCGAGCATTTTTGGACTTGAGCTCCTCATACTTCCTCAAGAAGTCCTCAGGGGTCTTAGAGAACTCAGCTAATTTGACCTGAAAATCCAGAATCAGCAACATTCATTTCCACAAAGAGTGTGACAAATCATTTTTATAGCAACATCCTACTTTCAAAATAGATTTAAACTCCAACTGTTCTGCTTCCTGTTAACTTAGCCTTTTCCTACTTATTGGCTGATTTCTATTTAAACAATGGTACACAAATACGCCACTATGCATGACCTTCCAGCCCTTTTCAATGGATCATTTTCAAGACATTTTGTAATAACCTAAACAATAATGTATTTCTATGAAAAAAATGCTAGAGCTGCTGCCAACTGCAAGAACTTGCGATAAAAAAAAAAGAAAATCTCAAACTCAACCAGAAACAATATAATAATGTTTCATTGACACTAACAAGACAAACATTTTAACGTGTTACATCACAGTGTGTTTCACTCGCAGCACCTTCAGGCTTTGTCATTGCTGAGCATTACATGCTACTCTGTGTCAATAAGACAGCCTTATTTTATGTTTGTGGCTCAAACATACAGGCTTTCAGTCTGAACGGAGCCCTACTTTGTGTGGCAGGCACATCTAGCAAAAATACATTCTGCTGGCCATAGCAGTTTATAATACCTTCCTTCCAGAAGAATTCACCAATCTGATGACATTATGGTAAATTCTGTCATGTTCCAGGATTTTTCCGTACCTGCTATGTTGTATTAAAGTGTGTATTATTTACCTTGGCACTGTGAGCAGAGACTGTAGTGGTGACATAAGGAGTCCTGTGCTTTTGTAGTAAATCTATGTAGCCCTCTGCTCCATCACCTCCTCGCACATGAAGCAGGCTGAGCAACTCGTTGACATCGTGGTGGATCCTGAACTCGCTCATGGCTCAGGCTGCTGAGATGACGACATATTCTGTCAGCAGGCTTTGCCTTCCATTTCATTAGAGCTCATTTTAGTAATTTATAAGGAGATCTGCCAAACATTTGACTGGTTCCAGTTGTCAAATATCTTAAAAATATCTTTGTGTTAGTCACACAAAACAAGACATTTAAGGGCATGATCTTGAAAAATTATAACAGGCATTTTTCAATATCTTCTGACATTTTCTAGAAAACTGAGAAAATAATCTGCACATGAATTGATCATTAAAGTATTTATTAGTTGCAGACCTAATTTAATACCTGTTTACCAGCTTAGTGTGGGTGATATTGCCTAAAACGATTTATGCTGCAGATCTTGGTGGTAGTAGCAAATATTCAAACAAGAACTTTGAAGGTCGAAGTGGAGAAGGGTTCCATGTGAGCCGCATATAATAACACTTTTTTCCTGGGCTCTATAACAGTAACTCCTAATGATATGATCAATTAAATGAACGCCTCTTATGCAAGCAATCCAGACTTAGATAGTCGCAGGCTATTTCAGTTTAAATTTATAACTGCATAACATCAGGCAGCCCAGTCAGACACAAAATCATTTTATAACTCACATTATTGAACACAGCAGGTAATAGAAAAGAAATCAAGACTTTATAATACTCTCTCCCTTTTTAAAAAAACAGAATTTAAAACCTGCAGATATTCAGTGTTAAGAGGGGAAGGGGAGAACAGTTGAACACCCATTACAGATGATATCAGCATCGGTGCTACTGGCTCATACTGACAAGCATCATCCACATCTTGGCTGAGTACAAGAAATAATTGTCTCAATCTGCACTTTTCAAAGCTGCATTCATGTTTTGCCATCTTTTCTCCCCATCATGAAGTGATGCTGAGCTAACAGTTATTTCGTGCTAGCAGGCTAACTAGCAAAACGAACTAGCCTATAGGATGAGGATGCTAACTGGTCGATATCTTAGCCTGAATGACAGATGTAAATAACTATAATAATGTAACTCTGTAATCATAGGCCGTATTACAGGTCAAATGCAACTGTTAGATTAGCAGTATACCTCTCAGTCGTATCCAAAACAACAGTGTACACCAATAACGCGCCCACGTCTGGTCAAATTCTTCTTCACTTACTAAAATCCACGTTGTAATGGCGCATTACCGCCCCCACAGGCTAAATACGACGCTACAACAAAGTGGCAACTACAACTTGAGGCACTACAGTCACAATAATAGATTTTCAACAGTAATATTTTCAACACTATAGGCACAATATAAGCTGTCTGGGAAAATGTTATATATAAAATGTATTTCGTTGTAAATTATAATTTTGCGTAACGTTTTTATTCACAAATGCGCCTTTCGAGACAATTTTCGAGAGATGTTGTTTTTTGTTACTCCTAAATATTGCATTGCATTATACTGAGAGGAGTTTCTATTATTTTATAATTCTATTATTATTTTGTCCATCTCATTTATAGTTTATACTTTATATTTATATATCAGACCAGGCTAAATAAAAGAAATACTTCTCTGGGCGGTCATCAAATGTTTTGTTTTTAAAGTAGTTAACTGGCACTAACATGGCTAACTGGTATGTTTAATGCTCTTTCTTTGTGTTTTTAACGCGCAGTGTAAAGTAGTTTGAATTCCCTTAGTGTAGGCTATGGAATGTGTCTCAACTCGGCATAATGTCCAATATATTATTATTATTATTATTAATTTTAAAGAAAGATTTTCCACTTTTATTTGAGAAGCCAAAATTCCTGAGCAAATTATACTGGATGTGCTATTATTTTGAAAAACGATTATATAGCGGAAGTAAACAGTAATCACGTTACAACCCGGAAGTATTGTCTTTCACAGATTAACGTTTGAATAGACAAGAATGACCGATTTATCTGGTAAATAAACGATGAAAGGCAATACTTCCAACATCGTTCAGCCGTTCATCGTCATATTTGTGTCTTAATCTTCGGCGCTGGAGGCAGAGGCGGTCGAGTGTGAGCAGCAACGCCCTGATGCCAGCCTCCCCGCCGGAGAAAAATAACCTCGCAGTGTTTACAAATCGGCTGAGAGAAATTGTTTCCCCGCAGTGTCGTTAGCTAATCGGGAGGTTGCTTGTTTCCAGACAAAGAAAAACATGGCTGAACTCCATGTTGTGGAATCGAGCGGTACTAGCACCATAGAGCAGTCTGAGCACCGTGATATTCGCGGTACTGTGCGCCTGGCTTCGCCTACTCTCATGCTTCCGCCGCGGAGCAGCCAGCTCAGTCCCGGCGGGGTGTCGAGCGGCAGTGGAGGAGGTGGAGGGCGGTCAGTGTTCGGGTTCCCGGTGAAGAGCAACCTCAGCTTGCCGTCTGAACCGGTGGACAAACCGGGCTCACGCTGGGTCCGGCTCAACGTTGGTGGGACCTACTTCGTCACGACCAAACAGACGCTGTGCAGGGACCCCAAATCTTTCCTGTTCCGACTATGTCAAGAAGACCCTGACCTGGACTCTGACAAAGTGAGTCCACGTGTTTATAAAGAGCTATAATGTTGATTTTGGTTGTCTTCATCATTATATAGACTCACAAAAGCAAACATATCAAATATGTGTTTGTTTCTTAAAGGAGAGTTTAATTGTTTTCTTCAAGATTTATGTGAAAATAAAAGATAGCTGGTGAGTCATCGCTAATGTTTTATTAAACAAACTGGTAAAAGAAAATCCAGGCTCTCATTTGTGTCTCTTTTTGGTCAGTTTGCATCTCTTCGTTGTTTTGCCGTTATGTACGATAGCTCTGTATCGCTTTGTGTTCATGTTGTATCTTTTGACTGAGCTAGACAGTCATTTCAAAGGTCAGGGGCCTTCTCATCACTCTGGCCCCTAAGATAGTACCCTTTAGGCCAGCGGATTGCCTCGGTGATCCATGCATGCCTCTGGCCAAATGCAAGGCTGTCTTACCGACTGAGTGTATATCATTTCTGTTTTATTAATCACAGTTTGTTTCACCATTTTTGCACACCTGAAGTATCATGTCAACGACAACTGGTCCTCTATCATGCATCCTGTCTCCTTGGTCTTGTAGAGGGACTGTGTGTCCAAACCTGGCTTCAAGTTCTTCATTTAGTTAGTTGTAGTTTATACTGAGGTAATGTCTCATGTGTTTTTTTTTTTGTTTTTTTTTTATCTGTTCCAGTGGTAACATATTTTCCAAGCATTGCCTCCACTTAGAGCCAGATGATGCGGTTACAATCTGTATCATGGTGTATTCATAATGATATTTTCCAGTATATCATGACCAGGCAAATGTATGCAAAGTCATTATCAGTCTGCAACCTTCTGCAAGTGTCCATAGTTCAGCGATGATGACAAACCAACCCTCACTAGATCCAGGCTTTATTTGAATTTTTGATCTGATGGCAACATATTGTATCAGCTGATATCCCTTAAATTTAGTTATTAAAGAATTACAGCCTATACTGAGTGGGACATTTTACAGTTGTGTTTGCCTTCCAAATTAACTGAAACATATCCTTAGCATTTCCTTTCTGATGTCACTTGTTACTTCGATGGATTGGCACAACATCAGCGTTGGTATGTGAATGAGTTGATGTGTCTGTCAAGCTGAAGTTTCTGGATTGTGGTATTGATGAATGCGGCTTCTTCATTCCAGAAGTCTCTTCTTTATTATTCCACTGCACAGTTTTCCAGTTTATACAAAGTGGTGTAACAGTGATGACAAACCAAGTCTTGTGATGTTCCTACAGGATGACACAGGAGCCTACCTGATTGACAGGGACCCTACATATTTTGGCCCCATCCTTAATTACCTACGGCATGGAAAACTGATTATGGATAAGAATCTAGCAGAGGAAGGTAAAATGTCTTGGTCCCTCCAGCTGCAAATCAGGCAGAGTGAGAACTCTTTACAGTGTATAGAGACCAAACAGTCTGATGATCCATTCATGTTGTGTTTCAGGTGTTCTTGAGGAAGCTGAGTTCTACAACATCGCTTCACTGGTGCGGCTGGTGAAAGAGAGGATACGGGACAATGAGAACCGGACATCTCAGGTATAGGAAACAGAGACTGAAACAAAAACAAGGTCAGGTGACTGAGAACAAAGTTGGCAGATAAATCTGTTCCACTATTTCTTCTACGACAAATATACCCAAAATATTTGTTTTTATTTGTTTAAGCAAAAAAATGTGTTTGTGTGCAGATATTTGATTTTGTTTTAGTAACACTGTGTGTGTGTTTGCTTCTGTCTTGTCCCCCAGGGCCCTGTGAAGCATGTGTATCGAGTACTACAGTGCCAAGAGGAGGAACTCACTCAGATGGTCTCAACCATGTCAGATGGTTGGAAGTTTGAGCAGGTGCAGAAAATACAGCTTGTTCCTCTTGTCATGTTTTAGCTGATGCTTGAGTTGTTTCAAAACTGCTGTTTATAGCTTAAGTGTGGAGATAGGCCTAAAGCATTCGGCATGAATCTAATATCATGAGATATCAGCAAAATGAGAATGGTTTGGAGTGTAATAAATTGTCTTATCAGCTGAAATGTGTCTATAACACTGAATATCAAAATCTGTCAGGTACTCATAATTAGCATTGACTGTCTTTCAGATTTAAGGCTGGTGATTATTTTCATTATTGACTGATCTGCCCATTTACTTTCCTTATTAATCACTTGTCTATACAATGTCAGAAAACAATCCAACATGCTATCCTGACCCTGGAGGTGTCCTCTTCATATGCTTTGTTTTGTTCAAATCCCAAAGACATTCAGATGATAAATAAAAAGTATTAATGTCTGGGTCCAGAGTAGAAGCTGAAGTCATTTTTTTATTGTAATAATTAACTAGATATTGTATTGTTATTTCCTGTCCATTGACTAATTGAGTTGTTGACTGACTGCCTCAGCTGTAAGATTATTAATAATGGTGCTTACTTATTATGCGATCCTACAGTTTTTGGTTTTAAATTCTAATTTTGCTCTTTTTTTTTGTCGATTTAGTCATAATTTAGGCAGAATTGTTGAACTGAATGTGACAACTTCTGCTTCTTTTGTTAACTGAAGAAAATGGTTCTGTATTGAAAAAGGTGTGTGCGCCAGAACTCTGGGGTGGCATTATCAAAACTGGCAGACAAACCCTGTTTGGTTCAGGAAATATAAACATGAATTATCTGATATAACTGCTTTAGCTATAGCTTTTTGTATATATCATTTGTTGTGTCACATGACCAGCTGTTATGATTATTTATTCCTTAAAAACTGGGGGGAAAGCAGTATTGCTCAGAATGTAGATTTTAGGTTGCCTTACATCTGTCACACCACTGTGTACGGGAATTCATTTGTAATCCCACCTATTTTGCTTTTTTCCTGTGATTGTTCTCAGCTTATAAGTATTGGCTCCTCATATAACTACGGCAGTGAGGACCAGGCGGAGTTTCTATGTGTAGTTTCCAGGGAACTCAACAACTCTACCAACGGTATCGTCATCGAGCCCACAGAGAAGGCCAAGGTGAGTGACCCCATGAACATGACTTCTGTGTTCTATGTTTTTCTTATTGTCAGTAAGTTCCAGACTCTGTAGTTTATTTTTGAGTTAATCTCACACATCGTCCTGCTGCCAGAAACGTTTCCTAACATGAGGCTCAGAGGATAAATATAAAGGGTTGCAAGATGAGTGACAGGATGGGAAATGGGGAAAAAACATAATTCTCTGAAAAGGCTGAAAAAAATAGTTTCCTTTACTGATTAATCTGGCACTTAGTTCAAAACCCAAGGAGATTCAGTCTCGTATAAGAAGAGAGAAAGCAGTAATTGTACACATCTGAAACACTTGAACCAGATTTTTAATTTTTCCTTAAATGACTTGACTTGATCAAACTAGCTTGGTTCTTACCTTCATGAAACTGGGAGAACAGAAATAAGTCAGTTTTAGTTTGGGGGGTTTAAAGGGTTTCGGTGCTGTTGTTTCCACTGAAGCATTTTTCCCTCTGTCCCCTCAGATCCTTCAGGAGCGAGGCTCGCGGATGTGAAGAGACCCCGGTCCTGAGCTAAACAGCACTTTTAACAACAAATTCAAAACAAAAGCATGAATGTTGTCTCCATGGGTTTACTCCCCTCCATCTTTCACTACCACCTTCATCATCATCAGCCCCCTCCCTCCTCGTCTGGTGTGCCTTGCCACAGTGGGGGCTCCCCAGCGCTGCTACACCCTGACTTGTCTTCTCATTTCTTCTCCTCTGTCGCAGGCTGTGGAACACACTCAGGGGGAGTTTAAAAGCGATTAAAAGTGAGTGGTTTTTCCTCATAGCAGTTTTTTGCTGGCCAGTGTCTTGGTGGTGCAGGCTACGGTGCTGATTGTAGCCCCTTGTTGTGAGTGGATGGACGCCCAGCATGGAGCTACTATACATCATCATTATCGTCATTGTCATTATCACTGTCAACAAACAGGGTACGTCCACACTCTTATACATTTGGCTCTGTCAACGTTAGCAGAAATCTCCTCAGGACTGTGAAAGGACATAAAGGAGTGAATGCAGCTTCCTGACTGAGCCTCTCTCTTCACCCGGATCTGTTAATGGAGCGAGTGTGGGCGTACGCCATCCTCCCCCTCTGCACTCGCAGACTCCTCAGCTGGCATGTGAGCCAAGTAGCGGTACAACAAACCTGAGCCAGGAAGTCCAGAGGTGGAGGAGTAGACGTTCAGCTCCAGGCAGCTTGATACAGTCAGATCCCTCTGTTTGAGCCAACCTGCTGCAGCGTTTCTTCCACTCTGTCTAGTCTTCAGAAACAGCTTAAGCAAGTGGGTGATTTTCATCTCACAGACACCCTGTCTTAGTTCGGCACTGTGCCAACACTGCTGGAAAGTCACGGCATCCTGCGCCTCCTGTTTCCTGTTTTCAGGCTTGATGTGATCTGTCCCTGCATGGGAGCAAATGAAAACAAATGTCTCAAAAAGACTACACCTGTGTACAGTTTGTCAAGGCATGACAGGAATCTATATAAATCTATATAGGCTACATGATGAAATTATATGAAAAACCGAATGCTGACGGTGTAATTATTGATTTCTGTATCATAGTTGTCATATATTTACATATTTTGTTGGGTGAGTCTATTTAAATGATGGAGAAAATGTCTGTTTTCCTGAAGGTTCTGAAGGTTTCCCACCCACTCCAAAGTGTGAGTGTATGCAGTGCCTCTCTGCTTCTGTCCATGGCTGAAATATCACCAGTTTTTCAGCTGCATGTTTTCTGTAGTGGTCCTCACTAAGTTTTCTCTTAAATATCCTTCTCTGATCTTTTGCATATCTTAAAATTGTAACTAAGGCTAAAGAAAACTACTGTTCTTGCCATTTGTCCAGACAAACGTTGGCATGGTGGGGGAGTGGACTGTGGCCAGCCTATATGCTGCCTCAAAACCCTGACACACCCGTCTCTCCCTGGCCTTGTGCTGTTCTCATGCCAATATTCACTCACTTTGCAACTGCTTCTGTTGCCACTCCTCAGTTTAACACCTAAATGACTGTGTTGTCTTACATTCTGCAGCACTTGTAGCAACTGTGGCTCAAGCTAAATTGTACTTCTCACACTTAAAGCCCTGAGATACCTGAGCCTGCAACAGCACACAAATTCATAAACTGTGAGTGAATGTGCCTGATGGGAAGTGTCATCGGCTTCCTGAGCTGCAGGGAGAAGCTTTTGTTTCAGATGTTATGTAACATTTTTCTCTGTGCCAACAGAGATACTCGCTTGGTTACAGCATGTTTCTCTTGAGCTACACTTGACATTAAGTTGCTTTGTGATAGTGCTGCTTTTAAGACTTGTGACAACATTGGAGCAGCATGGAAATATAGTGAATACTAGCCTGATTTTAGCCCTTTGAATCACTGCCCACATCTCGGATTTCTACTGCAAATAATGGTTATCAGGCTAAATATGTTTTCTAATTATTTATAAATGATATCCAAGACAATTTGGTGATTTTGGTGTAAGAAACACTGATTTGGCTTCTACTTCAAATTTGCATTTGTCAGAAGTGTAAAGCTGCAAGTAAGAGCTGAAACAATTCATACAGTATTATGACAAAAAAGGTTTTATATTGTTTGTCATTTTTAAAAAAGAGAAATCAAACTTTTTTGGTTTCAGCTACTCATGAGGATTTTCTTCATTTCTCAGGTTTATGTAATTTGTATCTCAGTTGGTTGGACAGAGGGAGGTGGAGACGTCTCCGTGGAATCTGTAGGCGTGCATCAGGCATTTTTCACTATTTTCTAACATTTTATTGTCAAAATAAATAATAGATTGATTGAGAAAATAACCAGCAGATAAGATGGTACTTTAAGTCGTTAGCAGTCACTAAACTACAGGGCTGCAATTTACAATTATATAAATATTTTCAATGAAATGCTTGGTCTAAAACATGTCAGAAAATAGTGGTGTCCTTCACAGTATCTCAAGCTGATGACTTCAGATGTCTTGTTTTGTTCTACCACTTTTGAAAAACCTAAATATATTTGGTTTACAACAATGTGAAGCAGAGAAAAACAGGAAAATCTTACACCTGCAATTCAGAAAACTGTCTTTTGTGGCATGTCTGCTTCATGAATCATGGTACATGATGGTTAACCAATTTTAAAAATTGGCATTTCTGCCAGTCAACTAATTGTTCCAGCGCTTGTACCATCTCTACCTTACAAAAAAGAACAGATGTGAGTATAATGAGTGTAACTGCAGCCTTGTTATATCAGCAACTTAATGCACAGTTTGAGCCATACTCACACATATCAGATGGAGAAGTGAAACAACCCGCTGTCATACATTGTGCAGACTGAACACTGTCCCTATAGAGGTGAAGGAGCGGCCAGTCTTTACATGATATTGCTGACATCTATCTCTGGCATTGATCATTTTGATGCACCACCCTTTGTATAAAGAACATATTTGATGCAGTTATGTTATATCAAGCATGAACAAAAAGAATGCGTTTAATGGGAAAAAATGTACCTTAGCTATCGTCATGCTCCCTGGCTGTGTTCAGTCAGGTCTCAGAGCTCAAACCTTGATGTGACTTCTTAGCTGTTTTGTTTGTTTTCCTTTCAAGTGTGTGTTTTGCAGTTTTATTCTATTGATCAGAGTCGTGAGTAGATTGGGTGCTGCTGAAAAAGTCCAAATGTCTCATTGAAGAGCACTTTTTTCTCCCATGTTGGTCTCTGGGCATTTGCAAAGCACCGTGGATGTTGTTTCCCTTTGTCTGTGTCCAGTGTTGTGCCTTTGACCTGTGTTGTGCACAGCTGTTCTCCCCTAATGTCATGAGGTGCCTGTTCTACCTTAAAAAAGCCAGGAGGCACCAACCTGAGCTATAATGTATAATGCAGTCTTTAGCTTGGGTTCTGATGCTAGTGCTTCAGTGAGAGGCAAGCCAAGCATCCGTCATCCCCCGCATTATTTAGGTTTTGTTATACATGACTACAAGCTGAAATTACCAACTGCTTTTTTTGTGCCACTGCACCCACAGCTCCTTAACACTCCTGGAGATTCAAAGCAGTGTCTGTCTCTACTGTAAACACTCATGGTTTGTTGGCTTTGTGTGGACGGCACTTCTAAAAAGGAGGAAGCAGGTTTCCCTCCTCTGGTTTTATCTTAGTAAAACTCCAGCAGTGCACTTGTTTTCAGAAATCAGTTTCACTTGAAACTTTCGGACTTTTGTTTTTCTTGAGCTGCATGGTGAAGAAATGATCCCACTTTAGATGTATGTAGTCAACCCTTAAAGCACTTAGTGTACCTGTCATCTTTGTGAACCCAGTTTAAGCTTACCTTGGTTGCATAGTTCAGTGGTTCCCAACCAGAGGATGGGCTGAGACACAGAGAAGATGGTTAACCAAACCAAGTTCTGCTTTTTCCCTCTAAATTAGCTTTTTATTAACTGCACTATCAGCTCTAGCAGTGGGGTCCTTTGGTCTGTCCACTACTTTAGTCCAGACTGAACTATGTCAACCATTATTACCATGACACTTTGTACAGACATTCATAATTTCTAGGGTTTGAATTTTATGACTTCAGTGATCATCTGCACTTTACTTAATGCTAAATTACAAATGTTAGCATGCTAACATGCCAAAGTACAATGGTAACATGATGAACATTGTCATTGTGATTTATCGTTTAGCTCAAAGCACTTCTGTGCTGAGCTGCAGCTTCACGGAGCTGCTAGCATGGCTGTAGACTCCAGTCCTGTTATGGCCGTGCCAGTTGGCTGGATGGGTCACCACTTAAGTTCAGACTGGAACCATAGACTGTATCTTTTATCTTAATGTTCAGCCTACGATTGAAGCTAATGACATTCCAATCAGACTTTGTGATTTTTATGCTAATTAACAAATGTTGGTATGGTATGGTACGAACACATTATACCTGTGAAACCTCAGTGTGTTAGCATACTGACATTAGCTCAGAGCACTGCTCTCACAGCTGACATGAATTACTGGCTTTTTTTTTTTTTTACTTCTTCCGGACTAAAAATTACTTAGAAAACAAGGATAATAAATCACTTCTTCTTTTAACAGGTCACACCTGTTAAATACGCGTGACTTGTGATAAGGGGTTGTAAATCTTTAATATGAGAGGTCATTAGCCAGAAAGCTTGGGAACCACTGACCTAGCTCAGTGTGATTATAACATTTTGAATCAAGCAACCATTTTTTAAAAACAAATAAAAATAATAATGTTTGACCATTGTTTTCTACTTTCACCTGCAATAGTCTACAGACAGTGTGCAATGTTAACAAATCTGCAAAATAAGTAAATATCCGTTGTCTGGGCATGTGAAAACATGAGCGCATGCGTTCTAGGGATTACGATGTCATGTATTGGATTTTGTCTGACCTCTGTGTTAGTGCAAAGTGTATGTGATGCATGGTGGGGGGAGTAGAAGGAAGGCATGGCTCTGGGCTGTAGGTGTAGATTTCTAGTGTGGAGCAGTCGGTCTACAACTACACATTCTTTACTCACTGTTTCTTTGTTTTGTATCTTTGTCACGTAAGTTTAACTTAGATAAAGAACATGAATTAACCAGCCAATCAGAGTGCAGAGCCCCCCCCAACCTTGGTTTATAGTGCTTATATGACCTGCAGGTCAACACACAGAATTTTTTTTAAATTAATGGGTCACTTTACCAGTTATTCTGTAAACGCCTGCATGCGTTTGTGTACATGCACACACGTACACTCATTTCGACATATGTCACCTATTAACAGTTACTTTGTGTTCATTAACAGTATTGATGTCAAATGTGAATTTTGTCAATGGAGACTGTGGAGAAATGTTTGGAAGCTGACAAAACGTTTTCTCTCCGTTTCACGTTTATTTATTTTATATTTTTTAAATTTTGTCTACAAATGTTATTTCTTTACATGTAACAGTTTTAACAAAACCCAGTCTGGTTTTTAATCATAAAATGTCTGTGTTTGAAAATGTGGATTGCTGTCTCATTATTGGTTTCGTTTACTGTGGATTTTTTTTTTTAAAGTGATGACACATGAGCACAAGGCAGAATTTAGTGTTATCAAAGGTTTTAGTATGGATGGGCCAACCAAGCACAGGCCCGGGGGCCCTTAGATCAGAGAATTCTGAAAGGATGATTAACCTTTCTGTTGGAAAGTTAATCAAATGACTACAAAAAACTACAAAATAATAAGAAACTACAAAGGGATGCAAAACCACCAAAAAGACACAAAATGACTAGAAGGAGACAGAAAAAATCCTCCAACAGGAGGTCAAGATTCAGTCACCATTTAGTCAGCAGGAGAGGAAGTATTCAGGTCTTTTACTTTCAAAGTACCTTAATGTGAGGCTGAAAATGTATTTCACCAAACACATCCAGCATCACTGATGGGTGTGTGTGAGTGTGCTCTGAATGTTGCTCTATTGAAAACTAACAATTCACAATTTTACTCAAAGGTACAATGTGCAGGTAAAATGGGCTTTGTCAGTGTTACCTTATAAATTACTATAGATCTACTATTTGATGATTATTACTGATGTAGAAACATGTAGACAGGATTTTGATGCTGTGTTAATTTTACCTTGAGCTGAGTGGATTAATTTACTGTATAAACATGGATGTGTTTTTATGTCTCTTACAGATTTTAAAAAATCTGGTTACTAGTAGTAGTGCCAAATAAACGTAGCAGATAGACGTATAAAACTGCGCAAAATTACGCAAGTGCACATACATCACAGTTTAAAACTAGTTTTTGCTTATCTCCACTGGTTTAACTTCTCACCTGCAGTACACTGTGTAAATAAACGTACAGCACAGTGGGAAAATGCTGGCATACAGAAGCTTAAATGTACATTAGAGCGCCATTTTACACAGCGACGTTATAACGATGTCGAAATAGCTGCTTTACACGGCTTTGGGCGGCGTCCTGGTTGTTTTACGGATGATAAAGGGGCGTCCTGGTAGGTTTTACGCCGTCCAAGGCAGTGAGTATTTATAATTTGGCCTGCCATAGAAGTAGCTGTCTGCCCGTGTCACGGTGGGAGGAGAATGACGTGATGGGATGCGGGTTGTGCAGGCCATGATTCGCCGCACTCAGGCCCGGGACTCTGCGTGAGGAGCAGCGATGATGGACACAGTTTGACAAGCGGCGATAATTGATACTTTTGGCTTGCCGTATCCTGCTGCTGTGGTAGTCGTCGAGGAGCTGTATGCCGATTCCATTTAACATAAAAACGTGAGTAATATATGTACTTGTATTTATAGATACAAGTGTTTACATTCACGTAAGATTAATCGTCAAAATCGCTTCCTCTTTGTTCCGAAAGTACCGAGGCGTTGATATTCAGGATGTTTATCAGTGAGTGTTAAATATATTGATGGAAACAAAAGATATTTATGAAAATTTAAAATTTAAAAGCGACAATCTCAGTGTAGCGAACAACTAGTGAAGCTGCGCGGGGTATGTCCTGCTGTGTGTCCGTGGCAGCCGTAAGATGAAATAACGAGTTTCCACGTGGGTGAAGATAGAAGAAGTAAAAATGTGGACAGAGTAGATTTTCAATGTACGCTCTCTGCTGCTTGGTGGAACAATGCGGATGTAAGTGTCTGACATGTAACAGGTAGGAACACGTCGCTGTCATCCCACCAGTAGCATCAGCTGCTCAGTGTCACCTTTATTTCCAGAAGGAGAACTCATCCCTTCTCCGCCACAGGCATGTCGAAACAGTTACAGAGAGCAAAACCAGGATACCACTACTTAGTCAGTCAGACTGCGGAGATGTGCGGGCGTTGCCCCTCACTGATGTGTTAGATCCTCAAAATGTGAAGAAGTACATGGCCACGAACTGTGCTCTACTTTTATTATAGGACTGCTTTCATGGTTTCAGCTACAGCCCCAGTTTGTTCCTCTCACTGTTGCCATTACATTAGAGTCAGAGAGCTATGAGAATTTTGGGTTTGCTGTTTCCAGAATCCGCAGGGACTTTAGCAGTCTGGGTGAAAAGATATTCCATCTGTTGCACAAAAAGAATAAATTGAAACAATATTGGAAATTTGCTTTCTGAGAACCAGGTGACAGTTTCAGTGTCATTCTCTGTAGTGTAAGTACGCTACCACCAAGCAGCCACTTAGCTTAGCATAGAGACTGGAAACAAAGGGGAACTGTTAGCATGGTTCTGTCCAAAAGTAACAATCCACCTAGCTGCTCTTCTAGAACTTAGTTATTCCCATGTTCTATTTTGTTTGTTTAATATGCTCAGAAAATGGTGTAAACACAATAACTTGCTATTTGAAATTTATGCTAACTCTGAAACTGTAAAAAAAAAAAGTGAAGCAAAGATGAAAAACGGATGGAAAAGACAAAACCAAGTCCAGCTGTACATGTGTAAATAATAATAATCACCTTTATTGACCAAGTATGTTATACACACAAGGAATCTGTTTCCGGTACAGAACCGAGGCAGCCATCCCCGGTTGGGAGATGTCTGCTCTACCCACTGAACCACAGTTGCCCCGAAAGTTTAAGTTAAGGATAAGGTGTTCTCATACTGTCATGGATGGATAACTGCACAGGCCAAGAGGGCTGTATGAAGTGACGTATTACTTAGTTTAAAAGTCACTCATTTAAGAGATGCAGAACATAAACAATTAATCATAAAGACATGAAAAATGGCTGAAAAAAGAGAATAAATTATTTCAAAAATATGTGAAATGACTAAAAACACAAAAATATATTTCAGAGATGAAAAACGGATGCAAAAGACAAAACTTCAGTAAGAGAAAATTACCACAAAAAGAGGTAACACAATCATAAAGGGACACAAAATGACGACAGACGACTAAACCATAAAGGCAGGACACACAACACAACTACAGATGACATGAGTCCTATGTAGAAGGGCTGGGGCCTCTGACCTGTCTGTGCCCAGAGACTTGTTGTCTCCGAATCCGTCCAGGCACTCAGTGGGTTTGGCAGCCGAGTGTATAAGGCAGATTACAGTGATACTAGTTCTTGGAAGCAATCTGAGATGTTGCTCTCTCTGTAGTTGGTACATGTGGAAATGGTATTAAATGACCTTGGGAGAAATTCTGCATGAACATTTGCACAGAGGGCTGTTCATTCGAGTGTTTGTACTAGTGCACGTTAGTCGACACTGGTGAGATTCCCTTTGTATCCACCCAGGCATATTTGTTATCACACCCATCTGACCTCTCATGTTAAGTAAGCCACAACCTGAGCTGCACACAGAAAGTCCTGTTATTTCCTGGTTTGAAATGCTGATAAAACTGATGTGATGACCTTTTAGCCCCGAAGCTCCTACAGGAAATGTGCAAAGCTTGCATCGTCCCTTCAGACTTGCGTTTATAATGTTTGGCTCTGACTAAAGTTTCTCTAAACATTGTGAGAACATAGCAGAGCTGGCTATTTGCCATCTCAGGAGCATTGCCAAGAACGGGTCACTTGTTTCATTGTAGGATGCACAGACCTTTTTTATTCATACCTTTGTTTTGAGCCAGCTGTGACTCAGATTACCGGGAACGGAACTGATCGCCTCCATTTTATATAAAATATGGCCACCAGAACATCTGAGCAGTACCTCTAGTTCTCCACTGGTGCCTTTTTTTGTTTGTCTTTTAAAGAGTAGGCAGTAGTAATGCACAGTTCAAGTGAAACTATGAATCAGTAGTTGGCCATGTTAACAGTCACTAATCATTAACATTTATAAAATACACTGTTTAACTTCAGAAGTGATCAATAACAGATAAACACTAAGTTAGTTTAGTACAAAGTAAACAATACAAAATAATGACAGTTTAAAATTGTGTCTGTTGCTGTTCAACAATTGGTCAGACAAAATCCCAAGTACCGACTGTGCTAAACACTGCTGCACACCTTACAGGCATCACTGGAGAACAGACTTCATCCATCCATCCATTTTCCTCCGCTTATCCGGGACCGGGTCGCGGGGGCAGCAGTCTAAGCAAAGATGCCCAGACTTCCCTCTCTCCAGACACTTCCTCCAGCTCCTCCGGGAAAATGCAGAGGCATTCCCAGGCCAGCCGAGAGACATAGTCCCTCCAGCGTGTCCTGGGTCTTCCCCGGGGCCTCCTCCCGGTGGTACATGCCTGGAATACCTCCCTAGGAAGGCGCCCAGGAGGCATCCGAAACAGATGCCTGAGCCACCTCAGCTGGCTCCTCTCGATGTGGAGGAGCAGCGGTTCTACTCTGAGCTCCTCCC
>NW_018127947.1:841714-842363 GCF_001952655.1 Monopterus albus | reverse complement strand
ATCCAGCTCACCACCAGGTGGTGATCAGTTGACAGCTCCGCCCCTCTCTTCACTCGAGTGTGTAAGACATACAGCCGGAGATCAGATGAAACAACCACAAAGTCGATCATCGACCTCCGGCCTAGGGTGTCCTGGTGCCATGTGCACTGATGGACACCCTTATGCTTGAACATGGTGTTCGTTATGGACAAACTGTGACTAGCACAGAAGTCCAATAACAAAACACCACTCGGGTTCAGATCGGGGGGGCCGTTCCTCCCAATCACACCCCTCCAGGTGTCACTGTCGCTGCCCACGTGGGCGTTGAAGTCCCCCAGTAGAACAACGGAGTCCCCAGTCGGGGCCTTTTCCAGCACCCCTCCCAGGGACTCCAAGAAGGCCGGGTACTTTACACTGCCATTCGGCCCGTAGGCACAAATGGCAGTGAGAGAGCTATCCCCGACCCGAAGGAGCAGGGAAGCGACCCTCTGGTTCACCGGGGTTAAATTTAAACACATGGGGGCTAAGCTGGGGAGCTATGAGCAAGCCCACACCAGCCCGCCGCCTTTCAACGCGGGCAACTTCAGAGTAGTAGAGAGTCCAGCCTCTCTCGAGGAGTAAAGTTCCAGAGCCCAAGCTGTGTGTGGAGGTGAGCCCGACTATATCTAGC
>NW_018127947.1:814401-841641 GCF_001952655.1 Monopterus albus | reverse complement strand
CCACTGTGCACCGGCCCCTTACGGATCCTCCTGCAGGTGGTGGGCCCATGGGAAGACGTCCCCACGTCACTCGTTCGGGCTAAGCCCGGCTGGGCCCCATGAGGGGAGGCCTGGCCCCCAGGCGCTTGCATTCGAGCCCCAACCCCGTGCCTGGCTCCATGCCGGGCGATGTCACGGTCCTTGATTTTAGAGAACAGACTTCAGATCAGGATAAACATGTTGGACATTCCAACAACTGAAACACTGTCTGAGCCATTTGTCCTTCATCAAAGAGGCCATGACCTTTAACCGCACTATCAAATGAACATGAAGCAGTTCCCAGTCTCCCCACAGCCGACTCGGGTTTCATATCGTCCTTTATCTACACAATGGGAGTGGCCTAACCTCAGTAAGCTGCTGGAAATACCTGTTCAGCTGGAACAAATACTGTTCCACCATTTAACATAAAATCTTTCAACATTTATTGTTTGTGGTAAAATGCATCTACACTCAAAGCAGGTGGTGTCGCTTAAACGGTTCATATCTTTCATGTTATGTTGGAAGCATGTTTAATTCAGTGCTTGTCCTGAACATTTGCAGTAGCACCACAGCTCTTGTGTTCATCAACATAGCAGCATTACTAGAATTTGTCCTGAGGGGAGATGATCATTCCAGCCAACAGGTGCTGGGATGTTTCACTCAAAACCTCAGATGATATGATGGTACAAAAGGAAATGTTAGGGCATTGTTAAGTTTTCAGGATTTATCTTCTGTCTTTGCAAAGGTTCGTGGGAATCAGACAGATATTTCAGTCTGGACCAGCATGGTACCAGACCGTCTATAAAAGCCACACACCACTTCAGCCTCTCTACACATGCTGAATCACTGTTTGCTTGTGTTGTTATAGGTCTCTCCTTAAAGGCTGCAGCAGCTGCAGGGACATGGCCAGAAGAAGGCATCACTCCCCCTGCAGAGTGAACACAGCAGCCTCACCTGAACTGTCAAGCACAAAATGACTCAGAGAAATGGGATCAGGGGGACGAGGGATCGCCACCTCTACTCTGAGGCCTCGGGGGTTAGCGAGCAGGTCAACGGTATGGAGCCAGAGAAAGTTCAGGAGATCAGCGACTGTGAAATGGAGGAGGGGGGACAGGCAGGCGACTCCATGGCTGTAACAGGAGCAGTCACAGCTCCAGATGGCGGTTGGGGCTGGGTGGTGCTGGCTGCCACCATCCTAGTCCTGGCTCTGACCCTGGGGTTCCCCTCCTGTGTGGGAATCTACTACACTGACCTACAGAATGAGTTCCACGCCTCCAACAGTGAAACCTCTTGGGTTCCTTCAATCATGACATCGGTGCTTCATGCAGGAGGTAAAGTAGGCGACGTGTCCTGAAGTCCTCACTTTGCTGTACAGATCTCTTAGCCAGTAGAATCAGTATTATCTCCCTTCCTCTCATAAGCATTATGTAACACATGGAAAAAGGGAAGTAGTACAGTAAATATGTCTGGCTGCTGATCACTCAGCTAATAAAATCATTTATTCATGTTGGTAACTTTGTTTCCATGCAAATTTTATGACATAGGTTTTTATGGTGCTGTAGTCAGAGCTTTGTTACTTTCCTCTTAACCCTCCTGTTATGTTGCGGGTCAAATTGACCCACGAACATAACTGCTTTAAATGAGACAAATATTTGATATGAAGAAATGAACATAACAGGGCCCACAAAACCTGTCAGCAGTAGAGAGGGGTTTGGTTAAAAAATGCGCTATTTCACAGTGATTCGTAGTTCATTCAACTGATTTTATTGTCTTTGTTGTAGAGTGTGACAGTTGAGATAATTCCTTACAGTGTTCCTAGAAGCTGGAACAGGATGCACATTTTTCTCTTTTTATTCGCGTTGTAGCTGCTGCTGCCTTTACGTTAATCTGACGAGATTCAGCTCAGCGATGTAGCTAGGTCTAAACTACCGAGAGTGCTGCTCTGACCTTTAGGTTAAAGTGACCCAGTTGCTTTTTCAGACATGAGACTTTTGAGGTTTCCTGTGCTCTGACGCCTGCACTCATTTAGGACAAGTTATTGAAGGCCTGTTGCGCGACAACAGATACGCCAGAATGTACCTTTGGTTAGCCTTTAACAACATCCTTGTACATCTTTGTATTCAGTACTGATTCTGAGGCAACATAAACCCTCCTCCTCAGGCGAGGATTATTTATGAGCAGCAAATCGGACATAATAACCTGGTGGAGATGGGATTGTTGGCCTAAAATATGAAGCCTAAAATTCTTGAGTGGCTCTGGCAATATCTGAACTTTGTTTGAAGTTGACCAAAGTTTGTCAGATTACAGAAGGAGAGGTCTCTGAGCAAAACCAGCTTCTTAGGTGAAACATCATGTTGAATCTCAGGCAGGACAAGCATGCAGTTCTCCTTTAACTAAGGCACTTATTATGTTCATACCTCAGCTCGAGGCAGCAAGAGCTTTCTTGTATACATCAACCAAGATTCTCTCCTGAACTCACAAGGTGTCATTATCTTTACCTGTCAAACAGTTTTGCACGTCAGCATAAAACACTATATGTCAGAATGTTCCCCAGAAACGACTTTTTAATGCTGATGTAACAAAGTCTCATTACACTGACATTTATACAGGCCAATCAACTGTGACTGAACAAGCAGCAGCTGTGGGTATACACCATGTGCACACATGGGTCTGTTATGCATTAGGTGATAAAGTGGGAGAGCAAACATATTTTCAGTATTTAGAAAGGTCATTCAGCCAGTACAGATTACAGCTAAACACCAGTTATGTGAAACGTACAGCAGGATTAAAAACCTCACCCCTGCCTTGTGAGCCTTTAACCCCTTCTACTCCTGTATACACTGAGCTAAGAGCGTTAAATTTCATCCACAGGTCCGTTTTGTAGTGTGTTGGTGGAGAGACTTGGCTGCCGAACAACGGTGATGTTGGGTGGAGTTCTGAGTGGACTTGGAATGGCTGCCAGCTCATTTACGCAGTCCATCGCCCAGCTCTACGTAACAGCAGGAGTTATTACAGGTTAGCAAACATTCAAGAGATTTATCATCCCAGCTGACACTGGGCAAGAGGCGGGGCCCACCCTGAACAGGTCGCCAGTCTATCACAGGGTGGCCTCGTCATTAAAACAAAACCCAACAGGGCAAAGATCACCACAGCTCATTAATTTACGTTAAAACAGCAGATCAATGTTGACCTGTGATGTCTTTTTTGATACTGGTGTTGATGGTTTGGTTTTCGCTTTCAGATACATTTATTTTAACTGTTAAAAAATGTCTCATGGTCCGACTGCTCATGTTTCTTGCCTCATCTGACTTTATTTCAGTGATGTCGATGTTTGCGAATAACCTGATGTGCAGAATCTTATCATTACATAAGCCAAATTAGCCAAAATGTGCAAAAATAGGACTTGAGGTGTCATAAAACTGACTTACCTTTTAAAACAGAGTTCTGTTCAGAATACCTCATATTGGACTGTGTAAGATTTTCCCCAGAACTCCACATCTGCAGTATCCTCTATAAATACTACACAGCATTTTTTAAAACCAGTTAACACAATGCTGTCTGTGATGATGAACTGACTGTCTCCTTGCTTTCTTACAGGACTTGGTTTCTGCTTCAGCTTCCAACCAGCTGTGACAATCCTGGGACACTACTTTGTGCGTCGTCGTGTGTTTGCCAACGCCATGTCCTCCACAGGTACAGCCCTGGGCCTGTGCATTCTGCCCTTCCTGAGTAACTATCTTCACACAGAGTTTGGGTGGAGAGGAAGTTTCCTTGTTTTAGGAGCCGTCCTGCTTAACTGCTGCGTGTGTGGAGCAGTGATGAGGCCACTCCAGCCCTCCAGGCGTCGCGGCCAGCCGCTGATGACCCACAGTCTCCCTTCACCAGAGGAGCAAAATGTGAAGAAGGAAAAAGGGAGGATGAGGACAATACAGAGCTGCGTGGTGGCTTTCCTGAGCAAACACATGGCCTTCGATCAGCTCTGCAACAACCAGCGTTACTGTATGTATTCCATAGGAATCACCTGGATGATGCTTGGTTTTGTGGTGTGCTTGGTGTTTCTGGTTCCTTACGCCACAGCGAACGGCATGGAGCAGGGCCAGGCCGCGCTGCTGCTCTCTATCCTGGGTATTGTTAACATTGTGGTGCGGCCACCCATTGGCCTCATCTTCAACATGTCCTGGTTCAAAGGACGACATGTGTATGTGTTCGCTTCAGCCGTGCTGGTCAGCGGGCTCAGTAACAGTATCTGCTGCCTTGGGCCCAGCTTCACTGTCCTGCTGAGTTTTGTGATGGTCTTTGGGCTGTCCATGAGTGTGGCAGGCTCCCTGATGTTCACTGTACTCATGGATATCGTGGATATGAGCCGCTTTCCTTCAGCCCTGGGCCTGCTCTCTATCATGGAGAGCATCACGCTGCTCATCGGGCCTCCGCTTGCAGGTAATGTAAATACAGAGCACGGAGAGTGAGACTGAGATGATGAGAATGACACACTCTCACTAAAATCAACAGTTTCTAAACTGTTGTGCAAGATAGAATTTGCCTCATCATGATTTTACAGGCAGCAGGCAGTTTGAACTTTTAGGTATTTATGAACCCTGGATGTAGAAATAATCTAACTGGTGGAGTCAAACCTCACCAGGTGAAAAACATATTGTATGTGCTGTTTCCCAGTTCTATTCTACATATAGCAGTAATAGTATAAATCAACTGTCATACTTTTTTTTTCTGTTACTTTTCTGATTTCTGTCTGATGAAGACAATGCTCTACACACACAGAAGGACATCACTGAAACTGTAGCCACTGCTAATTACACTTCACAAAAAGAAAACTATTGTCCAGAGATGCAGAACTATCCACATCATCTTGGAGCTGTCTCACCACCTGCAGTTTTCTTTTGTTTTTCATTCATGAGCGGCTCCTTCGTTCCTTTAGTGCATCACATTGCACAACAATAGTGTAGACAAGGAGAAATCAATCCAGCCGATCCAAATAAGTCAGTTCAGGAGCTGTTGTGCACTTTCACCTGCTTTGGGACATGTTTCTTCTAGTGTGTCTAGAAAGGGCAGCACAGCTTCTGCTCGAAGCCGTTACTGAAAATAACAGCATGTTCTCAGTCAGTTTGGCCGGTACAGAGAGAACAAACTGTACAAAAAGTCTGTGCGTCATTTTGGAAGAGTGGCGTTTAGCAGCGGAGGCTGCCTCTGTCTCGGATGACAGATTCTCCCCCTGTTTATCTGACGGGTTATATGGCCGGGCAGCGATGCAGCCAAGTCACAACAGGGTCACTTCACACATACAGGAAGGTTGCTCACATACTGTATAACTAGAAAGTGGTTTGGTTATCAACATAGCGTGCACATGGGTTGCTTATACATGCATGAAAACTGAAGAGGAATCATTTTTTAAAAGTGGCAATGTTTTGTTTTATGAGTCTCTAATTTTCTAATAATTTCCTCTGATGCTTTTTAGAAGTAACGTTTTAATTTGGCACCGATTGTCAAGGAAGAGATGAGGTTCAGAGTTTAGCTAGTTGTGTTGAGTTTATGTACAGCTGTTAATTTTCAGAGGAATTTTCATGAAACAGTTTGGTTAACCAAAAACATTGTTGTTGTTTGTTATAACTTTATTCTTCATATATGTTAGAGTGGGTATTTGCCTGTAGACAAATTTCATATTTTTTGCAGCCAACCTTCTGTACATTAACAAAAATTCTTTCTAGGTCAGAGGCTCCCAGAGGTTCCCAGATGTTTGGGGTTGTGAACCCTTAAAATGAGTGAATGCAAACCTGCCCCTCATTATGTCCGAACCATGACAAGCTTAACCAAAAACTTATTTTCCCCTCATTTCATTTGAATAATTTTCAAGGTGAATTTCTGTAGTAATTAACCCAAAAAAAAAGCAGAAGTTGCATTTTGCTGAAGCAGAAATACGGTTTTTTCCTCCTGCTTTCCCTCCATGCTAATCATATCTTGACTGTACAAATTTGTCTGTGAACCCTCACTGGGGTCTAGGCCCTCATGTTGGGAACCACTGCTCTATGGCTGTCAGTCTGTTAGAGTTAATAACTGGAATTGCACCATTTTCCATATAATTAGTACCAAATTATACTGTCCTTTTCGGAAACGCTTTTGCTGAATTTGTAATCTGCGTATTTCTATGAAATTACAGGAAAATGTGGGACCTGGAAATAAAAGATGAAAGATAAACTGCTAATGTTTCCACTGATTTTTCTTGTTGCAGGAACCCTGGTTGACAGGACGGGCGATTACTTCTATGTCTTCATTGCCTGCAGTGCTGTTGTGGCCTCCTCTGCCATATTCCTCATGGCTTCATTTTACTGGCTGGATAAAAAAGACAGGAAGTCAAAACAGGGTCAGATATCCACGCTGCCCGACCCAGCAAGACCAGCTGTCGACGGAGCTCCAGGCTGTCACTATAGCAGCGTGCCAACAGAGGGAGACCAGGACAAGGCCTCGGCTAACAGGGCAGAGAGTAGCAGCAGCATCTAAACCTGCTCAGCCTGCGTGTCAACCTTAACACATATTACACTCTTGCTTAGACAGTTTGCAAGTGATTCCTTTTGCTTGCATCAGCTTGCTTGGTGCACCAGACAATAAGAACCTCCTGTACACCATAAAAGTCACACTAAATACTAAGAAGAATTTGCACTGCTTGGCCAAGATTGGACACTTGATCTTATATACCAAAATGAACAGCTGTGCACTTACAGCTACAGTGTGATTGTACTGTAAAATGCTGCTGATCTTATCTGTGATCTCACAATCTATCATAGGATATAAATAGAGTGCATCTCACTTCCTCAAGCCAAGAAACATACCTGATCCTTTGTCAACAAAATCTGTGTCTTTTCTAGATGTTTGCTGGAGTTGTGGTTTTAATGGTCCCGTGGTATATGATGAACCTACAAACACAGAGGACGGGCCTGAGTAGGTGAAATGCTGTGGAGCGATATGTGCATTTCCACAGGGAATTTCCTGGTACTTTTCCTTCCCAAGACCTAAAGTCCAAGAACTTCCCCTGGGGGAGAAGCCCCTTGAGCACCTTGTGATTTGGATTTCAACAAATATTGTATCAGAAGTGTTACGGCCGACAGGCAGTGTGGTTTTAAGAATGGTGTGTCTACAATGCTGTGCTGTATTTGTGTCATTGACTTTCAGCACTGCAGGCCTCGCAAAATCCAAAATTAGCTCAAAAACCAAAATTAGCTACATTTTAGCACGGTCGAATTACCCCAACGGAGGCACCAGGGAAAATGAGCTGGTGGTTCCCACTCACCCCATCCCTCCCGTTCTCTGTGCATTGTGTGTCTGCCCATCACAGACAGGTCACACAGGAGGCTGCACATTGCAGCTTCATCATATCACGTCTGGCCTGATAATCACTGTGAATTGCCTTTTTAAAATTTTTTTTTATTTTACTTAGTTCAGCCTGTTTTCCTGTGTCACTACAGAGCAATGTGTACGTCAGCACAGAAGATGTGGTAGCAGTTCATCAGAGCACTTGGTGATTTTCACAAAAAAATTAAAAAATACATTGATTTAGGATTTGTTATTTATGAAAGCTGGTTTGCAATGATCTATACAGGTGTGTCTATGTCATCCAGCCTTTTTTGTGGCCATTTTCTGTTCCTATTGTTCTTGGATGTAGCTGGATATCAAAGACAGATGCAGTCACTAGTCTTAATCCCGCCTACAAAGGTCCATTTTCTTTGACCAGCACAAACAGCCATCACCGGGCACAGCAGCAGACCTACTGTATGTGGAGTGTAGAGTGGAGTGTAGCCGTTGTGATTAGATGTTGCTTATTTCAAAACAAATATGCACTTTATCAGAACACAGTAAACCAGGGGCATTGTAGCCTCTCAAATCTGGCTACAAATATAGAATTGTGTTTAAAAAGCTCCGTAATCTCCTTAAAGCAGCTGGGCTTTGTAGGTGTTAACAAATATAACTCAAACCAGAGGAAACAATGCATCTGTTGGGGACTATTTTGAGCAGCATATGAATCCACATTTGGTCTTTACTTAGTATTTGTAATAATAAGGAGGGTGTGTGTGGGACTGAGTCCGCATGAACTACAGTGTGTGTGTGTTCATGGTGATGAAGTAACATGTCACCCAGTGCAGCAGTGTGATCACTGAGGAGTTTTAATAGTTTCTAAAACATATCAGACTGTAGTACACGCTCACTACCTGATGTTAGTATGTTTCATGGAATTTGTTGGTGAAAATATATAATATCACCGCACTTAACTGTTAATTATCAGTGGCTGTTACAGGCCTTTAATAACTTGGAAGAGAAAATGATATAATGCTTGTTTTCAAGATCTTTTTGACATATTCATTATCTTTGAAGTAGAAAAATGATTTTTGTACAACCTGGCTGTTGTGAGGGCATTAAACACAGCATGCTGAACATAGTACACCCATGTTGATGAGTGTGGGTTGCTATAGATAATTGAAACCTGATATAAAAAGTTGTTCTCCATTCAGTGTCACACATAGAAAACAATTACTGTAATATGAATTAATTATGTTTTTCTTTTCATATGCTTTGCTTTCCCTAATGGAACAGTGCCTTTATATAGAGCTGGTGTGTTTTTAAAAGCTCATCTACCACCGTGAGATCATATCAGACCCTAGAACAAGATGATTTCACATACATATGCCAACTTGTCAGTGATTTGAAACATTTCATAGGCACAAGGTCAGACCGGTCAAAGACAAGTTTGATTATACATGCAGAGTTTAGCTTCCGTTCTATTCAGAGATTTATCTTTTGATAAATGAACAGTGAGACCATCACACTGCCTGTAGGCATTTGAACACAGCTGTGTTCAGATGTGACTGAACATTAAATTTACATTTCAGGTATAAGCTGAAATGCTTTGTTAGAGGTTTTTAGAGGCTTGTCTTACTTTGGGCCAAATCATACCTTTATTATAAATTCTTTATTTATACATTTTGAAAATGGTTAGAAAAAAATAAATTTTTGAACATCAGAGATGTCTTTGTTGTGTTTTTTGGGGGTTGGGGGGTGGATCTAAATATTGCTCACTGGCATACATGCTTGGGTTATAACAGTGTAAAACATTAACATTGGCTTGACCACAGTCCGATAAGCTACACAAAGGAGTATTGGATGCATTTACAAAAAAAATTCTTTACTTGTACAGGAGGAAAGATTTAAAGAATGAAGACTGTGATCATTTGACAAATTTAAAAAGCTGGTACAATTAGGTGTTTGACATTTTTACATTAAAATGACTTAAAGCATGATTAATCAATCAATTTCCTGTCAATCCACTAATCATTTAATCTCTATTTGTATATACTGTTAATCTATAACAACGAGCTCTTTAAATGTCTTGTATGTTGAATATTAATTTGTAAAGTAGCTATAGCTGGAGTTAAAAAGTGCATTTCTTTATTAAAAGTAGCCTAGTTTAGAAGATGTACTATATTGCCAAAAGTATTCACTCACCCATCCAAATCATTGAATTCAGGTGTTCCAACCACTTCCATGGTTACAGGTGCATATACTCAAGCACCTAGGTATGCAGACTGCTTCTACAAACATTTGTGAAAGAATGGGTCGCTCTCAGGAGCTCAGTGAACTCCAGCATGGTACCGTGATAGGATGCCACCTGTGCAATAAGTCCAGTTGTGAAATTTCCTCGCTACTAAATATTCCACAGTCAACTGTTGTATTATAACAAAGTGGAAGTGATTGGGAATGACAGCAACTCAGCCACGAAGTGGTAGGTCACATAAAATCATCAATGGTTGTTTTTCAGGAGTTGGGCTTGGCCCCTTAGTTCCAGTGAAAGGAACTCTTAATGCTTCAACATACCAAGACATTTTGGACAATTTCATGCTCCCAACTTTGTGGGAACAGTTTGGGGATGGCTCATTCCTGTTCCAACATGTCTATGCACCAATGCATAAAGCAAGGTCCATAAAGACATGGATGAGTGAATTTGGTCTTCCCAGAAGAGTTGAGGTTGTTGTAGCTGCAAAGGGTGGGCCAACAACATATTAAACCTTATGGATTAAGAATCAGTTGTTAGTGAAGTTCATTTGCATGTGAAGGCAGACGAACGAATACTTTTAGCAATGTAGTATGTCATAAACTGGAAATGCTCAAGTTGCCCAAAGTACAGTTTTGCACTTAATTACATTCTGCCGTTGCTTACGGATACCCAAAAAATTAGAAGATTAAAATTATGGTGGGTATTTGGTGTTTGCTCCTGGATTGTGATT
The DNA here is from genome assembly GCF_001952655.1 of Monopterus albus. Classification (NCBI taxonomy): domain Eukaryota; kingdom Metazoa; phylum Chordata; class Actinopteri; order Synbranchiformes; family Synbranchidae; genus Monopterus; species Monopterus albus. Next base: position 831,340 of record NW_018127947.1, on the reverse strand, counting down.
GGAATATTTTCACATCCACCCCTACCCTCCTGACTCCTTACCAGTCGGTGGCGGTAATGCACCAATTCGTTATTTGCCAAATGCCACTAAACCTCAAAACTTCAGAAGAAGAAGCAGGAGCGGAAGACGAAGAAGAAGAAGGGTGTGAATGGCCCCCTTTAGTGGCCATAATGTGACATAACGAGCGACTTGTATCTGTATATAAAAATGGAAGGCTCCGTTTTCAAAACCTCTTTACATTTAACAGTAAAAACAAAATTAACTGAAACAGGGCTAATGCTTGATGTGCTGTGTAGCATATTATTGTTTCACAGAGGGACGGAGGTTTTGACCTGCGTGACATCGTACGTCAGCAAACGAAACCAAAAGTAAACCGTCTAGCAGTTAGCTAGGTGTGGTCTGTGGCGGAAAACACGGTAAGTTACGTTATCCAAAGTTAGGCGTTAAAACCCCAAGTTCATAAATAATGGGTCACAAGTAGACATGAACTGAGTCAGATGGGGGCGAACGGGAGTAACGCCTGGAGGCTGTTGTTGCTGTATTGCCTTTGTGTATGGTACTTGTTATGGTTCATTTGTATAACAGTGATATTACAGATAATAGTACGTACAGCTAGTGAAGTCATACAGTGGATATAGTGAACCACATGTGCATCTGCACTTTGAGCGTTTGTCCTCAGGGAGGTATTTTATACAAAACTGCATTGACTCTTCATGCCTCTTTCACAAAATCAATCATGCATCCATGCATGCAGCTGAATGTTGTAGCTGGTGGAGGTCTACTCTGTATGGTGTGGAAACACATTTAGGTTTAACAACTTGATCATAATTATACTTTGAAAACGGCCTGATAAATATAATGAAGATAAAAGTATACTGTTTCTGGTAGATGTTTAAAGAGTAGCATTAAAAAAAACGGAAGTACCTCAGAACTGTATTTGAGTACATACACTTGGTGACCACTAGGATTTCTCATTTAGTCACTGTATAACAGCACTATCTTTTGTCCTAGGATCACATTCAGCCTCTTGCTGTCTGAGCGTCCACCAAAAGAAAATGAGGGAAGTGGCAGTATGTGGGTTATTCATCCTTCTTTTTGACGCAGTGCTGTGTTTGGCACTGTGGGCTGGACTGGTGATCCTGAAGTGCTCCAGCTGTGGTGGACTGGTAGGTGTGTGGGCTTTTGGGGCATTAAAATGGGCCGTTCTCCATGTTTTCACCTCTCTCCTGACTGATGGAAAGCCCCGGGTGGAGATCTGCAGGTTGGTAGCACTGCTCTGCCTTCTGTTTCCTGTGTTCGAAAGTGGACGGATGCTTATGGCGCCTCACACAGGACCACCTACTGACCTCAACATGCTGCTCCTGGGTCCTGTGTCTTCGTCACTGGCTTGTGTAGTTTGGGAAAAGGTCCTCTGTGGTGATGGAAAGATGAAAGAGGACACCGAGCTGGGTACCAGACGGCTGCTGATGAGGATGTTGACATACTTCAGACCAGACTCCCTGTACCTGTTTGCAGCTTTTAGCTTCCTCATATTGGGTGTTGTCTGTAAGTGTGAAATATTGACATTCTACATGTGGTACACCTGCTTGGTTTTCTCAATGTGAACAAATCTTTGCAAAGCCCTAAACCAAAAGTGTGTGGTCTTACCTCAGACTGTCCTACCCTGTCTGTTGCACTCAGTCCAGAGTCCGAAAGTTCTTACCGAAGACACAAATCAAAGGCTCAGTAGTGTCCAGATGAACACTGTAGACTTCAGCAAGTAGCAGCAAATATTGTGTTTGTTAGGGGATATTTTCAGCCCTGGTGCCTGGGTGAGTACTTGCAGCACCAAGACAGTTTGGAGGACTGACTCAGAATAAACTAGCGCTGAAATAATAATGGTGATCAAAGTGGTCTTGACATCTTAGAGGTTTTTAAACTGAACGACTGTATGTGATTGTCATGTGAGATGCACGCACCTGTTGGAAGGTTTAGTGATTGCTGTTTAAAGAATCTCTGCATGATCATATCGCAAATATATGCAGCCTACAGTTCCTCTTTATTTAACTTTAGAGCCTTTTAAATAGAAGAGTTGCAACACTGAGGCGTCAAAAACAGCAGTGGGTCACGTCATTCCATGATTCAGATGCAGTGTTTTCTGTAGGGACTAGTGAGATTTATCACCAAGTTTCTACTTTTACTGAGTTGAACAGCTTTGCAGACTGATTCAGTGTTCTGCTGTAGATAGCACAGCTAGTTAGCTTGGTAGCTAATTATTGAAATGACCCAATATTTCAGGGAGACGAGTCAAAAAGTTGGTAAAATGTGTATAAATGTTTTGACACGTCGCTAACTTAAAATGTCACGAGTTTAATTATTGCATTTTGATTTGAACTTCTTACATTAGAGGATAGCAGCCAAGTCCTTATAGAGTCGGTGGAGAGGTCATCACTCTCCTTCTTAATCCACTCTGTTTAATCTGTGGCATTCATCTTTCCTAACAGGTGATACCTTCATCCCACTTTATCAGGGACGGGTAATCGATATGTTAAGAGGTGAAGTGCTGCAAAGCAGCTTTGGCTATACAGTTGGACAGCTTGCACTTCTCTCTTTTGGAAGGTAAAGAAACAAAACTGCTGCTATATTTCTGTGCCTTTTCTCATTCCTACTAGCAACATAATTACCGAATTGTGATCTGTTTCAGTGAGTTTTAAAATACACTTATTTTCAACTTCCCCATCTAAACAGTGCTGTGTTCTCTGGCTTGCGGGGAGGCACATTTATGTGGACCTTGGCCAGACTGAACAACAGACTGAAGTGTCTGCTGTTTCACACCTTCCTGCAGCAGGAGATACACTTCTTTGAGGAGAACAAGGCAGGTGAGAAGAGCAGACCATATAAACATCTGACATGCCAGGGATTTGCTCCCATTTAGACAAAAGACCATTAGTGAATTTTAACATCAGTGTTTGCTGACAAGGTCTGGTTCAGTCGGTGCCCCAGTTCATCTCAGAGGTGCTCGATGTGGCCGACGTCAGGGCCCTGTGCTGACCAGTCAGGTTCTTCCACAGCCAAAATGGGAAGAATATTCCTTTATGGACCTGGCTTTGTCATGTTGAAATGTAAAAGGGACGAATACAGACTGACACAAAGTTCAAACCACACAGATGTCAATAGTACTGTATGCTGTTGTATTAATTCTTCTTTGGAGCTAAGTGCTGCACCACAAACCATGAAAACAGCACAAAATCCAATCAGAAGAAAACAAAAGGCAGTACAGGGGTGTGCACACTGGCATTAGCTTAAACACTGTACCTTTTCACAGAGACTAAGCTGCCAGTTAATATTCTTGGACTTCTCTTCGTTTCATTGCCCCAGGCCATCTTTCCTCCCGCCTCCACTCTGACGTGGACAAGATGGGTCGGACAGTAGCGCTGAACGCCAACGCGCTGGTTCGCAGCATTGTCAAGACCTGCCTCATGCTGAAAGTGATGTTAGGCCTGTCCTGGGAGTTCACTGTGCTCACCTGCATAGAGATGCCACTCTTGGCAGTACTGCAGAACAGATACATCATCTGGTACAAGGTACATGTAACCACATTGGTCCTGAACACACCCACGAATGTGAAATCAGCCACTGCTCTGGTGTCAATATCAAAAGCTATTTATGAGTGGAGGGGAACTCATTTTACCAGATGCACAGTATTGAAATGCAACACTGGATGTGTTGAGATGAAGGATACTCATATCCAGGCAAACTGGAAAAGAACACAACACTGTTTGCTTGCAGCTGAAAATGCTTAAATAGAAGGTACAAACAGAACAGGAGCTTGTTTCTCCAAATAAAAACCTCTGTGACCTTCAATGACAAATACAGTCAGGGAAAAAATTATTTGAACCTCAGCTGATTTTGTAAGTTTGCCCACTAACAAAGAAATGATCAGACTACAATTTCAATGGTAGGTTTATTTGAACAGTGACAGACACAACAATAACAAAAAAATCCAGAAAAATGCATTACAAAAAAAGTTATAAAATAATTTCCATTTTCATGAATGAAATAAGTATTTGATCTTCTATCAATCAGCAAGATCTCTGGCTCCCAGGTGTATTTTATACAGGTAACAAGCTGACATTGGGAGCCCTCTCAGCTCGTTACCTGTATAAAAGAGACCTGTCAACAGAAGCAATCAATCAATCCAGATTCCAAACTCTTCATGGCTAAGACCAAAGAGCTTTCCAAGGAAGTCAGGGACAAGATTGTGGACCTACACAAGGCTGGAATGGGCTACAAGACCATCGCCAAGCAGCTGGGTGAGAAGGTGACAACAGTTGGTGCGATTATTCGCAAATGGAAGAAACATAAATTAACTACCAATCTCCCTCGGTCTGGAGCTCCATGCAAGATCTCACCTCGTGGAGTTTCAATGATAATGAGAACGGTGAGGAATCAGCCCAGAACTACTCGGGAGGAACTTGTCAATGATCTCAAGGCAGCTGGGACGATAGTCACCAAAAAAACAGTTGGTGACATACTACGCCGTGAAGGACTGAAATCCTGCTGTGCCCGAAAGGTCCCCCTGCTCAAGAAAGCACATCTACAGGCCCGTTTGAAGTTTGCCACTGAACATCTGACTGATGCCGAGGAAGACTGGGTGAAAGTGTTGTGGTCAGATGAGACCAAAATCGACCTCTTTGGCATCAACTCAATTCGCCGTGTTTGGAGGAGGAGGAATGCTGCCTATGACTCCAAAAACACAATCCCCACCATCAAATATGGAGGTGGAAACATTATCCTTTGGGGGTGCTTTTCTGCCAAGGGGACAGGACAATTGCACCGCATCAAAGGGAGGATGGATGGGGCCATGTACCGTCAAATCTTGGGTGAGAACCTCCTTCCCTCAGTCAGGGCATTGAAAATGGGTCATGGTTGGGTATTCCAGCATGACAATGATCCAAAACACACAGCCAAGGCAACAAATGATTGGCTCAAGAAGAAGCATATGAAGGTCATGGAGTGGCATAGTCAGTCTCCAGACCTTAATCCCATAGAAAATCTGTGGAGGGAGCTGAAGGTTCGAGCTGCCAAACATCAGCCATGAAACATTAATGACTTGGAGAGGGTCTGCAAAGAGGAGTGGGTCAAAATCCCCCCTGAGATGTGTGCAAACCTTGTGTCCAACTACAAGAAACGTCTGACCTCTGTGATTGCCAACAAAGGTTTTGCCACCAAGTACTAAAGCACGTTTTGCAAAGGGATCAAATACTTATTTGTTGGGTTTTCCCTATGTAATAATATTGATAACAGTAAGGTCTGGACCTTACTTTGTAAAGTGTCCTGAGATGACTTTTGTTGTGATTTGGCGCTATACAAATAAAATTTGATTTGATTTGACTTATTTCATTCATGAAAATGCAAATTACTTTATAACTTTTTTTTATAATGCATTTTTCTGGATTTTTTTGTTATTGTTGTGTCTCTCACTGTTCACATAAACCTACCATTGACATTGTAGACTGATCATTTCTTTGTTAGTAGGCAAACTTACAAAATCAGCTGGGGTTCAAATAATTTTTTCCCTGACTGTATAAGATTTGTGTTTTACTGCAATATATTATTTCATCTCCAAACTGGAGACACTGACATTAAAAGAATGAAACTGTGGGCTCTGCTGATGTGAAGGAGGCAGCTGTAGTTTACCACCATTCATGACTGGTTTTGTTGTCAGTGTGCAAAATTTATGTTTTTATATTATGTTTACCAGGTGTATGTCAAATTCTGGTTGTATTTACGTGCTATATAAATAAAAGCTGAGTTGAGAGTATTCCTTGTCAAACAGGAGCTCAAAGATAAGATGCAAGACTGTCACGCTGAGAACAAAGAGCTGGCATTCCAGACAATCAGCGGGATTCGTACAGTCCGCAGCTGTAACGGAGAGAGAGAAGAACTGCGGCGGTACAATGAGGCTCTGGACCAGATGTACAAGGTCAAGAGACGTTCAGGCATCTACAGTGCAGTCTTCCTCTTAGTACGAAGGGTAAGAACACAGTGGTGCACATTCTGTGACCCTTATATGTTGACTTTTACCAAACAAGCTCATTGTATGGCCATAATGTATGGAGGCTTCTTTCCACCAAAACACCACAAGTAAGGTGCGTTTGTAGTCAGTCAATACCATTACAAGATAGTAAATTGGTTTATTTTTGATTTGTTCAGTCAAAACTATAAGATGTTGGCTCCAAATGTTTTACTAAAAGTTATAACTTTTTGATTTACTGCTTGTAAATGATGCAAAAGTTTGATGTTCTATTTTAAACTTATGAGATACCAAGTTATAATCTTGCATTAGCCACAATCATAAGCTGAATCTTTTGCAAAAATTTAAATTCACAAAGTCAACATTATGACTTAGGAGGCCAAAATATCAACCTAGTATCTCATAAGTTTGACTTAGTGAGAGTATGTTTATTCTTGTCTTTGAGTTGTTTCTTTATGCTCCTGTCAGGAATGTGCTTCTGTGCTGCTGCAGTGATTTAAAGAGAAATTCTTTGACCCACAAATTTTAGGAGCACGTGTCATTTTTGTAATTGCATGTACGTGCTTATATACAGCTCTTTTTGTTACGTTCAACTCTAGTTTTATTAATGCCTCTCATTATACCATTTCTTTTTAGCTGGTCACTCTGGGGATAAAGATCCTGATGCTGGTACGGGCCCGTAGTCTCATCTCATCTGGTCACCTCAGCATCGGCAGTCTCATGTCCTTTTTTTTGTACCAGAAGCCCATGTCAAGCAATTTACAGGTGAGCTAAGGTACAAATATTCACACTGCAGAATCTCTTATGTATTTGAGTTGTAAAATCTGCATAATGCCTCTTGATGATTGTTTTTGCCACAGGAGATTTTGCATGGCTATGGAGACACGGTGTCCACTGTTGGAGTCATCTCCAAAGTGTTCAATTATCTTGACCGGACACCACAGTGTCAGAAGCCGGGCAAATTGGCTCCTGAGAAGCTGCAGGGAAGAGTTGTTTTCCAAAATGTCACCTTCACATATCCCTCAGCTCCTCAAGAAAAACCCGCTCTGAAGGTAACTGTTTGACAGTAAAAGTCTGATGCGGCATCCCACGGTTTTGTGGTGTTAACCCTGTCATCAGTACATGATTAACACATTCTTTCCAGTCAGTTTCAATGGAACTGCATCCAGGCAAGATGACGGCACTGGTGGGTCCCTCTGGCAGTGGAAAGACCTCCTGTGTCAGTCTCATGAAGAGGCTGTATGAACCTAAACATGGGCAGATCCTGCTAGATGGAAGGCCGCTGCACGATTATAAACACAAATACCTCCATCAAAAGGTACAATTGGCTCGGCAGCAAAATACAAAACCAAGACAGAGTTCATCGTCCTACATGTTTCTTAAATGCAGGCTCATGGTGCCAGTGTTGCACTAATGTTGCATTCAAGTCATATCCTCCAGATGCTACCAGACAGTGCTGGTAGTATCTTGGTCTTTGTGTTGGGTGTTTTTGTTGTAGACTCATTACCATAAATATTGAGGTTCTTCTATCGCTGGGTGTTCCACAGGACCTACAGATGTCAATCAGCACTGCACTAATACTAGTGCGTGTTTTAATTCCATGTATTTATTTAGATGGCCCTGGTATCCCAGAATCCTGTGCTGTTTTCTGGTTCACTGCTGTACAACATTGGATACGGCCTGAGAGACTGCACCATCGAGAAGGTGAAAGAAGCTGCAGTGAGGGTCAACGCAGATGCCTTCATCTCCGAAATGGAGAACAAATATGACACAGGTAGAGTGAACGACTACCCTCTGCCACATACAGAGATTATATTTAATGCTAGGGGTGCACCGAAATTTCGGCCACCGAAAATTTTCGGCCGAAAAGGCCATTTTTATTTCGGGCCGGAATAAAAAAAACTCGCCGAAAATGCCCCGCCCCGCCCATCATATCCTGGCGCAGCACAGGTTAGGTTTCACTCACGCTGGAGCTGTTATATCACGAGTCTCCCATGAACGACAAAGCATGTCAGCGGTGAGAGACTCTTCAGTGCAGCATCTCATGTGCTTAATGACAAGAGGAACCGTCTCTCCGGCCAAAAAGCGGAGCAACTTTTGTTCCTAAAGAAAAACCTGCCACGTTTGTTGAACTAAACAGCAGTCCAATTTTGCATAGTGCATAGTTGCATTAAAATTTGTGTAGCACTGCTAGCTACCTAGGCTATGTTGTTTACAGTTTGTTTGGAAGTTCTATTGCTGTTTTTGCACCGTTTTGCATTGTTTTGCACAGCAATTTAAAATGTTTGAGTGTTACATAAAACTTGAATAATATTATTTGGTATTGTTAAAAATATTTTAGATTTTCATTTCAGATTCATCAAATTCAAGTAATTATATATATATATACACACACACAATTATAGAGTAAGCGTGTTTTAAAAATTTGAAGTTTTTAAAAGAAGCCATTTTCGGTTTCATTTCGGTTTTCGGACAAATGCATCCTAAATTTTCGGTTTCGGTTTCGGCCCAGAATTTTCATTTCGGTGCATCGCTATTTAATGCTATATAAATAAGTTACCATAGATGGTCATCAGTTGTGATAAAGCATTATTTTTTTACAAGATGCGTTTAAAACCATGAATGTTTCCCTTTTGTTAGAGTTGTATGTGGTGTTAAGAGTTTTGAGTGACATTAACTGTGAAGTCTGTTGTTTTACTCTAGTTTGTTCTGTCTATTTAATGTCACAAAGGTACTTTTAGTATATACTAGTGGAGATGATAAATGGCTGCTCAGAAAGTATGTATGTGAAATGTGTATTCAGAAAGTACACATCAGTAAATGTACAATAGAACTGGTCCAGCAACATCACAGACAACCTCTGCAGAGTTCTTGACAGGTCCTGTAAGTGAAACTAGAACAAGACGAATGACTGGAAAGTCAGATATAAGCTTTTAACCGACGTGGTCATGGCAGATGTGATGTGATGAGGGTAAAGTCTTTGTTTATTGTTTGTGTTATCCGACTGGGGTCCACTGATCACGGGCCACGACATGGAGCCAAACCTTTTTCCCCTCCCTTAATTATAAGTCTCTTGCTTTACCACTTGAAAGAAAAATACTAAAAGGAGCTTTTCAGATTTAAATTAAAACAGATTTAAATATCTTAGTATTTTCTTTTCACCCAATTTATGCGAGCTAATAAATCTTGTCTTGCCCAAAGCAACAGAATTAACCCAGTTCTGCAGAGATGGAATAATTTACTAATGTCTTTATTAGGTTGGGTGGCAATTATTAAAATGGATATACTACCATGTTTACTGTATCCAAACCACATGTTACTTATATCTACTACTATAAAGTGGTTTTAATCAATACATAGTGCGATTAGTAGATTTATCTGGAAAAACAAGCGACCTAAAATGAAATTAGAAAAATGTAAGACTCCCATGAGAAAGGGTGGCTGAGATCTGCTACTGAGTGGGTTAAAAATGGTTGGCTCTCCTTTGCAGATTAGGAAAGTATTGCTTTGACAATGTTCCACTGTTAGATCTCCCTTTTTGTATTGTAGAAATTCAGAAGCAACGGGAAGATAATTTTGTAGTTAGAAATATATGCAGGTCTTTGTACTGTATGTGCAGATATTTTGGATTTAGACAGTTTTCTTTTTTATTACCATTGCTAATAATCCTGACTTGTAATATACTTGTACAGATATGGGGTTTAGATAGTGGAATACAGTATGTTAAATCTTTGTCTGTTTGGTCATCATGAGAGTGTTTTGTAATTGTACACAGTTTCAAGGTGATCCTTTGACAAGAAACTGTTTTGATGGTGGGACATGTCATTTGTGATCAGCTGAAAGACTGATGGATATTGGTGGAACAAGCAATGGCTATGATGGACCGTGAATTCATTTAAAACTACATGTGTTATTAATGTAATTTGTGTTATTTGATCATTCCTGTGTTTTAACTTTACTGTGATCTTCAGTCGGATCATCTCATAATTCCATCTCTCAGTAATGTGCTTTGTTTATTTGTTGTTCTTAAGTCTGCTCTGTGCACAAGTTGACTTGAAACAGTCTAAATGTCATCTGTTCACCCACAGATATAGGAGAAGGTGGTGGAAAACTGTCTGATGGACAGAAGCAGTCCATCGCCATCATTAGAGCTCTGGTTCGAGAGCCGCAGGTCATCCTGCTGGACGAGGCTACCAGCAAACTGGATGTCGAAGCTCAGCATGTAGTAAGTAAAACAAGGCATAGTGATTGGATCTAATGATAGGTGTAAATGCAGTCTGCACGGTTTGGCCACATTCATAAGAGAAAAATTCCACCCAGCGTGTTGAAAGTTCACCAGACTCATCATGCAGCTGCAGGAGAGTCCAGATATTGTCTAGTCAGTCTGATGGCATCGCAGAGGAAATCGGACATTCCATCACTAATCATTAACAGGGACTGTGTGGAGAGGGAGTCCACATTGAGGAGGATTTCACCTGCAGTGTGAATACCTCTGAGCTGCTGAAAAAGGCTCAGCAGTGACTGCACTTTCTGAGAGTGCTCAGGAAGGATAACATCAGTCAGAGACTGCTGGTTTATCGGTGCTCAATAGAGAGCATATTAACGTACTGCATGTGTGTGGTACACCAGCTGTACAGGGGCTCAGAGGAACTCGCTCCAGAGAGTCATTAACACGGCCCAGAAGATTGTCGGCTGCCCTCTCTCTACATTGGAAGAACTACACTGTTCTCGCTGTCTCAAAAAAGCACAGAATATCATAAGAGACACCTTTCATCATGGCCACCATTTGTTTGAACTGTTGCCATCAGGCAGACAGTACAGATCAATTAAAACTAGGACAAGAAGATTCAAAAACAGCGATAATTAGACTCAATTCAGCTAAACTAACCTGATGTGAGATATTCCCACCAAGGAAATAATCACTCATAGTTTTTAGCGCAACAAGGTTTGTGTAATTGATGAGTGTGAGAGTTTGTTTTTTATTATTTATTATGTGCTTTTTATTATTGTGTGTGTATATTAGTGTGCGATTACCACACCAACTGGATGGCTTTTTAATCTCGTTGTACTGGATACAATGACAATAAAGATATTGTTCTGGCACAACCGGGGTGCAGAGAGAACAGCAGAACTACAGGGAACTAATGTTCATCGACAACAGAAAAACTGCTGTTTTCAGTCCCTCAACTATGAACATGTCCTGATTTTCTCTTTTTACTGTTATTATAAATAGAATATTTTGGGGGTTTTGATTGTTGGTCAGACAAAACAAGACGGTGAGAGATGTCACCCCAGGCTCCATTATCTACATCACTTATTCCTGAAGAGGGAAAACAACCAGTCACTCCTGTGGGCAATTTAGAGTCACCAGTCAACCTAAACTGCATGTCTTTGGACTGTGGCAGGAACCTGGAGAGACTCGATGATTCCTCTGTAGAACTGTATCAGCAGCTCCTGGGGCAGGTCGAACTTCCTGAGCTGGCGCAGGAAGTACATCCTCTGCTGTGCCTTTTTGGTGATGGTCCTGATGTTGGATGTCCACTTCAGGTCCTGGGAGACAGTGGAGCCCAGGAACTTGTAGGACTTTACTGCTGATACAGGGCTGCCAAGTATGGTGAGGGGGGGTAAGGTGGGAGGGCTCTTCCTGAAGTCCACTGTCATTTCCACTGTTTTGAGCGTGTTCAGCTCCAGGTTGTTGCGGCTACACCACAGGACCAGCTGCTCAACCTCCCGTCTGTAGGCTGACTCGTCACCGTCTCGGATGAGACCAATGACCGTTGTATCATCAGCAAACTTTAGGAGCTTGACAGAGGGGTCCTTTGAAATGTAGTCATTGGTGTAGAGTGAAAACAGCAGAGGGGAGAGCACACATCCCTGGGGGGCGCCTGTGCTTATTGTCCAGGTGCTGGATGTGGTTTTCCCCAGCCTCACCTGCTGCTTCCTGTCTGTCAGAAAGCTAGTAATCCACTGACAGGTGGGGGCAGGCACAGTGAGCTGGGTCAGTTTGGAGTGGAGGATGTGTTGAACGCCGAGCTGATGTCCACAAACAGGACCCATGCATAGGCCCCTGGGGAGTCGAGGTGTTGCAGGATGTAATGCAGTGCCATGTTGACTGCATCGTCCATCGAACTGTTTGCCCAGTAGGCAAATTGCAAGGGGTACAGCAGAGGGTCTATGGTGTCCTTCAGGGGGGCCAACACCAGTCTTTCAAAGGACTTCACAACTACAGATGTCAGGGCGACAGGTCAGTAGTCGTTCAGTCCACCGGGATGATGGTAGAGCGTTTGAAGCAGGAGGGGACTTCACACAGCTCCAGTAACCTGTTGAAGATGAATGTGAAGATGGGGGCCAGCTGATCAGCACACACTTTCAGGCAGGAGGGGGGTCACGCCATAAAGCTGTGTCAATGGAGTCTTCATCTTGATATAAGATGCTTATTCCTCCAGACAGATTGCAGCTTAATATGAGCTTTATTCTGCTCTGAAGTATTTTGTGGCTGTTTTTTTTTTGTGTCTCAGGTCCTCCAGGAGGTTCTGGCTTGTGGTCGGACAGTGTTGGTGGTGGCCCATCAGCTGAAGACTGTGGAGAAGGCAGATCACATCATCTTCATAGAGGAGGGAGCAGTCGTAGAGGAGGGAACACACCAAGAACTCATGGCCAAGAAAGGACGTTACTATCGTTTGAAAGAGGAACTGTTCTCTTAATGCAGTTGGGGAAAAAAAAAACTCAGCAGGTGCGTGTTGCGGGTGTCGTGCCTTAACTTCAGTTCTACTAGTGTGTTTAAAAATCGGGTGACTGAAATGTGCAAACGTGCCTTCATTCTTCATGGCTACCCGCCTAACTACTGTTATAAAGTGCAAGATTATTTCTTAGTGCAAAAAGCATCAACAGTATATGAAGACCTAGTATGGTCTGCATGTTTCATGTGTGTGACGTATGTTTTTACCTGTCTGGGTTCAAGGATTTCATATTTTTAATGGAGTACAGTGATGTTAGAATGAGACAACTGTCATAGAGAGATGACTTGTCGCCATTTACTTTCGCTGTTAACGTTTTATCTTGTTGTGCTTTGTTACTTCTACATTGGCATGATACTTTTATAATTCAGTTTTAGAAATTTGTGTTTTATTGTGTCTAGGCTTGATTATTTTAGTATTCCACCTGGTATATTTGTTTTTACTGTACAGCACTCTGGGCTCCTTAGAGTTGTAGAGTGCTATATAAATAAAGATTATTGTTTTTGTAGCAGTTTGGTGCATTGATGTATTTTTTAAACCTTATTCATTAAGTGTTTTGTTTTTGCCAGTAACAAACGATTGTTCTTGTGATGTTTGCAACACCTCTTCCTCTCTGTTTTCAGTTTGTTGAAAGGAGTGTTCAAAGACTGCAGTAACATCACAGTTAAGGCAAAGACTTAAGGTTGGAAATTCTAATGGAGAAAATCTGTTGGATTAAATTGATAATATTTACAATAGTCTGTAAACAGGACACTTCAAATGCAAAAATATCTGCCCCCTAGATAATCTTCACCAGTGAGCACCACTTCCTTTGAGAAAGATTTAAACATACACTTTCCATGCCAGAAAAACACATCTCACTTCATTGCTAAAGGATTTAATTTTCCTGTTCATAATGGCCTTATTTTTATTATCCTACCTTTGACTAACTTGGAAAATGAGTCGGGCTTAAGAAATGGAATAATGTCTTTTGGTGAGGTAGAAAATGAAAGGAACAGTGGTATGAAGGGAACTGTTTTTGCCAGGATTGCTCATGAACCATATACATCAGTAGCTCCCTATAGAGACAAATGTTAATGTCTTAGCTGAGAAAGGGATGGATAAAATAAAATATCTGACCAGTGAAGGTGCATGATATCCAAAATCAAGAGGGGACACATGTTTACAGGTTATACTGTATTGTGCTTACTGTTCTGACTCTGAAAGCTACCTACTATATTAAGATATCAAATCAATGTAGTGGAGTACAAAGTACAATATTTGTCTCTAAAATGTAGTGGTCATAGTGTGTAGTAGCAGAAAATGAAAATACTCAAAGAACAGATGCGTCAAAATTGTACTCTAGTATAGTAAAAGTCCTTAGGTTACATTACGTCACTGAATGGCGAATTTTTAAAAGTCTATATTTCGTGTTTTCGAGGGAGACAAAGAAGGCACCGACATCCCCACGAGTCATATTTGGAACCTAATATGTTAAATAATTTTTCTTAATTAAACCCTGGGAGGCTAGTGTCTGTCGTCTCCATGGTAACTACCACAGCATCCATCCTGGGCGACCGAGTGGAGGAAACGCCACGTCTGCCTGCGTTTGTTTAGTGAAGAGAGTCCTGTCTTCATGAAAAAAGAAAAGAAATGTGCTTTATTGTTAAAGGTGCAAAGCAATGTGAATGTAACGTAACGCAACAGAAAGTATAGATGATTTAGTGGACAAAGTAGCCATAATTAAATCTACATCTACCTTGAAGCCATGTACTTAAATAAACAATCTGGATCCTTGGCCACTGCTTTTGTTAAGTAAACAATTTGTACATCCCTGCTGGCGGAGTACTTGCCACGCTTCTCCCTGCAGAAGAGTTTCCTCACTTCCTGTGTGTTTACTACGGCGGCGTCGCCCCGAGGAGTCCACCCCCCCTCCCCGCCCGTAAAGTAACTGTGCTTTCTGTGTAGCCACGTAACCTCAGTCCGTCGGTAACTTTATTTGTCATGTTTAAAATATGCTTTGCGTGTCACGTGTACGCGGTTTGTCATTGTGCAGTACTTTTTCCATATTCGGTACTATACAGCTTCGAGGTCTTGTATTGAATGTCCACGGCGGTTGTGCTGGTGTTTACGCAGTTTGGTTTGGGTGTGTGAACCAGCTCAACATCGCTAATATGATCTTGAAGGCGTGGAAACAAACTTCAGCATGTTTTGCAGCCAACAAAAAAGAGAAACAGATGAGTCTTGTGCAGATGCTCATACTGCTACGGCGGTGTTTTGTGTTTTGCAGCTGGTCTGTAGCAACAGCTGGAACGACAAAGTCATTGATTCCCGTCAAAACTAAATCCTGTTGTCACAGTCAGCAGTGGAGGAAAAATACATTTGCTTGAGAGTTGAAGTGAAATATTTTTGTTTTTTGATACCTAATACTGAACATAAATCACCGACCTCTGATATTTATCAGGTGACCTTTGACCCAGACCACCAGACTAGGACCACTGGCTTAAACTACCTGACTCTATAAAGTAGATAAGCTAACTCCACCTGAACCAAAAATTTCCACTTGTACACTGTTGCATCTTTATCTCTTAAGGTAAATTATTAACAGTCACAGACAGAAATGAGACCTGAGTACATCTCTACTCACAAGTCGTACCTCTTTGACTCCAGACTTGACTCAGACTCATGAACATTGAAAGTCTGTCATAATTTATATAGGAGGACCATTTTGGTTTTTATGACCATCTGGGACCCTTTAACGCATCACAGAGTGTGTCTGCCAACTGCAGACATGTGACGCCCCAAACTACACACAACAAGTTGTGCCAACTTCTGCTGGCGACTCAAGATAAGACGCTAACGACCACATCCAACTTAAAGACTCACCCAGAGAGTCAGTGTTGCTGATAGACTGCTGCTTAACTCAGTCAGTCTGGAGTTGGTGTGAAGTTACGTTAATATCACTGCTGCTGTTGTAATGGCAGGTGTGTTGTTAAGCTCTATGTCTTGGTTTAGAGTAATTTGCATGGACGGATTATGACACAACAGGCCCCTGGCTACTGGCTCTGGGGCCTATACCAGTAGCGCATTAAGTAATCCATCCATGTTATAACATAACATAACATAACTTTACTGCATTGTGAGACTGTCTGCCAGCACAAACGTATTGTTAACTGTGTTTCTGGTGATGCAGAAACAGGCGATTCTACTTTTACTTAAAAGGACTTTTATTGGGGTATTTGTGCATCGC
Source organism: Monopterus albus (assembly GCF_001952655.1). Classification (NCBI taxonomy): domain Eukaryota; kingdom Metazoa; phylum Chordata; class Actinopteri; order Synbranchiformes; family Synbranchidae; genus Monopterus; species Monopterus albus. The sequence continues at coordinate 815,358 of NW_018127947.1, read as the reverse complement.
TGTATTGGTAGTTTCACTTAATGAAAGGGTTCAAGTAGTTCTCCACCTCTGATGCTGGTAACGTTTTTTTTTTCTCTTCTGGCATTTGAAAGCTCAGGACTAAAGTTATTGAGCGCTTTAGGAGCCTTCATTTTAGGCACAGGTATAATAGTAGAGGCTTTCCAAGGCACAGGAACTTTATGTAGCTTGAGGTACAACTTAGAGAGAAAGATGAAAATGTCCACCAGTTGTTCAGCACAGTGCTTGAGTATATGTCCCCCAGTGCCGTCAGGACCCGGACCTTTCCTCACTTTAACCCCTCTAAAGAGCTTCAATACCACATCTCTGTCGACCTGTACACAGTTATGTTGTAGATATCTCCAGAAACAGACATTTCCTCACTAAAATTGTGAATCACTTATATAAAATATTTACTTGACAGGAACTGTGGGAACAGACCTAGGGGGAGGCGTGCAATAAAAGGGAACAATGCAGCTCATTCAGTCAAATCAGCAAAATTTAGCTTGCGTGACTCTGGTTCATTGTTTTATTTTGTGTGAAAGGTGAAATGACGACCAGAGCGGTTTGAATCCCGACCTAAACCTGTATTATTTTACATCTCACCTGTGGGTTCAGTGGGTCATGTTACCGGTTATTAGAACCACTCTGCTCAACAGGGATTTCGTTAAATCAGCTCTGTACTCCTTCATTAACATATTAACCAAGAGTATGCCTGCAGTTTGTGGTAACCCTGCATTTCTGGCTTTAAATGTCCAGGTTATTGAATTGATCATTGATATCTCATTTACTTTAACGATCCAGACAAACCTAATTCAGATTTTTCTTCACTTTGTCAGAGGAAGATAAAAGACCTGCAACTCATTTTTGTTATATGATAGTACACTTTTTTAAATAAAATGTTTTGTTTTTTTCTAGCAGTAAAAATCTCAAAGATGGAAAATTTAATCTCATAGGGGG
>NW_018127947.1:812946-813775 GCF_001952655.1 Monopterus albus | reverse complement strand
AGACAACAGCTATTTTAAAAAAGACATAACCATTATTATTGGGGTTTCTGTTTGTAATGTTACATAGTGAATAAAACAAATGGTGCATAGAAAGTATAGAGTTGACCAGATATTTAGTTTCAAAAGAGGACACGACAGATGTCCTTGAGTTAGGTTTGAGTAATTGTAGAGGTGCGAAACAGCTATTTAAAAAAGACACAGCCGCTATTATGTAGTGTGAGATGAATAAAACAAAAATGGACATACAGCTAAAACAGAGTAGCGATTTTGCACATTTTGACCCATGGGGAACATGAGACAACGGATGTCTGAGTTATTTATTGGGGGTAATTATTTAGATGGTTAAAACAGAGCCTATACCATATGTTCCTCATCACAGCGCTGTGTTTTTTGTAAGAGAGGTGCAAAAACGGGTGCAAAACACCTCGCGGCTGTTCACCCCCCCTCTCTGACTAAACTGCTTTATAAACCGCTCTGCTTTTCTGCTGTGTTGTACCTCTGAAAAATCATTTCCTTCAGCAAGCAACCTGTAATAACGAGAGAGAAAAATGGCTACATCATCCATTCCTATCAAAAAATTATACGGCGTTATCAGTAACGTACCCGTGATGCTGAGCGAGGAGTCAGCCTTGTCTCGAGCTCCGAAAAAAGTCACCATGCAACTCTGCAGAATTCAAAAGCCCCCGAACGCTTTGCTTCGTGGTGAGTTGAAATTATTGTCAGGATATGTCGGGTACGTGTTCCAGTATACAACCGGCGAGCTGGCCCTGTACCAGCTGAGAGAGGGTGAAACCTTCACTCCGGAGACGCTGAGGACTCCAATCACGGC
>NW_018127947.1:809384-810148 GCF_001952655.1 Monopterus albus | reverse complement strand
GCTTTTAGACCAGGGTAAAAATTCTTTGTTATCTCCTCCATCGGTTACGTGAATAAGCTGTTTTTAGTAACCAAACGGTAAACTTGAGCCTCCTGCAAGTAAACGTCTCTTGTCAAACACAACCCTAAATCTTTTATTGACAAAGGAGTTTTTTAAATCAAAGGTCTTTTTATTCCTGACGTCACACTTTTGCGCAAACTTGCCCCAAAAGGAATTGAGACAGAGTTTGGCCACTTGTCTTTTACCGGGGTTGAGCTCGATATTTGAAGCATTCAGTAAAATCCCCTGCTTCTCGTGATAATCTTTAATGTATTGCAGTCTGCCCGCCTCATCTGTGACACCTGATGGATACCCGCTCCCCTCCTGTTTACCCTTGAGAAATGTGGTAATGTAACCTTTGAAGAGAGAACGTAGCAAAAATACTTACTGAGCTGCTCTTCGGGGCGCATGCCGTTAATGCTGCGATAAGCTGCCTCTGATATGAATGAAATGATCTCGGTTAGCATACACGCTTTCGTAAAACATAAAAATAAAATTGCATCACTTTTTTTCTTTTCAGGGGTACCTGGATTCATCTCGAAGTGTGGAGAGCCTGAGTGACTAAGTGAAAGACTTGTGTCTGAGTGTTTTACCTCGTTTTTGCACCTCTCTTACAAAAAACACAGCGCTGTGATGAGGAACATATGGTATAGGCTCTGTTTTAACCATCTAAATAATTACCCCCAATAAATAACTCAGACATCCGTTGTCTCATGTTCCCCATG
>NW_018127947.1:808057-808865 GCF_001952655.1 Monopterus albus | reverse complement strand
GGAGGGTGGGACTTGGGGGCGGGACAACGCTTTTGATTGGATAACCTTTCACCTAGAACTGTCAAATCGAGTTTGATGAAATACGGTATCTATACTGTGTGTGGGGAAGTTAGTTATAGAGGCCAAACTTTTGTACCAGGCTGTGAACATGTTTATTTCTGCTGTACAGTCGGGCATTTTAACATGACAGTCTGTGGGGATTGACTCCCTTTTGGAGCAAGGCTCAAGTGGCCGTTCAAGGAGCCGTGGGTTTCGGCGCTTCCCCGCTGGCTTTGTTTTTCAGCCTTGGAGGTTTCTTCTTGGTTGTACTAATGATTTCATTTTGTCCATTATTGGTTAATCTGCAAAGTTACTTTTCAGTTACTGTCTTCAAATTGGTCTTTTTTTTTCAGGCACACTATAAAACCCAAAACTATTTAATTTGTTTTCATATATTAGCCTAATAGATGGTTCTGTAGTATGCTTTCAAAGCGTGTTACCATAATATTATACTGATGTTCTTGATCATTCAAACCTTCAGTCTGTGCACATGTATTCTGTTTAATTTTGACATTTGATAAACTACTTTACAGAAAGTTATGTCACCGTGTAATCTGTGCCTGCTGTTAATCTGCCAGTGTCTGAAAACAGGACTCCCGTTTCCCTGCAGGACCATCCATGTGGACTCTATGCCTGTCGTCCCTACTCTCACTACCAGCTATGCCCACGGCACCTCGTCCTCACCTTTTCTCCATACTACAGTAGGAGAGACCCTGCTCAGGGCTGTGGAGCGCTGGCCTGACAGAGAGGCCCTGGTCTTTGTACAAGA
>NW_018127947.1:747800-808031 GCF_001952655.1 Monopterus albus | reverse complement strand
AGTTTCAGCGGGATGTGAGTTTCTTCCTCAGAGTGTGTATGCTGTCCATTAGTGTTGACTAGAAGATGAAGGTAAAAAAAAAAGGAAAAAGTACACGTCGACACACAAGATCTCAGTGTCTGTTGAAATCGGAGAAATCTACCAAGGTTAATGCTGGGAAAACCCCTAGGTCATAATTTAAAAAAAACATTTTCCACACCATGAAGTTTGAGTGACAGGTGTGTATCCTTCACACCGTCCATCATTGGAACTCATTTTATTAACACAACATTTTGGTTTTCAGATCTACATCAGACAAAGGCCACATAGACAACCTACACCATACCTATGACAAATATGCAAACAGAGGACGCCACTGTAAACAAGCCGCCTAACTGTGCCTAGATTATATAAAATTATGCAATAGAAGTATAAAGTAGCACAAATTAGGGATATTCAAGTAAAGTGCAAATACCTCAACATTGTACTTAAGTGCAGTACATGAGTAAATATATTTCCACCGCTGATGTATTAGAGATACTGGAGCCTCTAATGGACCTCCCTCATAACAAACACCGTGATTTGTCATAGCAGAAAAAGCACAACTGTCACAAGGTTACAATGTCTGCAGTGATGTATCACCCAGGGCTGCCGACATGGGGGTCACATAAAACCTCATGTTTCTCTTCCCAATGTTTCTTAACATATTTGGTCAAAAAATTGTACTTTCTCCCCATAATGCAAAAAAGTGACTATCATTATCAAAACTGATTTGGTCTGTCACGCTGTTGTAACGGGTGTTCACACGTTGGTAAGCTTGACAAACGCCCAGTCAATAAAGTCAGGTGTTCTGCAAAGAAAAACAAAAAAGAGAATGACAAAGAAGTGCAAAGGATGTTGTCCAGGTATTTAAAAATGTATACATGATCAAGGTTGAAGTTTCAAATGCAACCTGATTAGTTTATCTTAAGTTAAACATCTGGCAACCACACCTCCTAATAGCTCCCACCTAGCTTTACCTTTAACATCCAGTTATTAGCGCGTATACAAACCTAACACAACATGACAGAAACAGCTGAGTCTCATGATTGTAGCTGTCAGAGAGGAGAGGAAGACGAAGACAGACTCAGGCTGCAGGTGAGAGCGGGGCGGGTGAGGCCAGCTGCGTCAGGGAGGAGAGGGAGGGAGGCGGCGCAGGTTTGGGCTGCCTAAGGTCCCAGTAATATTCTTTCCATATAAATTGATGTAAAGTAGCCCCTATACAGATGAATAAATGAGTTTAGCGATTTTTCCATCTCTCTGTGATTCAGTGTCGATGGTGAAACTACAATTAGTTTTAGTCTGTTTGGATTAACTGTGTGGGAAATGACCGTTCTTTTGCCGTGTGCAAATGGGCTTTATGGCATGACCCTGTATGTGGCCTGTGGATGTGGTCTGGACGCGACACTTTCACATGTCGCGTTCTTTACATACTGCAGCTGTGGTTTATTTATTTTGGCCGTATTAATTTGGCCAAACTGTTACCTCACCCTGTTTGTTTTGTGCAGTCCAACATCCTTTCATAAAACAATGTTTTGTTTCTAACCAAAGTCTCCTAAGGACAAACATATCTGATGTAATATCAGCAGCAGCACAACTATTTTATTCAGACAGATGCAACACAAAATAATCATACCATTCATTCACCCATTCATTTGTAATGATGTTGATTTCTACTAATGCCTGCCAAGTAGGGGAGAGGTAGCCTAAGACCACAAGGGAATAATTATATAAACAAGACAGTTTCTTTCAGAAAATAGCAACAAAATTGACTTGAAAGACTAATTACATCTTGACTAAATGCAAATGAAGAAGAAAAACTTTAGACCTAATTATAGAATTATCATTTAAAAAGCTGTGGAAAAGGCCGATACTGTGCAGGAAGGTGGCGAAGCCAAGGTGGGTTTCTTTTTAGGAATCCTCATCATGAGGCGATTGATGTGAAAACAACATAATCAATTCAGCCATCAAACCTCACAGTACTGCTTTCAGTCAGATTTAACCTGTTGGTGGGCCCAGGTGCAGAAATGAACTGTGGGTCATTAGTGCTGCTATCTTTGTTTGTGCTCTCTGTGTCAGTTTAACCACAGCAAACTGTGATGTCACATGAAATGTTAAAGGTCACAGGGTTAAAGTTTATAGCCTGAGCAGGACTGAACATGCAGGTGAATGCAAGTCTGTCACAGGTCTGCAATTGGCAGACGCACACTGCAGATGCGTTAAAGGATTACAGAGGGTCGTAAAAACCAAAGCCTTCCTCCTAGAGAAACGTTGAAAGGCTCTTAACATTATTCACATGTCAGAGTCCAGTCTGGAGTCAGTCAGGTACAAGGTGTGAGTCAAGTTATTGTGGGAGTTGCAAACTCGAGCACCCATCTTTGCATAATCTCTGTTAACACCTGTGTTAAAAATAAATTGTCACGTAACATTTCTTAATCACCATAACATGATTACTGTCTCCAGTGTGTTTACAAAACGAGTTTAATTTTCTTGCATTCCTCAGAATGTTGGTTTCTTCTTCCTTTCCAGTTACTGAACATGTTAAACCTGCCTGTGTCTCTGTAGGTGGACCAGGCTGCAGCCGGGTTGCTGGCACTTGGGCTGAAGAAAGGAGACAGGCTCGGCATGTGGGGACCCAACATTTATGAATGGGTCCTGTTCCAGTACGCAACAGCCAAAGCTGGCATTATACTGGTGAGTCAGAGCTTTCAGGGGGGCGGCCCTAAGGTTTATGCGCATTGTCTTTGCTTTGGTTGGCTCCAGTATCAAGTCAGCAGTGTGTGCCCACCATTAAGGTTCTTCTCCATCATGAGCAGCTTTTCATGGTTTTACCTCTCAAAAGGTGTCTGTGAACCCAGCGTACCAGCCCAGAGAAGTGGAGTTTGCACTGCGGAAGGTGGGTGACTTTTATATACTGGTTTTACTGCTGTGACACCCGGAGCCTGCATCTTCTGAGGAACATTGATCCCTCTGCTGCTGTTTTCACAGGTTGGATGCAAAGCTGTTGTGTGTCCCGCAGAGTTTAAGACTCAGAAGTACTGTGACATGCTGAGACAGATATGTCCAGAGATCGAGTCTTCCAGTCCAGGACACATCAAGAGCGCCAGGTACAGCCACTGGGCTTCACCTGTCATTTCTCTTCTAAAACTGACCAACACTGTGTGTAATCACATAGTAAAGCAGAAATCTCACCTTGGTGTCCAAGTCAGTTTTCTAGCTCTGCTTCTTGCAAGCTTTATTGGAGGTGTTTGCAAAACTGTATTTTTAAACTTTTGTAAGAGAAACACTTTCAAGAATGAAGAGTAACCGGTTTGGCCAATGACCCACCCCACCTTCGATATGATCAGCGCACAGCCTCAGCTTTTCTGTGGAGAGTCGTGCAGGACTGTCCCCCGTGCAGTGGATCAGACTAAACTGTATATCCAGTGCATATAGCACAGGGTTAGGACTTGCGGCTGATCAGTGGTACAAATTACCATTTCAGAGTTCACCAGATTTCACCCCTGCAATTCACTAAAACAAATTAGTTTCATCACAGATCAGTGTGCTTATCGGGCCGCTGACAGCCTTTGTTATGGTATGTGAACTGTGTCTTTAAGCAGGTGCTGCCACTGTATTGGGATTTGACCTGCTGCCCTCAGTATGTGAGATAGTTTTGCTGCAGTGGAAAGTAGGAAAGCACTCCAATAAGATAACTACTTATTTATACATTGCAAAATAGTGCTGTCCTACACTTCATTCCTCAGTACATACTGGAGGATTCAGCACCAACCCAACTGGGTTGAGCACGTTTTTTTTATTATTATCTACATGTACAGTAAAAATCATGTTTGTCAAGCAGAAAACAGATTGAACAGAAACACACTCATTTAGCAGAGAAAACATTACAGTGCCACTCCTGAATATTCCACTGTTTGTTTCTCATCAGACTCCCAGATCTCCGTTCTATAATTGTTCTGGACAGTCGACAGCCAGGAATGTTCCATTTTGAGGATGTGATGCAGGCGGGCAGCAGCCAGTTCACGCAGCAGCTTCAGGACTTGCAGAAGCAACTCTTGTTTGATGACCCCATAAACATCCAGTTCACTTCGGTACTTATTAATTTCTGCTGACCTGAAAGATTCTCAGAGTTGTGTTTAGCTCAGTTGAAACGTGTCTGTCCTTTGAGTGTGTGGTGGTGGTGTTTGTTTTTCTCTGACTCGATTTCCTGGTTTGTACTCTTCTAGGAAAACATCTGCCCACTGAATTAGAGCTCCAGACATTTTATTAGACCGAACAGGCAGCTTTCAACCCATAACACGAAAAAATGCCTGTACCCTGACAAAAGAAATTGGATCTTTTTCACCTTTTTAGATATTAAATGTTTAGGTTCAGGTTTTTTAAATATCCACAAAGCAATTCAAGATGATGCAGTAACAGTAATGCTTTATTCTGTAGGAATGGACAGACAGATCTGGGGACCTCTGTAAGCCTGTTCGCTAATCCATCCATGGTCCCGTATTTTCCAGATAATTTCCTGGAATTTTCCTCTGTATATCCTAAAAACTACATAGTAATATTTCTAAGAAAAGCCTGTCCAGTTTAATAATAATTATAAGGGAAATGGAAAACATGTTTGTTGGCATAGTATTTGCTTATTATGTTTTTAAGAAAAAAAAGTAAAGAGAAATATTCCATAAAATATGAACATCAGTATCCAACTGAGTTTCTGTGAGCCTCCTGAAGAAATGACTGAAAGTTAGTATTTAGAAATAACTGGGACTGAACCAACTGATCTTTCTATTTTACTGTACCAATAATTAGCACCAGATTTATACAGCTCTTTTCCAGAAAATCTTTGGGAAATTTATTTGGAAAGTAATTTCAAATTTAAAGCCACATATAAGAAAGCATTACAGTTAAAGCTACAGATCTTTCAGTAGATGTATTTTTCTGTTTAAACACCAGAAGCAATGTGTGGCTCATAAAACAATATAAAGCAGCTTATCAGAGTAACCTTGATGTACTGTAGCAAACTATTTTTACTATAATATTTGTTATCAGGGCACAACTGGCTATCCAAAGGGTGCCACCTTGTCTCATCACAACATCGTCAACAATAGCTACTTTGTTGGCAAAAGAATGGGATACAACTGGAGGGTGAGTCCAGATGGAAACACTGCACACACTCTGTAAACTACTTGCACATCTGTCAGCGTGGTCGTGTCTCAGTGCACAGTGATCCACCTTCTTCTTTACAAATCAGTTTTATAGCATTCCTGATTCCTAAACACAACCTTGACCCTTTTGTCTTCTGACTTTTGCTTCTGCAGCCTCACACTCGCATATGTGTGCCCGTGCCTCTGTACCACTGCTTTGGCTCTGTGGGCGGTGGGGTATGTATGGCTGTACATGGCGTCACCCTGGTCTTTCCCACTGCTGGGTACGATGGAAAGGCCACCTTAGAAGCTATGGAGCGTGAGAGGTAATCTCAGATTCTGGGTCAGTTCCAAACATTTGGTCTCAAACTTATAGTAGTTATGGGTGGAATGGATCACAAAACGCACAGTTTGGATCATATCACAGTTTTTGAGTCACATGTTGGGTAATTAATTTTGATCAGAAAAAACAAATCTAACTTTGCTTTCCTTTTATTACTTAATGAACACTTAAAGTAGGGAACATTTCAGAATCAGCTTTACTGGCCAGATGTGTTGGACACATGAGGAATTTGACTCTGGTACAGCGGCTCTGTGTGTATGCACATGTCCTTCTGTAAAGCAGCGAATAGACAAGTAAACAATATAAGGCCGAGAGAAGAAAAAGGAATGTGCATTAGGATAAAATAAAAATAAAGTACTTGCATATAAAGAATATATGTATACACACAGTTTGGCTGCTGAGCCAAACCAGACACTGGTGGATGAGCAGAGAACAGACTCGATGATTCGTCTGTAGAACTGTATCGGCAGCTCCTGTTTCCTGAAGTCAGTGATGTTTTTCAGGCTTCTCCATACAGACGAGGTGTCACTGGCTGAAAACTGGCTTTTCAGCTTTTCAGAGTGGCTCCTCTTTGCTGCCCTGATCTCCCTTGTCAGTGCGTTCTTGGCCTGCCTGTACAGGATCTTGTCCCCACGTCTATAGTCCTCTTTGGCACAACAAAGCTGCTAGAGTCTTATTGTGAACCAGGGCTGCTTGTTGTACAATGTGCAGAAAGTCTTCGTGGGCACACTCTTGTGCCCATGATCTTAAATGTCCAGTGTTTAAATAAAATCTTAAAATAATGATTCAATACTCAGTTGTTAAATTGCAATATGAGGCACAATGATGCTTTGCACCACAGCCTGTGTCCACATCATCAAAAAAGAAATAAAACAGAAAAGATGAGGATACGGTTCACATACATGCCAAACCGAGGGCAGACATCCATACGGATTACATCTTTTGCACCGCTAACAGTAGTAAAATGATATCTAAGAGCCGTGTTAAACCTGCAAGAGGCACCTTTAACAAAGGATTAAATGTGCATAGAATGAAATCTCCAGTAATTGTGCAGCTGCATTGTACCTTGGGGCTCATTGAGATAAAGGTAACAAAGAGGTTGTTGTGGGATTTTAGGCTTCGAATGTAAAAATCAAAGCTGAAGGAATTCAGTCTTTAACTGTTGTTGCCATGGGGGGTTAAGTTGCACACAGTTTTTTTTTTTTTTTTTGTTGTAGAAGTTGCACAGAATATTGTGGTTATTATATGAAGAAGCAAATAAAAAACAAAACTAATCAAAATGTATTTATAAATCACATTTAAAACTACTGAGTTGACCAAAGTGCTACAAATACCTTCATAAAATAAAGAAGGATAAAAAGTTAAGGAGAGAATTAAACACATTACAGGGAATTAGAAACTTGAGAACCCTCATACTGCTTCAAAACCCAAGGAATAAAAGCAAATCTTTAAATGAGATTTATAAACAGTTGATGGGGGTGTTAAATGGTTAAGTACTGAGGGGCTGACCTGTTTAATGCTTTAAATGTCATTAATAGGATTTTAAATTGGATCCTAAGGCACACAGGGAGCCAATGGAGAGAGGCTGAGATGGGTGTAATATGGCCCTGTTTCCAAGTTCCTGTTAAAGGCTGAGCTGCAGAAGAATCATATTTCTGGAAGAGCACTCGATATCAGTTCCTTAAAATTATGCAATTGGCATGAATGTGACACATTAGGATATATGATTCATGTTGAAAAAATGAGCTTTGATCCCAAGAGGGTCACAAAAGTGCTTGTGTGTACAAGCACGTTGTTTCAGGGTAGGACTGGTCTGGAAAGCATCAGTGTCAGCTTCTCTGAGGAGACGGACTCTCCCTGAGTGAGGATCAGATTTTGTTTGTCAGAGCTAACGAAGCTCAGCATCTGCTTTTCTTTACAATAGAAAAATCCTTAGCAAGAATCCAGCTTTTAGCCTGTTGTTACTTTATGACTAGATAAAGCAATGTAGCGGCCATTGTCCAGAGTGCTGTTTAGGTCAAGCATGGAGAGCTGCAGTCTTTCACTGAAATAAAATAGACTTGGTGCAAAAAGCACCAGTAGGAGGACTAACATTAATGACGGGTCTGTTCCATCAAAGGACAGATTCACAACTGTTCAAATCTGCTTTGCCCGTTTGACCTGTGAAGCAGGTTGCATGTCTATTTGTCATCATGCTGATCCCTTTTGAGGTCATGTTGTAGTTGTTTTAAATCCTCACTTATGCAGTTTGGACACATTTTTGCAGGTTAAATTGTCAGTGAAGATGCTTTCTCTTCATCGTCCTTTTTTCTTCTCTCAGGTGCACCTTTGTCTACGGCACCCCCACCATGTACGTCGATATGCTCAACCAGCCTGACTTGGCTAAATACGACTTGTCATCAATGGTGGGAGGTGAGGGGGAAGGCTGATACTTTGCTTTTATAGATAACTGCAGCATCCGCATTAGCGATTGTCTGCTGTGACTGCTTCATGATTTAATCCCTTTTTAAGATGATATTTTGTTTTGTCTCTGAATACTTCCATGAAAAAGCAGTGTTCATTTCACAGGCTACATCCTCTTCTGTTGCTTTTGTGCTGTAGGTGTCATGGCTGGTTCCTCTTGTCCTCCAGAACTTGTCAAGAAAGTCGTTTCTGTAATGGGCATTAAGGAACTAACAGTGAGTCAGTCTTACAAATATAATTTATTATGTTTTAATTTGTAAGATAATGGGACTTGTCTCACCAAACACCTGTGATCAAAAATTCACTCCAGGTTACAAATTGATTCAGTGATCCCTTTCAGTTCTTAGCCACTAGCTGTAGAAAAACACCTACTAGATTTAGCAAAAGCATGAAGAGATGTTATCATGCAGAAATGCATTATCAGGCCCCTTGTGAACAAGTAGTATTTAAGACAAAAGAGGCCTAATTTTATAAAAGGTTTATTGTATATGAACATTTGTTACCACTTTCAACAGTTCAGGAAGTGTAGAGATACTGAATATACATTAGATGTACATAAGTCAACATTTGTGAGTAACCCACATAGTTTGAGTGTAAGAATTTACTATTTGAATCTTATTTTTTTAAGTAAAATGTACAGTATATTAGAAAGAAAATGTGTTAAAGTAAAGAAACAACGATCCTATAAAACCTATTAATCTTTTAGACCTGTGCTTGAATTCTTATTTGTGGACATTTAATATGAAATGAATCCAGTTGTGTGTATCTTAGAAATGTTAACATGCCTTCATACAGGGAAAATGGAAGTGATAGGCAGACAGCCTGGAACTTGTATGGTTTGACCAACCTGTTATTCTTACACACATCTTCAGTCTTACAACTCATTTCCACTGGATCTGGCTGTGTTGCGTTCTGTCTTCGACCCGGCTCTGATCTGTCCTCTATACGGCTTCATCCCCCACCGGGTGCGTCTGCAGAGCGGCTCGTTGTGGTGCTCATTTTACGTGTAGGGTATATTTCCCGGTTTTTGAGCTTTTACAGTAAACAGGCTTCGTAATGGTTTCTTGTTGTCCGTTTTATTTATGTTTATGTGGGACGCATCAGAGATAGAACACGGCTGGACCTGGTGGAAACACAACCATTAACTGGACCGGCAGTGATCCGCTCTGACGAGCGCATCGCAGACAGATCCAGTGGGGTCTTACTGTCTTTTAAACTTGTAGAAATGCTGTAGGTTTTCAGTCACTGTGTCATTTTGCATTCACGGTACTGTAAAAGACATCACACAGTAGAAAAGCAGGTAAACCAGTGTTGATGCCTGAGTGACTGCTGCTTAATAATTCCTCCTAACCTTTTTTGGAGACTTCATGTCCAGTTTATCAACACTGCACTAATCAATAATATTACATCAATAACAGAGCAAATATATAGTTTAATACACAGAGTAATTTGTGGCGATAAACTCAAAAGAACTGGAACCTGATTGTTTGCTCATTGTTTTGTTTTTCTGCTCTTTATCACCCTCGTTTTCTGCAGCAGCAGCTGTTTTCAGTGTGTGTGTGAGAGAGACGGATACAGAGCATGTGTATCTATGAATGTGTTTGTGTGTGTGTTTACACTTGTGACGACTTTTGGCAGACAAATAGGAGGACAGTCTTGCAGTAGAGTGAGTTAGCATTGCTTTCACTGCATGTTGTAGCCAGTCACCTGGACAGACTCCTCTCCTGTGTAAAAGGCACAAAGTTAATAGCCAGATAAAACTTGTCTGCCCTTAGACCTGAACAGAAGCCGCAGTGAGGCAGAAAGTTACACCTCAGGTGTGCAAAGGTAGTGGTCAGTGAAGGTGTCACTTAGACTACGTTCACACTGCAGGTCTTAATGCTCAGATTAGATTTTTTTGCCGAAATCCGATTTTTTTGCGCTGTTGTTCACACAGTCATTTAAATGCGATTGCCATCTGTCTCATGTGTGAACGGTATACACCTCTGAAGTGACCCGCATGCGCAGAAGAGGACGTGACGTCAGACGCAGCGTACTGTGTTTGCGAAATAAAAATGGATGTGGCTCGTGATAGCATGTGCGTAGCGATGTACCTGACAATTTGCAATCGAAATAAAGACATAATAAGAAGAAGAATATCAAGAAGAAGGAGAGCACAAATATTGCTTATGGCCTTTTGTGGAGCAGTGGCTGCTACCTCTGTACAGAGGAATGTGTGGGTGCGGAGTCGCCAGGACTGGTGGGATTCCGTGAGGGGCTTCACTGACACAGAATTAATTCATAATTTCCGAGTGAGAAGGGAAACGTTATCACCACCTGAATCACCGTTGTCTACCATTTTTGTTACCCCTCGCCTCCTCCAGCGCAGAATTGTGACGTCTGTCGCATTTCAATGACATAAAAATCGCATGAAATGCGACCTGGCCATTCAAACTGAAGTCGCATTGCAAAACATCGGATACGTATCCGATTTAGGACCACATATGAAAGTGGCCTGGGTCGGATTTGAAAAAATCAGATTTGTGCTGTTCACACTGTCATAAGGAAATCGGATATGGGTCGCATTTGGGCAAAAAGATCGGATTTGAGTCACTTCAGCCTGCAGTGTGAACGTGGTCATTAACATCAGATTTGGAGGTTAAGCGTCTCCAGTATATTATTTGCAAGATCACCAGTAGCTAGATCTTTACATAAAAACTGGCTGTTTATTGATATCATTTTAATGCCTGTGGAGTCAGTTTGACATTTTGGGAAATATGTGTGTGCTGTTTTGTGGAGGGCTAAGATGCCACTCATATCTTTACAGTAAATATAAGGCTACAGTTAGCAACCAGCTAGCTTAGCTTAGCATAAAGACTGGTAAATAAAGGAAACAGCCAGCCTGGCTCTGTCCAGAGGTAACAATCTGTCTAACAGCCCATTGCTTAATCTTACATGGCATTAGTTTGTTCTGTAGACAGTAAGAAGTCTCGGCTCCCAGTTAAGAAAAGCACCCACTAAGCTGGAAAACAAGGTATTACTTATTAATTACTGAGCTTTACAGGTGAATTCTGTTTCCTGTCTTTATGCTAAGCCAAATCTTCAAATTTAAGATGTACTGATCTTCTCATCCAACTCTCAATGAAAAGCCAACTTCGGAATCTCCCAAAATATTGATCTATTCCATAATGCAGTTTTTATTTCTGATCGGGTCAAGACTGTTAGTGAGGCTGCCTATTATGGAGGAAACAAAGATCTGGTTCAGGGTTTTTCTTTGCTCATCATGTCCTTTGCAGTGACGTGCGGTGAGGTTGACAGCTGGTGAGGCACTAACTCTTTTACAGTCAGATTTACAAATACAAATGAACCGTTAACAAATTGTCTGTTAACAGACAATGCGTTGTTTATCTCATATCAGCATTCTTCACACAAACATGGCCCATATTTAATTTGAGGTTAAAATTTATTCCAATTGAGCTTATTTCTAACTAGAAATAATAAAAGTTTATGGTCTTACCTTTACTTGTACACGAAATCCATTTGTCAGCTGGTATGTATTACAAACCCTTTTACCGTTCCAATGCAATATTAAAAAGAATTTTTTTCAATAAAGAAGATCCTTCTGGACAAAAATGACCAGACTGTCAAAAATGTTTTGATTGAAAGTCCAGATTTGCGAATTTTCTCAGCCTGGAAATGTAATCTTCCATTTTGATAAGGCGGATTGTAAAGGAAATATAAACAAGCACGAAGAAGATTGTAGGTAGCGCAAGAAGCTGTGGGCTCACTAGCGCCCTCTGCCTTGAGGCAGGCGTACTGTTTGCCTCACCCCACCGAGAGGCACAGCAAAGTGCTGCCTCATCGCGCATCTCCTCCATGTATTTGAACGGGACATATGGAAATTCTGCTATTCTTTATTGAAAAAAATCCTTCAACATCGGATTCGAACGGCAAAAGGGCCTACAACACACACCAGCCGACAAATATTAACATTTATTATATTTTATGGTTAACTTTTTTTTCTCTTCAAGATTGACAGGGGAGGCTCTGCCTCACCTGCCTCCCCTGACCGCACGTCACTGGTCCTTTGGTCATTTGGTGGCAGATACCTGCGCGTCTGCGTGCTCAGTGACGTGTACCCGTCCTGGTTCTCTTTGCTTTGCTTCTGCAGCCGCTGAAAGCGGTGCTGTCCCTGATCTGCTTGCCTTTCTGTGCCGCTGGAGAAGAGCACACTGCATCGGGACGATTGCGGCTAGAGTCCATCCACCTGTGTGTAGAAACCAAAAGATAAGGAGCAAGTGTCAGTGTTGGGAGGTTTATACAAATAATGAGGGAGTCTGCTGACGCTGAGGTTTTGCCTAGCATCACCAGAACGTTGTAGGCCAAGAACGCAACGAGTGAGGCCCTGACTCCTGCTTGATGGACTGCCATGATGTTTGGTAGACACATACATGTCCACAGGATGATAAGTTAACTTTTCCTCCAGCATCACCACAGGTCAGGATATTAAAGGTGCCCTGTGGCGTTTGCCTGTAAACAAACAGAAGTTATGTTTGTATCCAGTGTTGCTCACCAAAACACACTGTATATCTGGGAGCTCCAATAAACATGTTGACTGCATTTCCATCCTTAAAACATTCAGAATCTTGAGGTTTCTTACAAGTTTGAAACCTGCCTTGTTTACATCCATGTTTATTTGCTAGCAGTCGTCTTTTTCCCTACCCCCACTGGCAAATTGCTGCATTTCTTGGCGTATTACCACCACCTGTAGTTCAGTGGAATAGTGAAACCAGTGGCTGTGTGTGCGCATGCACAAGAAAAAAATGGAGGATGTGGTCAACGAGTGATAATTGTCATCAGTGATGAATCTGGCATTCATTTTCTGAAGTAACTGATTAATTGTTTGGTCTATAAAACATCAAAAATGTCAATTTCCTGCAGCCCAAGGTGGTGATATCGAATGCCATTTTTATTCTGACCAATGGTTTATAAAACCCAAAGATACTCAATTTCCTAGAATGTTGAAACAAGGAACATGTAGGAAGATGGAACAACTGACAGTTGACTGATTAATTGTTGCAGCTCTGCAGTCCTGAAAAACTGCTCCATCACAAAACTCCACAGGGCACCTTTTAATTTGTTCAGTATTTTTGTTTACAACCAAATACCTGCAAGAATAATGATTTTCATGAGCTTCAACTTTGTTGTGTTCAGTGCTAATTAACACCTCAAGCACAGTTTAAACATTGTACCGGCTAAACACCAGCAGGTTAAAAAGGTCATTGTGAGCATGTGAGTGCTTAATGACAGCCTTGCAGAGCTCCAGTGTGGCTGTGTAGTGTTAATGCTTCAGGTGAGTGTTTTACCTGCGCAGTGGAGCTAGCTGACATGTGCAGCTCCATGGGTTGTTGGAGAGGGTAAGGTTGGTGATGGTGCCAAACTCTAGACTTCTTGGGAGAGACTTTAGCTTGTTGTTGTCCAGGTGCAGCGACCTGACTGCAGTCACACCAGTAAATGCACCATCAGAGAACTAGAAAAAGGCAGAGAGATGCACACAGGTTTTCACATCAACACTTTGAAGAATTCAAATAGGCACAGTGTGCAAATCTCTCTAAAACTACTGTAGTTCTCGCAGCCCCACCACCGACACCCGTCCTTGTGGTTGTTGGAGGGCAGATGGATGCAGAGCGAGGGAATTTCACCAGGGTTTTTCTGGCATGAAAGCGTCCTCTCATCCTTCCCTCTGCACCAGTGCTTAATGTAAACACTGACAGCCACTGCTCTCCTTTTTCCACTTCCACTTCGTATTGATCTGTGAGGGTGCTAAAAGCTTGAAGGAGGTGCTAGGTGAACCGATGTAAGTCATATCAAGCTGTCTCCTCCAGGGAAGAGGAGGGCAGGTGTCAGAGGAGCTGAGCTTTGAAGGATCGTTTTATGAGTCTGAGATGAGGCTGTTTGGAAATTTCCACTGTAGAGCATCAAGCAGCTGAAGGTCTAGTATGTTGAAGCAATGGAAGATGGATGACTTCCAGCATGGCTGAGGCGTTTTCACTCTGTCTTCTCCCTCTTTGGGCTACTTCTTTTCCAAGAAGGCTTGCAAAGGGCCCAATTGTCCATTCAACTGGGACGATGGCAAGCTAAAAATACTCCTTCATGCACTTTGGAACACCCTGCCTCTGTTTACCTGTCTCCTAACCCCTTCTGACTTGTTTACAAGACCCTCCCAGCCAAAGTAGAAAATAACATTTGTGTAATAATTAGACTCGGACATGCTCGGCCACGGTCCAGCAAACAGAAATACTAAGAATACCTAGATTTGGCTAGAAAATGGCTAAATGTGCACTCAGCATCTCCTGCTGCTTTCAGCAGGCTCTCACAAGGTTGTTATTTTACAGTTTTCCCCATTTGGATGCCTTGATAGTGTGCAACAGGCACCCTCAAATACTGAATTGACCTCAGGTATGAAGCAACTGAGCACTCAGGAATGTCTGAAAGGCAGTGTGGTATAGCATAGAGCTTATACTGTATACATTCATACTGAAACTGTGTAAGATCTGCATGAGCAGATGTGTTACAGATGGTTGCTGTGGGACTTAAATTAACTCACTGTTGTTCTGTAATAAGACAAAGATTCTGCTCGTTTTGGCACGGGTCATCTTGCATGACCCAAAGCACACGTGCATGCCAGAGGTGGAGAGATGAAGCATTAGGTTTGCATTAACGGGACTGAAACAGATGGGGGGGCAGTAACACCGGGCAACAAATCACTACATGAAAAGGGTTCAGCCACAGAATTTATGTGTGGTGGTCTTTATGGTGTGTTGACCACTGTCAACCTTGTACATGTAAATATGCTGATGAAACTTGCCAGACCAAAACAAATTAACAAATATTGAGATGAGGATATAAAAACCCTTTCATGACATAACTCTGTTATTCTGCCAAATACTTAATTAACATTAGGAAATTGAATACTTCTGTCTCGTCGTCTTTCTGTAAATCTGACTCCTAAAACCTTTCCAAATTCAGCGTTTTCAACATTTAACAGTGAATTTATGACTTGTCCATTGTGTCCTCTGCATGACTTAATCTTCCGTTACATCAGAAAAGTAGTGAAATACATTAAAACTTTTTGAGACCCCAGAAGGATTTTTTGCTGTGCAGTTATGGTGTCAGTTTAAATTGACACAGCCTTAGCAGATCCCTTTAAGTGCCTGCATGTGAGGCATTACATGTTAGATTCATGCTAATTTCATCTAGTAAACACCCACTAAAACCACAGACTGACCTTCTCCAGACCCATGTTGTCCAGGTGGAGTTTCTCCATGTAGCGTCCAAAGCTCTGGAACGCATTGTCGGGGATGGTCCTCATAGGGTTCCTCCCCAGTGTGAGCTCCTCCACCACACGCAGTTTGCTCATTGCTGCACTGGGATAGGTGGACATCTTGTTCCTGTCCAGGTGAAGTATGGCGAGGTTCTCCAGGTCGTCCAGAGAGGCTGGCTGCAGGGTGGTCAGCTCGTTCCCGCTCATGTGCAACCAGCGCAAGTCTTTGGCACCTGCAAAGATTCCTGGCTGCAGTTCCTGGAGTTTGTTGTCATTGAACTGTAGAACGAAGAGTTTGATCATGGGTGAGAAGATGCCCTTAGCCAGGTTTCTGATGTGGTTCCCATCTAGGTAGAGGTAGGTGAGCTCGCTGAGATCCTCGAAGGCGCCGGGCTTGATGCTGTTGATCTCATTGTTGGACAGGTAGAGGTAGATGAGTTTCTTCAGCCCCTTGAAGGCCTGGGATCCAATCTCTCGGAGATGACAGTGCTGCATGTGCAGAGAGATAAGTCCCTTGCTTTCGCTGAAGGCTCCAGAGGGTATGCTGATCAGGTTGTTCCTCTGCAGGTTCAGCAACCGAGTGGCCTCTGATACTCGAGGGATCTTCTTCAACCCAACGTTGTCACAGATGACGTGCTGAAGGTCACCATGGCAGTGGCATGGGCTCGGGCACTGGCTCAGGGCTCCCTGCACCAGGACCAGGAGGCAGGGCCCGAGCAACATCCAGCTCACACAACGCATCCTGACAGAGTCCTGAATATCACTTGGTCTGCTGCCTTGGTTAGACTGTCTTCAGTCTTTCAACAGAACAAGAACAATCAGAAAATCTGGTAAACGGCCTCTGAGAGAAGCGGGGAAGAACTGCGAGAAGGAGAGAGGACTGAAGTGTGTTTGTGTGTGTTGAGAGAGAAACAGAGAGTAGTGCTAAGGTGGGCAGGGCAGAGAGACGTTCACTTTGAGAGGAGGATGGCCAGTCAACAGTACACTCAGCACTATTTATACTCATACTTATACTATTTACACTCACTTGAGGGGGAAAAAAAATGAGGAGGGCTTGCCAGGGTGTTGGAGCGAGAGGTTTGCAAGTGAAGGCATCAGTGAGAATTTAACCCTGAATGAGTAGGAAAACCACACTGGACCACTCATTCTCTTTGCTGCTGGCATCATTTTTACAGGACTTTGAGTGTGAACAGACAGTCAGCTTGCAGGATGCACATGTCCAGACAGAAAATAAGAAAAGACACTTGCTCTGCACTGGCTTCATTTGTTGTTGTTTTTTCTTTAAAAAGACCTCAGTAACTTCCAGGTGAATGTTGAACGTGGCCAGAGGTCAGGTTTGATTTGTGCCCAGACACCTTGTTTTTCCGTCTGCGGCGGCAGGAGAAGGAGCCACTCCTGTGCAGCTGTTTTATAACCTAGATAGTCTCCAGATGTTTGGCAAGAAGCGAGATGCTGTTTCATGTCATTACAGTTGCAAATGATACTTCTAGCATCCAAGGACTAAAAGCTTTAGATACCACTGTACATTCCTGCATGTGTTCTTCCTTTGGAGAAAGGAGCACGGCGTTGCGGTCTTTTTCAGACAGAGCTGTGAATTGTTCCTGTGACTGTGATCTGTTGCTTGCAAGACAATTGAAAAAGATCTGAGAACAGGGCTTTGTTTTGGTGTTCATTACACCTGCTTGTAATAATAAAGTAAGATTTAGAAAAGAAGGAGCTGGATGTTGTTGACTGGCTCTGGTCAGATGATGGTTTGGCTTCACGTGGGTGTATTTATGAGATGGATGGGCCCACCCTGGATAAATGGAATCTAGTGTTTACTTAACAAATCTAGCATTTTATTGGCAATGTTGCCTCCTCCCTCACCATAACCACCACTAAACTGCACTGCAGGTTCTGATCGCCCAGCGGACCTTTGCACCCTTGAGCCCTGAACAGTTTATTTTATGCTCTTGATTAGATTTTATTTGTAGAATTTTTTTTTGTATGACCTTGTTTCTTGCTGAATGTAAAATTACAATCAGTAAAGCAACTCCAGCTTTTTATTCAAGTTATTCCAGCACCTTTATTTTCCTCTGATGTGTTGTGTGGCTGACAGATTGTATACGGCACCACAGAGAACAGCCCCGTGACGTTTGGCGGCTGGCCCTTAGACAACATGGAGAGGAAGTCGGAGACCGTTGGGTACATCATGGATCATACAGAGGTGCCTCAGCATGCTATTTTCATCACAGAAAACTAAAGCTACATTCACACTGCATGTTTGTGAGTAAACAGTGCAATTTGATGGTCGCACAAACGACCTTGCTATTCATGTACGCACATAACTCACGTTTCAGTTTGTAACTCAGTGGTGTTCACTTACACACATGGATGTGATCCATCAACAGAAAAAGTCAGATTTGCCAAATGGATTGAGCATCAATACCTGTGATGCGAGTATAGCTTTAAACATAATGCTAAATCATAATTTTCCTTAATCATTTTGTCTAGTAAGCTAAACCTGCTGAAACACCATCATTAGCATCGAAAAAGGAACCGTTACTTTATCAGCAGGTATTTTAAATTGCATAGTATTTTTTGAAGAAAGAGGCACAGCTACTGTATGTTACTGTGTAAAAAAAATGGCCTAATATCAGTTAATCTTAATTGCTGACTGGAATCAATAATATGAATTATCTCCTCCACAGGCTAAAATAGTGAACCCTCAGACTGGAGCGCTTGTGCCACTGGGAGCAGTGGGGGAGATAATGATCCGAGGATACTGTGTGATGCTGGAGTACTGGGACGACGAGGCCAAAACAAAGGAGTGCATCACTAAAGATGGCTGGTACAAAACCGGGTGAGTGAAGCTGTCAGGTATTGACACAACCGGAAATAATCAAGTGAATATGAATATTACAAGAATATGATTAGTAAATATGCAGGATTTTATTTTTGTTTTAATGACAGAAAAAAATGTAAACAACCACAGGGAAATAAGAAATACAGTGAAGCAAAGATTTATGATTTAGTTAAAAGGCTGATGCTGAGTTTTTTTCCATCCACTTGCTGATGCGTTTACTGTTCCTGGGATTTCTTGTCATATTCACCATTCAGAGACATGGGTAGCATGGATGCATACAGCTACTGTAAAATCGAGGGCCGGATTAAAGACATGATCATCAGAGGAGGAGAGAACATTTACCCGGCGGAGATCGAACAGTTCCTGCACACACACCCCAAAGTGAAGGAGGCACAGGTGAGCTTGAACCGCACAGGTCGTTTTATGTAGTTATGGTTGTGGAGAAAGGATGTGCACACTCAGGTCTGATGTGTTTACAACCATAAAGTCAGACATGGGTCCAGCTGATCCAGCACTGGGATGTTAAATTGTTTTCTGAAGTATATTTTAGCATATTAAAAGCTTGTACATATATTTTGTCTGTCAGATTGATGAAAATTTGTTTTTAGTTTTCTAATGATGAGGTATTTGCTTCAAATTGGACAAGTGGATAGAGGGAGCCTGGCTCACCAGGGGGGGCTGCACATCCTTCCCAACACACGTGCTCACAACCTCCTCACCCCCCAAAAGATGGCATTAGAAAATGAATTTCAAACATCCTATTTTGCATTGTTTGTTTTTTCACATACATTTCTAAAGGGAAGAGGCATTTTCTAAATATTTTCCATAGAAGTTCACGGTTGATGTCTTGACCTCAGCCACAGAGACACTTGGTTTTTTACACAGAACTTTAATTGATAAGTGAAAGAAACACTCTTTGGCATCTAATACTTGGAACCAGACCAGTGTGTGCACAGCTGTTACTCTTCATGCACCGGTAGCTTTGTATCATGGATGCAGTAATATGCTCATAAATATTGTTTATTTAATCACTGAGAACATCTTCTGCTGACAGTGTCCTGAGTGTTGTGTGTTCCAGTAACAACGACTTCTCTCACTGTTCCTGCACAGCTTCATGTTTTCTCTCTCTCTGATTATCAGGTGGTTGGAGTTAAGGATGCACGTATGGGTGAAGAGATCTGTGCCTGTATCAAACTGGTAGATGGGCAGGAGTGCACAATGGAGGAAATCAATGCCTACTGCAAGGGACAGGTGAGGCACAGCTCCCTTGTTTAAGATTTCATAATGAGCTCAAAGTATTCTTCATTTTCTTCAGTCAGTTTGGACACCTCTGCTCACTAACTCCATCTTCTTTCAGATTGCTCACTTCAAGATCCCTCGCTACATTCTTTTTGTAACCAGCTACCCGCTCACTGTTACTGGAAAGGTAATTTCCCAAATTACTGCATATAGCTTCCAAGATTTGTCTAAATCGATTTACTGAGATGACATGCATTCAGAGTAAAGAAAAAACAGGTCTGTGATCAGTGGCTGCTGTAGTAGTCAGACGGATTACACATGGGCGAAGTCCAACATGAAACCGTGAATCTCCTCTCGGTCTCGTTTCTCTCATGGGCTGCTTGGTAAAATAGTTCACTGCAGATGTGTTGTTTTTGAACAGGCCGGCCCTGAAGGGAGCTGGCGTCCTCCTTGCCGTAGAATTTGTGAAGTACCTTGCTAGGCGGATAGCATTAAGGGCCCAAGCTGACGCTGTGCCCTGACAGTGAATCGAACCCCAACTTGCCATACCAAAGTCAGTGGTGTTAACCACTAAGCTATACATCTGCTGGATAGGTACACATTTAGAACATTTTCATTGTTACATGAGACTGTGGTTGCACAGGGATCTATATCTCACACTCAAAACAATTTATCATGCAGCCCCAATATCTATTTCAGTAGACTTCTTACAGTGGGTACCAGGGGATGTACAGTTTCAGTTCAGTTGGACCTAATAAAGTTGCTTGTCAGTGTATCAAACAGGTCAACATACTACTGCACAGTGGCACAAAAATCCTGTAAAATAACTTTTGTGATAAAGCTGTCCCGCTTAATTTTCCCTCTCCTCTCAGATCCAGAAGCACAAACTCCGAGAGGAGGTTGAGAAGCAGCTGGGACTGAAGAAGGACAAATGAGAGCCTCTCATTTGTATGGAGAGATCTGTTATTGTCTATATACTCAGCCATCAGAACCACTTTGTCCAAAGACAGCCCAAGCTGTGTAGATGTGCGATGGTGTTCTGAGCCAAATGGGTGTCTGCATCCTCCTGTAACCACGTTAAAGGGATTTAAGGGTATGTTTAGTCATTATGTGCTTTTTTTTCTGACAACTAATCACACAAAAGACCAAACCCAACAACAAAGTGATCCAATTAATAAGCACTGTAGTGCCAGCACATACTCTGAATACTAGAGCACCAAGTGTATACTACTCTGCAGCTGACAACAGACCCACCACGTGCACTATTCACCCTTTTTTGAGTAATGTTTATTAAAAAAAAAAAAAAAAACTATATGTTGGTAATGGGTTTTCTGTTTTAAAGGGTCACATGTTCACTAGGAACCACTGGGTGAAGTTGCAAAGTATTTACAGACAGATTCTTTTTGATGTAGGTCCTTTCCTGGGATTTGTTGACAGAAACGCAAGCTTTGTCATTTAAAGGCTAAGGACAGTAGACTTCTCTGGTTTTCTCATTTTTCCCACAAAACCCACCTACAGACTAAACCCAACAACGAATGTGGTGTGTGTGAATCCAGAACCGGGTTTAGCTTGTCGGTCTGTGCCATAGGTCTCCACTGTGTCTAAAGCCATTAAACACACGCAGCACTGAGCCACACCGCTGCACCAGGTGACATGTTTCTTCCTCAGGAAACATGTGAGGTCATCTTTTTCCAGCAAACAGCTCCAAAGGCTGAGAACGGCCATCACTTTGTACACTGTCTGAAAGAAGAGTCAACTGTGCTATAGACAACGCAAGCAGCTAGTGGAGCAGCGTAAACACAGCAGAGATCAGTTGCCTCTTCTTTCAGACACTGTACAAGGTGACGGCCATTCTCAGTCTTTGTTGGAAAAAAGATGACCTCATATGTTTCCTAAGGAAGAAATATGTCACCTGGTGCGGCGGAGGTCTGTGGAACAGACTGACAAGCTAAACACATTATGCTGAGCACATCGCATCCACTGTTGAGTTTAGTCCCCGGATGGGATTTGTGGAAAATAAACCTACAATTCCCAACAAACACCCCAGTGTTTACTTATATACAGTAGATGTGACAGATGTGAGTCAACATTTAAAAGAGCGGAAGTCCCATGAGGCCTCTCACACATACCTCTACAGTCCACTGAAGATCAGTGCTGAATGTGAACCCTTCAGTCCTCCTCCATTTCTGTTATCCTGCAGAAAGATAGAAATGTTTTTTACATCAATGAAATAAACTATGTTCCACTTTATTAAAACCAGCTGTGGGTGTTTCTGCCTGTATGGGAAGAATGAAGGTATTTTTAGACGCCATTAAACACACACACTCAAAGTGGTAAAGAAATTCCTTTCAAGTCTGACCGGGCTACATGTGCAGCCCACCTGATGCTGGGCTGCAGGATTGGGTGTCATCTCCTGTCTAGACCTGAAGGACTCAGCCCAGAAATAGCTCTAAGGAGCCCAGAAGAAAACAAATGGTGCTCCTGGCTTTTAACAGTGAACCTCAATTTTTTAGCAATTTATATTTGACTATAACATTTCAGGACATGAATGGCATTCTTAAAACTAAGCAAAGAAGTCAACCTGTTATTTCACAGCAAGAGATATGTGAATTGTTAGGACAACAGCTAGTAACAGTTATACTACAGAGAGCGAGTCAGGTTTTGCCAGCAACACTTAGTCACTTCTCTCTGAACATAAGACCTTATTGCCAAATAGTTTGAAAGTTAACAAAATTAGCCCTTTACTTCAGCCGAAACCGTCCCTCATGCGGTGAGAAAAAGCACCTGACCTAAACTGAAACAGCTGCTCTAACATGCACTTTGATGGGAAAGGCAGAACAGCAGCCAGTATCCACAGGTTAAGTCCACATGTGAGGGACTGAAGCTGCAAGAAGGGAATAAGGTCATAACTCAGGTGTCCCTAAAGCACACAGAGCATGCTGTGCTGACTGGCTCAACTTACATTAAAATGTATGCTCTGTTTGAATAAATCCAGCTTGGAGCTGCTGTGCAGTTATTTGTTTCATTGTATACAATTACTTTTTCTTCAATTTGTGACCAGATTATTGTGGTAGCCGCTCCTACCTCGCTCTGCTGCAGCAACCTTTACACTTTCCTGTCTTTTAAATGTGGACTACATGACAGAACTTGTTGGCATGTTTTCAGATCCCTATGTGGACAAATAAGGAAAACCCTAACGCTACATCATTTAATAATAAACTACAGTTTTGAGGCAACACTTTGTTTCTCCTGGTGCATTTTCAACATGACAAGCCCCCCCTCCCCCGCACAGTCAGCTCCATAAACAAATGGTTTCCCAGTTTGGTGTGGAAGAATCTGATAGCAACATCTGATAAAAATTCTTCATAATCACATGTGGGTGTAACATAACAGAGCTGTCCACATACTTTTGCCTACCTGGTATACTATATCTGCTACACAAACAAATCTCAGCTGTACCTTCATCCTTGGGCAGTGGGATGCCGATGGCCGTCTGCTGTCCCTGCATCTGCTGCTCCACTTGGGCCACCTGCTCCTCGGTGCAGCACTCCTGCAGAAACACAATGGCCAGGTTGCGCAGGCGGGGGCTCTCTGCAAGGGAGAAGCGCAGCATGCACTGCAGGATGGCCGGGTCAGTGATCTGAGAGCGGGATGAGGGTGTTGTTAGATTCATGAGCGTGGTGATGGCTGACAGGACGGTCTCTTCCCTCTGGTTGGACAGACAGTTAGTGACCAAGTTGATCCCACTGCTCTGCAGGATGATGTCCCGGCATTCGGGGTCCATACTGAGGTTACACAGCCCCCCTGAGAGTATGACACGAGAGAAGAGATGAACAACAAGGCAGGATGACAGGTTCAGATCAAGAGGCAAAACTCTGGTTGAGAGAAGAGGAGTTGCAGTTTTTGCTGGCATGATACTCACCCATCCCAAACTCCACAAAGTTCTCGTTCTCCTCAGTCAACATGTCCAGGAAGAGGTCAGGGACCTGTAGCTGACTCAGATACTCCATGTTCTTCGGGTCATATGCAAAGTTGGCCAGGTTAGCCAACACCTGCTCCTTTGCCTCTGATTGAATGACAAAAGTTCTGTAAGGAACTTAAAAATAACTATTGAAACAAATCCACATAAATTAAAGCCTAATCAATAAAGCAGCCAGTTGATAATATTAGCTCATGATGGACTGTCCAGGCCAAAAAGTAACAAGAGGTTTCAATACAGAATTGCAAAGGACACATTTGAGATCATTAAAAAAAAAAGCACCACCATTACATGTGTTGGCCACAAGACGTGCTGACAAGATTTTATTAAAATATGAGACCACATGAGCGGGACAAAAGCATTACTAGATCTGTGAACGTTTAAATATCAATAGTGGTGTCATTCTTCAACAGTGGGTGGAACTAACAAAGAACAGCAGAAAATAAACATGTTTCTAAGAACATTGATCATATAGGTGAATCAACACCTCTGAAAAACTAAACTTTATCACTTTCATGCACGACTGGTGGATTTGACTGACTTAATTTTAGCTGGGTATACCTAATGAGCCAACAACCGAGTGTACAGCTAGTCAAGTGCTGAAAATTTTTTAGAAGTAGGCATCTGGACGTACGTTTCACCGCTCATCCAAGAGGCTTCATCAGTTCTGCCCGACTGGAGGTATTTATCCCACTGGGTGGTGTTTCACAGCAGCAGGGAGGAACCAGAAACAGAAGGAGATAACACTATCATCCCTTATGTGGCTGGTTTATCAGAACTACGTCCAGATGCCTTCTAAGTTTTTTTCAGCGTACTACGACCTGGACGACTGAGAATTTGCACGGACGGCTAGTCGAGTGTTAGCCTAGTTTAAAAGTTTTCAATTTATGATTGACAGCAGCTTCTAATCCCGTGTATAGCTGCAAAGATTAGATGATCAACAGAAAAACTATACTGCTAACTTTTTTGCAAAATTTTCTGCTTCGTACATGTGAATTATTTTTTATTCCTATGATCCTATTCCTAGTATCTTTTGGTTTTGGGCTCTTTAATGAACAAAACATGTGACGACGTTTCCTTTGGACTTTTTGAAACTGGGGTGGATATTTCTCACTATTTTATTGAACGGCTGAGATCAATCGTTAGCTGCAGTGATGGATGCTAACAAACTAGCATTTGTTTGCATTACGGATTGTTCCTTTAAATAATAAAAAGGCAATTGTTATGTTAATATAAATACCTACGAAGATTCAAGGGGGTTATGGGAACTCCATTTACTTTTTAAATCTTTAAAAATAAGTGAATAATGGATAATAAAACTGCACCAAAAACCACCTTCGCTGTCGGTGTCCTGGAATTCAGTGACCAGAGTTTGTAGATATTCAAAGCGGTCGCAGCCTTCAACCGAGCCTTTCTGCGACATCTTTAGCATTAGCTCAACTTTAAATGCTTACAAATGGATAACTGAACGAACAAACCGCTAAGTTAACAAAATAACTGCGATTTTGTTCATTTCATACACCCGTGATCTATTTTCATTCACTTTCCGGTTTAGTCCATCTCTAAAATGTGTCCGTAGAACTGTTTATAGAAGTAAGATTCCGCGTAAACATTATCAGTTTCAAAATCATTTGTGATATTACGTAAAACTCAGTTAAAATCACTGTTATATATGCAAAACGTAGTGTATATTCTGCTTGGGTGGATAAAAATCGGCTACGTTGTCTTTGGGGTTGTTTTGGTTCATAATGTTTGCACACGGAAGTAGTAGTACGTCACATAAACCATTAAAAGTTAGATCAGATTCCAGCAGTTCTTTATTGAGTAATTCGATACATTCAGTAAAACTCAAGGCAGGACATAATACTTGAAATAATTTGTATGATATTCAGATGTCAGAGGGCCGGACGAGATATTAGGCTAGTTTGGATTCCAGCACACTGTAAATTCTTACATTTATCCTAATCTATTTGGTAACAACGTGTGCAGTTTTTGTGAAATCGGTCCTCATTAAAATGCACATTTATGCAAATTCATATTAGACCATCTGCTCTATAAGAATAGAGTTTCGGCTTTGAATTATTCCAGACTTACTGTGTTCAAAAGCATGTCTATTGCAGAGTCACACACAGCAGCATGAACATAATGTCCCATCTAGGCTACCGTAGTAACGGGACATAAAAAGGCTTTAGGTTTTAATATTTCTTGAAGTGAATTAGTGTTAATTTGACGTAGGGTCTTCTAATGATAGTTTTCCATGTTTCTCTCTCTGACTGAAATTCAGTTTGATGACATTTGCAATGGCTGATATCTCTTTAATTTACAGCTGGTAAATCTTTTTTCCAGGTGGGATTCACTACATTAATAATGCAGTGTTTTAAGTTTGTTTATTTTTTTTTATCTTTGAGTTAATTTAAGAAGCTGATTCACTCTATTATGCCTTTTGTCCTTGACAGATTGAATGTGGAAAATCGTGGAGAATCGTACATTACCCTACATATCTTACTGTAAATATCAATTGTACACATCTGTTGGTAAATTAGTTCTGACTGTACAGACTGTAGATACTGTGCACTCTCCACTGCTATTACTGCACTTCTGGTTAGATGCTAAACTGCATTTCGTTGCCTTGTACTTGTACATGGGTAATGACAATAAAATTGAATCTAATCTAATCTAAAAACCACAAGACAAGAAGGGGGCACATTAGACACTCTCTCTGGAATTTGTCACTTCATTCAAAAACCGGTCATCTTATCATAATAACAAGGACATTTTCTGATTCCTCACAATTTTCTCTACCGTTTTCATGTTTAACTTGATAATATAATGTGAACGGAGTGAGGTTATTTTGTTATAGTGGTTGGTAGGGGCCGTTTTGATCCACACTCCAGTCTAGAAGGTGGCGGTAATGCTGCTTGCCAAACGCCATTAAACAACAGAAGAAGAACACGATGAAGACGGAGAAGAAGGAGTAGCAGTAGCAGTACGTGAGTAATTGCGATGCCGGAAGCTGGAGGTGTGTATTAAAGTGAGCCGTTAGCTGATGGTCACTAAAAGGTCGAATAGAGCTCGCGTTGACTAGTTTTCTATTTATATTTCCGTTATAATGAAACAACACAGACTGTCCGCGTCAAAGCGTCTGGCCAAACCACTTTTGTTCGGGACGGTCATTGCTGGACTAACTATCGCTTTCATAAACAGGTAGGCTTTGTTGCACGTTTGTGTTTTTGATTGCATCGTAATTGTCTTATAGAAATGTTGAATACATAACGTTAAAAGCTCTATTGTCTCCTGCATGCTGACAGTAAAATACAAACATAGTTAACATTCAGCAGCTTCATACAAGGCGCGTTATTGTGCATGAAAACATTAAGTTGTGTAAAATATATGCAAAACAAAATTATATAGAGTTATATGGTATATGTAAGTGATATAGTATCAGTGGTGGAAGAAGTTCCCTTTGTCAAGTAAAAGTACCAACACTTGTATCTAAAAATACTTCATTATAAGTTCAGGTCCCTCCACTCCAAATTAAAAAAGTAAAAGTACAATCAGAAAACTTTTCTTAAAATTTCAGACTGTGATACTGGGATATTTGGCATCTTTATTTATGACTAAAGCTGTTAATTTATCAAAACAGCTGTTTATTTTATGTCACTTATTTGTTTCAGCTTTAGTAAATAGCAATTTGTGATATATTATGTGAAATATTACAAATAATGTGCTAAATGGATTTCCTCATCTTATTTGAAATGTAAAATGCACTGGAAAAGGCCGTGGGTGTGGCTTACACTGGTTACTGCTGTCTATTCCTGAATATAATGCTTCCCCCTTCTTGCAGACACAGGTTCTTTGAGGATGTGGCCAAGCTCAGGGCGCAGGAGCAAGCACGCAACGATGCCAAGAGGATCGAGATCCTGGAGAGGAGGCAGAGGCAAATAGAGCAGGTGGCTGAATGGAAGAGAGGAGGGGGCTGAACTGTTTCAACACAAAATGTTGATCATGTTGAGCCGGCTACAGATATGGAAACTACACATATCCTGCTGTACATAGCCTGATTGTCTTGCGTAGAAACAACCTAGGTTAAATCCCCGGCTGTCTTCTACCAGTGGATTCACTGATCCTCACACATCGGCTTCCAGTAAACACAAGTGGAGACTTCTGTGCTGCAAGAATCCAAACTCTTTGTACTTTGGATGAATTTTGGATAATTCACGCAGATGCAATCTACTATTTTGTGTCTGTTTTGAGATATGATTATTAATGATAAAATTACTTAAGTGCTGAAAGTGAAAGGAAAATAAGCCCCTTTTTCTTGTATCTACTTGTTTGTCCAACAGAGGGCAGTGTTGTTTCTAACAAAGGTTTTATAGTAGGTCCTTATCATGTGCTTTACATGTTTGCTGACTTTCAAATGCAGCCATAGAGTTGTAGATCTTCAGGTTTTTCCTTTTGTTGGTTTCCATTCATTTCCATTAGGCCTATAAATCACAGAGCTGACCCTTTAAGCTTGCTTGAGTTATCTAGTCTGTATTAATTTTTGTCGGTCATATATTTCAGGTCTGGAGTGGGCAAGATTCAAGAGAGTTGATTTATTTTCATGTCATACAAACATTAATTCACATGGATGGCTGCCCGTAAAAAATACAGAAAATCAATCAATTTATCATTTTCAAACTAAATTAATTCTTGAGTATGACTGCTTGCTTTTTGTTCTGTTTTCTATTATTTATAAATTGAATATATTTGAGTTTTTGACCTTTTGTCAGACAAAACAAATTTGAAGACATCACCGTAGCTCTGAAAACCTGCTTTACACAACTGATTTTAAAAATTTAAAAAAAAGGTAATTCTCATCATCGATTAATCTGCTGATTATTCTTTTGTTTTGGATCAGAAGACTTTTGACAACTTCAGATGTCTTGTCCAACAGTTCAAACCCAAAGATATTTAATTTACAACATGAAACAGAGAAAACAAGTATTCACGTTTTCAAACATTGAGTTTTTGTTTGAAAATGACTGAAATGATTATCAGAATAGTTGTCGATTAATTTTCTGTGGACTGACTCATCTAATCATTGCAGCTCTAATTTCCCCACAGTACGAACTGATGTGATGTTACTTATGTAAATTGGTGGAGTATTATTACATTTTTTTAAATTAAAACATGCCATAGAAGAAAGATGAAATAAATTAAACCCTCAAACATTAACAATATTGCACTTGAATGAAAATGAAAAATGTGACAGATTTAAGTTCACACAAAGTCAAAGTGCTTTACTTACTTACTGTGTATTGTACTGTACTGAAAATGTCTTGTGTACTTAAATATGCCAGATTTTATGTGGTAGCAGTGCTTAACTGGCTGACAGTAACAATCAATATGACCAATACTGTACGCATCAGGTCACATGGTTCAGATGTTAGATGGTGTTTTGGACTCACTACAATGACACAAAGACTCCCCGATCCCTTTGTTGCTGACTGAAACTAAATTTCAAGCACAACCAGATAACGGTACAAATCACCTGCATCCTGACCGAGACACTGGGGGCAACGCTGAAAATATTTTGAAACATCACTAATTGGTGGAGACATGT
Source organism: Monopterus albus (assembly GCF_001952655.1). NCBI lineage: Eukaryota > Metazoa > Chordata > Actinopteri > Synbranchiformes > Synbranchidae > Monopterus > Monopterus albus. The sequence goes on along the minus strand of NW_018127947.1, from coordinate 779,098 downwards.
GGTGCATAATTATTCAGGACATCTGCACAAGTGTCCACCCATTAGACCTTTTAGTTTCCATTCGCAGGTGCAGCAGTGGATGTGAGTGCACTCAACTGGTGCCTTAATTGAAGTTATTGCTGATGAAAGTTGTTGCAAAATGCTCTTCATTTTAAGCGTCATCAGAATGTTTTCAGATGAACTGTTGCACTCTTCGGACAAACTGAGGGAGAAGCTCAAGGAATCTTTAAACACGTGAAGAGCAGACAGGACTTGACCGTGAGTAAACAGCAGAAGCAGTAACACACAGAATGTACAGACGGACCCACGAGCAGGAGCGAAGCACAAGTGTCGAGTCAGAACAACAGCCACAGAGAGAAGATGAGGACAACAAAGTTTTACAGTACTGTGTTCCCTCTTTGTCTGGACTCTTCTCTTCTTAGATTAAATTTTTTTGTTACCATCACACAGCAAGGGGCACTAATCCTGGAGAGGAGGCAGCAGGAGGGGCGGTGATGGCTGTCAGGGAACCGGGCTCCAGTCCATTTATGGTGTTTCTGCAAAAAAAACCCAAAACAGTCACATAAAAAAAAAAAAAAGATTGTTCCTGTCCTTGTTATCCTATCCTAACACTGGCTCCATCTCACACAGAGACTCGAGGGTGACTAGGCAGAGAGGTCAGGTTAACCAAAAACACCAGGACTATGCAGGAAATGGGAAGGAAGTTGGAGAGTTAGTCTGAATGACAGGTTCAACTGGTTTGTTGTGTGGTCATAGTTGGGCTCTGTTTATCTGGTTTGGGCCTGGCTCACAACTCTGAAAAGCACCAGAGTACAATGAGCAACTTCAGTACATGCTTCAAAGCAAACTCTCCAGCCAAGGCTGGGAGTCGTCTGCAAAATGTCTGTACCGAGTTTCGGCAGCAGCATCAGAGCATTTTCTCTTCTTGTGATTCCTTAGTTCAGACAAGAAAAATATATTTGAATCTTTTTTCATCATTTATCAGAACATACCAAGGTACTCCATGCATCAGTGTTATACAGAGCTTCCCCTTAATAAAATATAAAGTTCAAAATGAGGCAAACTCCTCACACTTGACATTCATTGATTAGATCATCATGTTTTGTTCTTTTACAACAATGTCCCCCTCTTTTCCAGCTCTGCCTGAAGGTGATTTGTGATCAGCAGCTCCCTGCACTGAAACCAGAAGGACAGTGACCTTTGTGGTTGTACAGTTTAACTGTGGCTGTAATTCATACTAAGGCGGGGATGAAAAAATTCCCTTGTGCACACTTTGGACGGGATTAAAATCACTGGCCAGTGCAGATAATGTCCCCAAGTAACATGAATGAAGTTTCTATTCTTTAGAACTTAAGAAAATAATTCCTGTAAACTCCACAAAACAGCAGCAAAGCAAAGAACTGTCATTAGAATTAATGGTGAAACAACTCACACTAGTACAAAAGAACATGTTTTGGGTCAGATTAGCAGGAACCTTCCAGCACCAACAGCCCACCACCACCCCTGAACAGTAAGACATCCTCTCACCCAGTCAAGATTATTTCTATTAGTTCTACACGGACAAAGAGGTCTATTAAAATCAGCAGCAGCATGCACACACTCAGGTAACAGGAGCTGCAATTACCCAGAATCAATGCAGGGAACGTGACCATCTCTGTCCTGCTGGGAAAAAATGCACACAGATCTCAGACTCTTCTTCATACCCCCTCCTACTTACACACATCATCTTTTCCCGTAAATACACATCCAGTAAACACAGCAGACAAGAATCAAGTCATGACATTACACCACAAGATCCTTGTCATAAATTATCCCTGTCTAATGACTAAGAAATGAAATGTGGCAAAAGCAGGTAGTCCATGCAGATTCTCAGTCATCCAGGTCATAGTCAAAGGACTGAAACACCACCGATGGGGATAAATATCTCCAGCTCAACGTCACTTGGGCAGAACTGATGAAGCCTCTTGGATGAGAGGTGAAACGTCTTCGACCTAAGAACCTAGTCCAGTTGAATTTTTTTTCTAAGTTTTTCAACAAAAGGAGGTAGGTTTTGGTTTCACTTACGCTTTGTCAAAATACGATGTATGTAGCAACTGCGAGTACTTGGCTGTGTTTGCGTTGAGCGCATTGCTGTTGTCGAGAGCACACGCCTTCCTGGCTTTCTGGTCCTTGGCAAAGTTCCTGCAAGCAGCGAGTTTAGACTCCAGAGCCTGTGGGGAGACATAAACAGGAGGTGATGCTGCTTCTCCTTCGCTGCGGAACAGCAGGGACTTCCTAAATAAAGCTTATGATGTAGTGGAAGAGAACAGGAGACCTGGTACAGAAATACAGGAATTGAGACAGAATGACTCACCCCGACTTTCCGGAGTAAATCACTGACGATGTTGAGGGCTGATATTCTGGCAGAGGGAGTCAGCGGCGAGTTGCTGCCATAGCCATTTGGCAGTACTGGATAGGAGAGAGGAACAAACAAGATTAAATAGATGTTTTAATTTAAATTCAGTAAACATTCAGTCAGCAAATCACAATTTCAGATATTTATGAATCAATGTCACATCTATGCTTTTTGCAGCTATAAAATGTGAACAAATTGCATTGTGGGAGCAGAAAGTAGCCTACTCAGAATTTGACACTCGAAATCAGCTAAAGCTACTCTACCGAATGTCTTTTCAGCCTAGACAGTTCAGTGCAGCTCAAACATAATCCGCTCTTTGCCCCTATCATCCATCCTATTTTCTAGGGACGGATGATGCAAACTATGGATGCCTGTTTGGGACAAACTGTACAAAATGCAGCTAGCGTTAGCTGGCTAACAGTAAATGTGTTAGCTGAGAGACGCCGTGGCCACTGTCACTGGGTTTATCAGACTGTGTGTGTAACATCTTAGTTAATGCATCTTTAACCTGCCACGTCTGTGCGTGACACTGGATTTTGCTAGTGGAGGAGCACACATTTGCCTCCTCTTCGGGCGAGTTTTTTTCCATCAGACTGGCTAATTTTATTTCACAAATCATTAATCATGGAGCCACTTGACACTTTGTTCCTGACAGGTAGCTATGTCTTTACATGAAAATAAAAACGGTAGAATTGAGGGTGTGTTAATTAAGAGAATTTCCCTGCCTGTACTTGTATAACAAGAAAAACAAAAAACACCCCGGGGAGGCAGCTATTGTACCTGTTGGGTTGGCAAAGGCGTTGTCTAGACCTTTGCTCAGCGGGGTAGCAGGGAGTGAGAGTGAGGCCTGCACAGCAGTGTCCATCTTCACATTGTCCTGCGTGGGTGAACTTGGAGCAGACATCCTGCTTACATCTGACTGCCGCTCTCGCACGGCCAGCTCCTGCCGCAAGTCTGCAGAAAATAAGTGATAAAGAGCTTTGCTGATGACACAAACCAAAGAAATTCCCACAAATCTTGTGAGAAAGCAGATGTTTTAAACATTACAGCTCATCATGAAGAAGCGGTGACTGACAGCGAGGCTCATTTGTAAAAACCAAGTCAATAATCACCTCTGGCTTCATCCTTTAACCTCTGCACAGAAACCAGAAGAGACTCCTTCTCATCCAGCTCACTCTCCAGGAAGGCGTTCCTCTCGATGGCCTGGTTCAGACGCTGCTCGAAGTTCTCCAGAGACACAATAGTAGCTCTGACAAAGAAGTTAAAGGAGACAGACAATGAAGTTAGCAACACAGAAACTGAGAAAGACAAAACTCAACAAACTCCAAAAAGAACATTTCATTCAGTACACTGGTATGAAATCAAGTTGAAACCAAAAAGATGAGAATGACCTAAATGATGTACAGGAGTAAACTGAGGATGTGATGTTTTAAAGTGTCATTAGCGAGCATTCAGTGCTCACACAGACCTTTTGGCTCTTTCTAAGTCGTCGTTGGACTGTTCGAGCTCTCGGACGTATTTGTGCAGCTGCTCCTTGATGCTGCGGGTCTGGCCGAGGTCGGCCTCCAGCAGGGAGATCTGCTTGTAGCTCTGGGAGTACTGTTGCTCCAGCTTCTCCTGGAGGAGGAACACACAGGATAGGAGAGCTTCATATTGAACACGATTTAACAGCACCTAGATTTGGCCATCCATTTCTCAGTGTTCGCCCTCGCCGCTGTCAGGCTGTGAAAGCGTGGCCTATATATGTGAGGCAACCAGCTTGATGAGTACCACGGGGCCTGTCTGTATGTCTGACCTATATCTGCTGTGGTGTCTGGATCGGTCACAGGCAGCCAGACGAAGCCTGAGCGGTGCATTCAGCACATCCCGTTAACATGACAGTGAAGATGCCATGACGCTCTGCATACGGGGGGCCTTGAGGTGTGAGTACTTGTCTGGAAAAGTAAAACCTGGCAGTCTTCGCGCAAACATCATATCCATGCTGGAGACGTGGACTCGGTAATGTGCCACCTGCCTTTTTTGTAATTATGGAGTGAGAATCAGAATGAGAGACACAACCTGATGCATTATTTATGAGAGCCATGCAGATCAGCTGCATCAGTGTACGGCCGGCTGGGGAGAGGCTGACTGCTGAGACTGGAAGACAGACGTACCTCAGCACCTTCCCAAAGAGAGATTACCATTTAGATTGCACACAGCTTCACAACGTCCACTCCTCACTGAGGCCAATAAACCCCACTACAGCTATGTGAGTTAATGAGACAGTGTGATACTGTTCTTCCAGAGGGCCACTTACTGCATCACCCTTTATTTTGGTGTGCATGGGATAAGGTTTTATTACAAGCCCCTGGAGGCGTTATCTCAGTATAACCACAGACACAAAGCTGCAGGCCCACTAGATAAATCAACCAAATCCCGAGCACATCCAGGGAAGCAGCAGCTGTGTGACTTTACTTCTCCTCATTCCCAAGAGACTGCACTCAAGGACGAGTAATGACATCAGGTAGCTACTAAAAAAAGCATCAAATATGTATGTCAAGGGCACACACAGAGACATGCTGTATTTGCTCAACTCAGAGATTAACCAGGACTCAGCCACCTCAACAACAGACTGGACTGAAATGTAACACGGAGGCTGTTTCCAGGCAGGGAGATCTAAAACTAAGTGGTGAGCTGGAAAACCTGCACTGATAAAGCCTGTTATACTGATGAGGAGGCAACAATCATTCCATTTATTTCCTGTCAGCGTACACCTACACTTACCTTGAGTGTTTCCACCTCGTTCTTGAGTCTGTGGTTCTCAGACTGCAGGTCCTTCATGCGATGCTCGGCCTGTCCCAGCTGTGCTTCCAGCTCAGCCTCCAGCTCCCTGCTCCCCTCCTGAAACTCCAACAGCTCCTCCTGAGCCTCCTGGCACCTGTGGGCACACAGAGGAAATTCTTTATCTCTTTGTGGAGCTGGTTTTGTGCATGAGGAGCACAGCTTTGACATCTCTTTATATGCTGTGTCATTTATTTTAGACTTAAGGTCTTGGCCAAACCGTGAACTAGAACCCCAGACCCAAAGTACACAAAATATGTGCACAGGTGCATCTGCATACTTTTGAACATGAAGTGTAAAAGGCCAAAGACAATATCTAATTTATGTTCATCTGAAGCTATAAAATGTAAAACAGTGATATTTTTAAAATTAAGAAAAACACACAACATGCTGTAATTTTACCTCACACTGTCCAGTTACAGTTTTAATGTGAATGTGTGTGGTTCAAAAACAATATCTGTACATTTCCAGACGTTTTCCATTCTGTCAGTAATGACGAAACCCCTCTTCACCTGTTCTCTGCCTGTGAACGTCTGGGATGATCTTAGTCTTTATTGTTTAGTCTCATGAGTGACAAAGTTAACACTGTCAACAAATCCCTTAAAAAGACAAACCCCACAGTGCGGTAGTTGGTTGTTCAACAGTTTCAGATTTCCAAAGCACACTGAAGCTAACTGAACACATACATTTCATAAAAATGGGTCAAAAATACAGTACACAGTTTGGTTTTTGCCACTCAGACATAAGATACATTTGCTATTGGTTTATGTCTTTGAATGACAATGAGGAAAATACAGAATAAAATAACAGATCAGCCAGTACATACCCCTTCTTGTACTTCAGGGACAGTCCCTTCCAGAAGTCAATTTCCTCGTCTTTTGAGGAGAATTTCGGTATCATATCCATTTCCATAGCAAACCAATCTGGACAGGAAGGAATTTGGAGACAAGAGCGACTACAATGGAATAAAACAATTCCAAATAAGAGGAAACGGCAGGTTTTTTAAACAGAGCTTTGCATCGGCTGTGACAAGCTGATTAAACATTGCTAATGTTCTCATCACGGTGAAGCAAAACACTCCCTTTCTAGGTTTAACTTATTTCAGCACAAGTCTGACCACATGATCTTCAGTCAGGCAAACAGAAATCTTATTAACCACAGGGAAAGCCTGGCTGCTGTTGCAGAAAGTCACTGCTGTATTATACAATAAGTTTCCCTGCCAAAAAAAAAGAAATAAATCAGTGATTCAGTTTCAGATGATATTAAACCACCTCATCCAGAGCCTGAGGGGGAAACTCAGATGGCATTAAAACGGAGGAAAAAGTAGGATAGGCCATTTTGACAGCATAATAAAATGGACCTGGGATGTTTCTTAAATGAAATAAGACCATTAAATTTTCAGAAAGCCATTTTTCCTTCATGTAAACTGCATGAGCTTGGTGTTGGCCTACGAATTTAGATAATAAAGCAGTGTATTCTATGATCTAAACGGTGATAAATAAAGGAAGTCACTTAATATTTAAACACACTGTTATTGCTTATATTTCAGAGATGTTTTAATCCACCCTGTTGGACCCGAATCATATGGAACCTGGCCTCTAGAAACAACCACAACCATACGTCTTCTGACAAGATATTTCAATAAATTCACTAAAAGCACATTTAATCATTGGCTTTCATATATAACAGGACCAGAAATGAGAGCAATAACAGCGAAAGGAAACACCGATGCTGCCGAGCTCAGCTGTCAGAACTGGGTGTGTAAACAGAAACGACCAGCTGTGGACCCGACACGCTGCCTCTGGAATCGTAGTTTTACTGGTTTTCCTTCAAAGACCGAATAAAAGACAGATTGATGTATTTTGTACCTGAACATCGCCCCAAACCGTGATGTTTATCGGTCCATTGTGCTCGCTGGGCTGAGCCGCTGAGAAACTCTGTCTCACTCTCCGCTGGGCTCTGCTACATCCGCTCAGCAGGGATTTAAAGGAAAATACACCCAAAACCTGAACTCACAAATATTACTTCACACACTATTTTCTTCATTTCCCCAGTTCGGCTAAACAGTGTTGACAGGACAAAATACAGCAGCGACAGAAAAACAAATATCCTTGTTTGTAACTACAGTGAGAACACCAAAGCGAAAAAGATCCGTTTAAGGGTGGATTTCCTCCATTGTCGTGGCGCTCATGAGGTTCACTGCCGCACCCGCACAGCGCATAAACGTATGTTCATGTTAAACTAGCGTCATCTGCCGATCACAGACTAGAGCAGCATAAATTTCATCTACCTTCAAATATGCTCCTTCCTATATTTGACTAAAGGAAGGTTTCTTCCTATGTCTAACTAATAAAATGCTGTCACATTTTTTTTTAATATAGCGAAGTCACACTTTTTTGTTTTGTGGTATTTTTTTGCACTAAAAAAACTCAAGGAACATTTTGAAATTACATATATATATGCAGAAACAAGGCACTGCAGGGTATACACAAGTGTAAATACAGGATAAAAGTAATATGCAACAGTGTAGGTACAAACGTCACTGACGTCAACGCGTCATGATGATGCTTGTTGTCATGGTAACGACAAGAGAGTGGGGACCATGGCTGCTTCGAAAAAACCCCGACGTGTTTCCATAAGACCTTTGGAAAACATAGGCTCGGAGGTGGAAGAAAGATATACAATGTTTGATGTGATTCATGGGAAAATGACAGAGGTTTGTACTCGAGCCTTTTGATGGTGTAACGTTAGCTCTAACCGCGCTAAGGCGACTCGTCAAGTAACGGTAACGGTTTACAGGACATGCACCTGATCCAGCAGCCCCACATGTTATGAGAAACATAAAGAATATTTCCCAACAACAACTGGATTAACTACGTTTACTGACAGTATTGAATATACATAGGTTACCTTCACTGAATATGTATAAGCAGCCCAGCCTATAATCAGCAGGCTATTAAAAGTAAAAGTACCAAACGCAGAAAAATGAGCCTGTACATGTCATCAGAATGGTATTAGTTTATTAATACTCGTGTATTATGTGTGAGCAACATTTTATTGTTATAACTGTTTGAGGTGGAGCTAATGTTTTTTGCACAGGACTTCAACTAATAATTGTTGGCCTCCTGTACCTGAAGCACAAGGCAGTTCTTGCCTGGGATTGACTCCTGTGTTTAATGTGTACACCTGTAACTGCACCTGAGTGCCGGAGAACAATGGGTTTCTAGGGTGTAAACTTTATAAACACTGGAGGTGGGCAGCTTACTGAGCTTCACTCACGTTGCTTGAGTGTTTGAATTGAAACAAAAGTCATTCAGATGGAGACAAAGATTGAGAAATTAAGATGGAGAAAGCAGAGGAAAAGAAGGAGGAGGAAAACGGGACTAGTTTATTTCACCCACTGATGGCACAGAAGACACTGCAACAAGATGTGGTTTGTACTGAATTTTAGACAACTGAAAGCTTTGTTCAGTTGTGTTAATGTTGATTGTTCTGCTACTGAATTCTAAGAGCTGATCAGCACCTTTAGGTCATGATCCTGCGAGGCTCTTTTGCTGACAGATACTTGGCACTACACTATACCAAACCGCTCATTGCACAGTGAGATATCCTTATAATTTAAATGTGCTTGTGATAATGATTCGCTATTCATGCATGTATTATATATGTGTATAGTATATGACGGGCCGTTTAAATGTGCATGTGATAATGATTCGCCATTCATGCATGTACTATATATGTGTATAGTATATGACGGGCCTTTGTGTTGTCACTTTGCAGAGACCTCTTTCCTTTGTCTCCACAGAAGATTGTGCTTCAGAGGCTCATAGTGATCGCTCAGCTCCCCCATGATGCCGACAGGACAGAACTGGGAGGTCAGCCAGCAAATACCTTAGAGATACAAAGACAGACTGCACAATAGCTCACTGGTTGATACCATGGCATTAAGTACAGTATATTCTAATCAATGAACTGATCACCTTATACCAATTTAATCCTTTCTGCTTTCAGGAGAAATGATGGGTGATTGTTTTCTCTTCGATATTACAAATTACACTGCTAATTGTGCATTCCTGGCAAAAACACAAACATGCATCAGTGAATTTAAACTTTCCCAACCTCCAAAATCACAACATGTGTCAGATGCTAGCATAGCAGTGAAAATCTTATTTCCGTTGTTGGAGTGTTTTTATGGCTTTCACACACATGTATTTGTCAGTTCGGAACACAACATGCTGCTACATTGCTGTGTTGTTTGTTTCCATACAGCTCATTATGAAAAACTCAACATTGAGCTAGGCAAACAGTACAAATGGGATGCTATGACGGGCTTGCTGTTAATTTATCCATCCTATCTGTTTCATGTTATTGAAGTAAGTATTACTGCAAAGGAATATACACAGCATTAATCTGTGAGGTCTTGTACTGACAGGTGCTGCTTGACTCTCTTACAGTCATCCAGGGATGTTCTGGTTTCTGTTTTGAAAGACCTCAAAGACATGCAACAACAGAGAGACTGGTAATTGTACCATATATAATATAGGATGTACAGTAATGATATAATGAGATACATAATAGTTTAAGTTTACTGGCTGTTTAATGGAAATGCACCTCACCCAGCCAGTTGAGTGAGTAGATATATAACAGTTGTCAGTAAATATGACAACAGTGTATGTATGGTGATGTGCAAGCTTTGGGATTGTAGCTGTAATGTCTCCACAAGAGTCTAGATCCATGCTAGTGGTTCTGTGAGGCAGTGCACGGAGCTACATCCAAGCACCAGCATGCCAACACACTCACAATGCTGATTTCACATGAAAATGATTAGCAGGTATAAAATTAGCCACGTTACCCCTTAGTTTAGATTGTTAGCATGCTAGCATTTGCTAATTAGCACTACACACTAAGTACAGTACCACTGAGGCTGATGGGAATGTCAGGGGTCAAAAACCAAAGTACTAGACAAACTGAACTGCTGATGTGATGGTGGTGCTAGATGAGCAGCTGAAGTTAATATAAGTCTATGCGATCCATCCACTATTAGTAGAAACCTTCACTCAAAGCCACAAATGTCAGGGTCATGGGATTAAAGTAGCCTTTAATTTTTAAAACCTTGCCCTTGGTATTGAATATGTTGTTGTTAAAGTGTATGCAGAACCATACTAATTATTTTTACATCCCTTCTTTAGTACCTTGCTGGGAGCTTCCAAGGTTGTTCTCATGACCCACGACCCTCACAGCAAGATGTTCCAACAGTGGAGCTACAAGGTTCGCTTTTACTCTCACTGCTGGTTTTGAAGTTGTATTAATATGATGCATACACACACTGGGGACAAATGAAAGATCTTAGTAAGATCACCACAGGCCTCTAAAATAGTTGATTGACATAATTTATTTTAGTTTTTTTAGTGACCTCCCTTGTCACTTATATGCAAGTACTTATCGCCAATCTATAAATTTTCTTTTCTGAATTATAATCCGTTTCCCTGAGGATAACTTTTCTGAATGACTCCTGATGCTGGAAGGTGCTGGAAGCAGATCTGGTGGCTCAGGGCCGTGGGGCTAAAGGCCTTCAGGAAGAGGGCAAGAGCACAGAGACTCTGGTTTGCACTGTTCTGTCAGCACTGCAGAGGCTGAGCACACACCTCGAACTGTCTAAGAAGGTGTGCTTACAAGTTTATAATCTTGTTTTTAGAACCACAAATTAATGCTGGTAATGTTGGGTGATAAATGAGATTTTCTCTGTATGACCTAAGGCTCTTCCTGGGTCGGTGCTGGATGAGACTCCAGAGCTGATCATCTCGCAGGCGATTCTAGAAGAGCTGTTGGCTCGAGATGAGCTCCAGAGTCCACAGCAGTATCTCCAGATGTACAGTTCCCCTTTACACATCACCATGGACTTTGGTAAGAGGCAGTTTGGACATGTACATCAAGAGAGCAAGAAAATATTTGTCTTAAAGAAACAGATCAGTTTATGATAATTCTGTTCATTTCTGTGATGAATCCAGTCACTGATAAGAAAGTAGTACACTTTACTATGTTCACTATTCTGATTGCTTAACAGGACAAGCTATTCGTAGCAGCTGCCTCACCACAGTCTAATGCTTGGAACAAAAGAGCAAAGGTAGAGGCTCATCCTACATTTCATCTATGTACTGAGATCCTGTTATCAGTTAAAGGGTCAGTTCACCTAAATTACAAAAACACATGGAGATAGTTTTGGTTTCATTTACTTTGGTTTTTGAATACCAACAACAATACCCTTCACAACAGAAGTGAAGGGACATTTGTTTGTGATGCTCACCGCATTGGAAAATGACATTCATAACATTCAGCAGCAACATCTCTTTCCAGAATCCAAAGTTTTCACTTGGATCTTTTTTGGCAAAATGGCTGCAACAGAAACTGTTGAGGTCTGTGAATAAAAGAAATAGAAAGAGGTAAGAAATGTTGCTGATGAATTTTTAAGCCTCGTTAGCTGTGTCCACCACTTTGGTCCAGGCTGAAACGTCTCAACAACTGTGGGCAGAGCAGAAGATTTTTACACAGATGTTCATGGTCCCTACAGGATGAATCTACTACTCTGGTGATCCCCTTGACATCTGACTGAACCAACTCTTATGTGATATTTTTGTCCGTTTTCTCTGCATTAAAATTATTGCTTTTTTGAGGGGGGGTTAAAGCACAGTAAGTTTTGATTGCTGTCACCTGTATGTTACAGGGTTTAAGGCTGATGTTAAGGTGTTTACAGTGGTCCTATCGCAGCACAGGTGCTTGTCAAGCCAGGTGCATTTCACTGTTGCAGTGAGGCACCTACTTCTCATATACCCTGAGATTCAAAACTCATTCATTCATTCATTTTGTACCGCTTAGTCCCTGAACAGGGTCATTGGGGGGGGGGGGTTAGGGTTACACACACAACCCTTTTTCACATGCACTCCTATGGGCAATTTAGAGACACCAATCAACCTAAGCTGCATGTCTTTGGACTGTGGGAGGAAGCCAGAGTACCCGGAGAGAACCCACGCAAGCACGGGGAGAACATGCAAACTCCACACAGGAAGGTCCCAGGTGGGGCCCGAACCCAGAACCTTCTCGCTGTGAGGCAGCAGTGCTGACCACTGCACCACCGTGCTGCCCAGATTCAAAACTGTAATCAAATATTTTCTGTTTCAGCAAAAGATGTTTGGCCTTCACTAAAGCACCGAAGGTGTCACGGTGTGACTGAACCAGTTGGTTTAACATCCTGCAGCAACTGGTTTTCTTTGTTTGCTCCCAAAATACCACTTTCTGTTCTCATGTATGCTTGAATATGATTTCATACACAAAACCTCTGAGTGAAAAAACACTGAATGCCACTTCCATCCTTTGTCATTCATAACAAAAGCACAGAAAATCCCAAGTAATATAAAATCATTTTAATAGTTTCAACATTCGGATGAGGATTTATCTTACACTGTGTTTCACTTGATGACCAGGAAATAGCGTGGCCAGGAAAAGGCCTTTCCTCTTCACTCCAAACTTTACAGAATCTACAGCATCACTACACTCAGTATAAAACGATTCTTTGTTCACTTACATGTTCCCTTTTTATTTTGGCCCCCATTACTCAGAGCTTCAGCAAAAAAAGATGATTGAACATGTACTTGTAATGGCTGCATGCACCACAGTGTAATCTACAAAAAAAACTAGAGATAAACTTTTCAGCAGACTTTAGTCCTCTGAAAGCACCGTGTCCTGGGCACAGTCTTCTCTTCCATCATGTCATGACAGTTTGTGATTTCCTGCTTTCTGTTTGGGGTATGATGTGCTTTTCTGAGTTGCTATAGATAAAAAGGGTGGAACATTCTGCATTAATGCAGCACAGAAGATGGAAACAAACAGTAAATCATGCCTGCAGAATTGATGTGACCAAAGTTTCACTGAAAAAGGTTAAGGGCAGCATTGAATCACTCCTCTCTTGTAAAGGTTGATCTATTTGCCTATAAAAAAGAAATACAAGCATATTTATATATGACCAAAGATGAGACATATTTCATATGCATGTTTAAAAAGTATGCTGCCGAGTTTCACACAGGACAATGTCGATTTACACATCACCTCCCCCCTAAAACTGCTCCTTACAGTTTTCACTAAAATCCTTCCACCCTCTTTTACTTGAAACCATGTCCACAACACAAACAATCCACCTATATCACAACTTATTATCAACATTTTCTATCACCGGTACATTCCACCTGTCCATGTATAAAAAAGGCCTTGTATTTCAGTGCTCAAAGGACATGCTTGCAAAAGCTGTAATACTGGAGACCATCAGTGGAATCGTCTCTGCTCGACTAGGTCACTGTTAATAAAGTTGGGTTGGATGGAAACTATGTACAAACCTTGATCTGAGAATATTTAGTTCAAAACAAAGAGCAGCACATTGTTACACAGAAATCCAGACAAAGACAGGACAGACCATTCACCTCAGCACTACGTCGAAAAAATGTTTTGTGGTCAGCATCAGGTTTTTCTTTAAATATTGAAATAATAAATACTGGTGAAACTCACCAGGAGGATGTGATTACATCTAGTAACTGGTATGAACTCTAACAGAGCTGAGACTCATTAACGCATTAGTCTAATTGACACAAAAATAAGTTACTACGTTGATAATCATGTTCATGATTTTTCAAGCAAAAATGTAAAACATTGTCTTGGTTCAGCTTTAATGGCGACAGGATTTACTGCTTCTCTTTATGTGATAGTAACTGAAAACCTACAGATTCTGGAGTGTTAGTTGGGTCAAAAAAACATTTGATAACATCACTGAGCATTAAGAACGATTGCAACCATCAGATTTTTCGAACCGCTTTTTATGCCTGTGATTTTGTTTTCCATGTTAGACTTTTAAGATCACATATCATTTATCTCATCTGAAGCGCATGACTTTGTAGATGTTTGTTCTCAGTCCTACTGTCTCACAGTCAAACCGCCACACAGTACTGCAAGAGCTTCTTAAACCCTGCTCGACCGTATGATTGACACATCATTACATCTGCACGTCGTGTGGACAAACATTGTGCACACCTGCATAATTTTTTTTATTCCAAATAAGGCTCCTATCTTTTCAAAAATATAAAAACTGCCACATTGAACTGAGGGAAATGTATGAAATGATGCACAAGACATCTTAATTTCACCATTAAATCTACAGCAGTGTCATGTAGCTGCAGTGACGTGTTGGAACAAGCATATACAGGGTAAATAATGCAGTCTTATTTAACAGCGTGGGCAAGAGTCCTGGAGACTGATTGTGAGTCGAGGACAGATGAGCACTAACAGCTGTTTTTCTTTAGAATATCTACACACTGGATTTAACCATGAGCCTACGTCAGTGCCACAAGAGCTACTGTACCACTGGAAGTTTTTTCTGTGTGATGTCACCTTGATGTTACTTTGTGTGAATTTGGCATTATTGTAATAGAACCTGCAACATTATCTGTACAGAATCATGTAATGTGTGTCTATAGTTTTCAATACAGTATTTGTATATATATATATATATATGTAATATTAAAATTCTCCCTGTCGTTATATACAGAATGAGTATGTACAGGGGCTTCAGTATTTACAGAAGTCCTGTGAATAATATCGCACTTTAAAAAGAAAGAGGATGGTAAAGCAGCACAGTGACTTCGAGGCCATGTGTAGTGGATGTTCTCAGGACATAATCTGGATAGGTCACAACAAAACCCACCGTCGTAGGCAAGCCTCGTCACCCCAGTTTTCCCTGAAACTGAACCCGTGATTCTTGTAAAGGTTTTGATGTGACAGCAGAGAATTTCTGGTCCCATGTTCCTATGTCATGCTCTTTTTATCCTCAGGTGAAAATCATGTGTAGTGGAAACTCCCCAGACCTCATAAAAACTATTCAGAAATATATCTGTATAAATACTCTCTTCAAAATAAAGACATATACACATATCCTTGCACTTGCCTCTGGTTCATTAACAGACTGAAAACATCGGCATCATCAGAAAGGGTTCCTATAAGCTGCGAAGTGGAGGTTGCTGAAACTGAAACCACACTGTCAGAGAAAAAGTGTGCTTGCTTTACACTGGAGCTGCAAGTTGTTGTTGTTTGTTTTTTTTTTGGATAAAATAGCACCTTTTTTTCTGGGAGTGTGTCAAGACTGTTTTCAGTTCTTCACCCTGGCAGGACAGGATGTTATAGCAGCGCAGGGCAGGGGGACAAAATGCTGCCTGTACACTCTGACAACACTTTGCCAGAGATGATTCTCCCATATGGAGCCTGAAGTGCACCACCGGAGTAAACGCAGCCTTTTATCTGTTAAATCACAAGCATTTGATTAATAAATCTAAAAATCTGTTAAGATACACAATAAAACCACAAAACCTTTAACAACAGCTCTAACTGTGTGTAAGCAGTATGACGGCTAAACAATAAAAGTACTTTATGGAGTGTTTGGCCATGAGCAGAGCTATGAAGCAGTGTTTTAACCCCCTGATCCACAGACGGTGGCGCTAACGCTTGCAGACAACACCTGCATGATAGTAGCAGACTCTGATGTAAATGAAAACTCTGAAAAACTGATGGATTTCTAGATGTATTTTGAAGAAGGAACTGGATTTAGTGTATTTATTGTGCTACATTCATGGCATATAATTAACAGCAGCCGACTGAGACAAACCGCTGACATCAGCACCTGACTTGTAATTCTGAGTTGAAGATATTGTGAATTTCTGACAGTGATGATAAATCCTGCTTGGTGAAAAAAACTATAGACGTCAACAAATGCATAACATTAGGCTCATTTTATAGGAGTCATACAGTACACGGTTTGTGTGCATCTGGTCTGCTACAACCCAACAAGGCAACTTTAAACCAAGTCTAACCCACAAAGCTGCAGTGTGGACTCTGATTGGCCAGGCCCCTGCCAAAATATAATAGCTGGCCAATCAGAGCTCTTGGTCCTGCTCTGAGTGCTGGACTTTAATTATTTATTTAAGGTATGGAAATGTTCTGGTGACACGCTCCAGGCTCCAGAACCTGCACATTCTTGTCTTTCTGTGGATTCAGCTCCCTGTTTCTGAAACTGAAATCCATCCTTATTTGAAAAACACCATGTGACTTTGCTTGCTGCCAAAAATAAATATGATTAATCACATGGAGCTTTTCATTTTAGCTCGCTAGACCTTTCATAAACTACAAATTCTATCTCATACACGTCCCCGACATCACTGACTGTTTTCTGAGGAAGTGTTTTCTCTATAGTTCACCTGTGGATACAAAATATGATTTTTTAAAATGCTAATCATATTATATACTCTGAAAATGTAAAGTATAATTAAATATTCAGTAACCGATATCTCAATGTAAATATAGAGAAACGTGGAATTGGCTGTTTAAAACCTCTTTGCAACCTGGTACTTGTTTTCCTAAATGTCTAGAACCTGCATTCCTGTTTATGCTCCATGACACCAATGATGCAACATCACAGAGTACAATGATAAAACACACACACACACACACCTTCATCATAATGGCACACTCACAGTGAACGCTCAGGTGGGACAAAGAATTCGGGGTTGTTGCCACCACATGCCAGAGCGAGGCATTTCACCGGATACCCCTGAGGAACGGAGCAGGAACCCGGGATGGGAGATAAACAGCGAGAGAAAGAAGAAGAATGCCTATGTGTTGGCAGGATGGATGTACAGTCCTGTGTTGTTCTTCCTTCTAAGGTTCACTCATGAGAAGCAGCAGCAAAGAGCACTCATTCGTCCCAGCAGCCTGCATCCAGTCGAGTGACGTTAAAGGCAATATTGCAAGTGAATAAAATAAGGCAAAAAAAAACATTACAAGGAAAAACAAACATGTTTCCAGCCAACATGAAATGTCCCCTGATGACACTGTTGCTAACACCTCACCTGATTGCAAGTGTGGAGATTTATTTTTGTTGCATGGACCTTATTTTCTGTTGCTTTATGGTATAGAAGAGCTTGCTTTTACAGGTGAGCCCATCTGGATCGAGAACAGGTGAGATGTGACGTGAGATCCAGAGTGGCCGGTGATGCTGATGTGATCCAGCTGGAGAGGTGATAGGTCAGGGAATGAACGTGTTTTAAATGACACGGTGCAGCTGTCACGTTGTGTTTCATTTAATCAGCCGGCGGAGGATCCCAGTGGAGTCATAGCACTGTGCTTTCAGCCTCCTCCTCTGACTCTGACTCTGCTCTGTCATTGGTCGACTCGAGCAGTGCCACTGAGTTCCTTAAGGGGCTGATGTGAGGCAAGTCAAAAATATCGTCCAGTTCCATGTTAATGGTGGGGATGTCCAAGGTGCAGAGAGAATCTGGCAGAGCAGAAACACAAACAGGATGAGCAGAAAGGGAAACAAAAATACTGTTAATGCAGGTAAAAATAAAGGCGCCGAGTGAAATGGGTCATTCTAGATATGGGTTCATCAATGTTGGATGATGTTACATACAGCATGTGGGCCATCAGAGGTCCTCAGGTACAGTATGAACAATTTTAAAAATGCATTATGGAGGTGCACAATATACCAGAGGGCTTATTACTAAAAAAATAAATCTTCAGATGAACTCAGTATTTTGTAAAAATGTCAGTATCGTGCACTCCAAATGCTTCATCTGATTCAGACATGATCAGTGACCACTGAAAAACAAAACACTGTCAAAACCACTAGATCAATGTAGTTAGTTATCCTCATGTACAAACTAATATATTGATGTAGGTTTGATACAAATAACCGGTTCTTCTTCAGCGTCATTTGTGAGAATGATGACAATCCACAGTGTAGCAAGTGTGATGGACAACAGACAGGAAGTGAGCTGAGTGAGGAACAGCAGTGGGCAACATTGTGGAGTGGAGTGGAGCAGAGCACGAGTGTGTGGGTGGGGTGGGGGGTAGCTGGAGCAGGGCATTATGGGTGGGAATCCTAAGGCAAGAAAAGGTGGGAGGTTTCTGGCCTGGTCTGCTCACGCTGGACGGTCTGTCTGACACGTCCACATATAAGCCATGCATCAGTCTCAGCCACCATGCAGAGGCCAACAGAACGGGTTAACGCTGGACTGAACACAGCCGCTATACATCTGTATACATAATGAGAGGTCATTCATTGGTATGTACAATCAGTTGTCAGTTTATTAGGTACACTTAGCTCAAACTAATGCAGTCTAATTCAACAGTCCTGTGATAAATCCTCCTTCATGAAGGTGATGATATTTTGTTTGAGGCTAGGCTAAATAGCAGAAACAGCTCTCTGTATAATGCAGTACAACTTAACAGCAGCACAACCTCCAGCTCAATCAACACCTCTCTGACACAGTTTGAACACAAATTGAACATTATCACCTTCATGAAGGAGGATTTATTGCAGGATTGCTGGAGTAGACTGCATTAGTTTGAGCTAGGTGTACCTAATAAACTGACATTTAAGTGTAAGGGGTGGCTCTAGAATGAGGCTGCTGTAGAGCGGTGAATCAGACAGAACCCAGGGCCAGTATTTATCAAACTGGTAAGAATGACACTACAGACGTCTGTGAAGTCCCAAGGTAAGAGTGAAAACGTTGCTGAAGGAGAGTAACGAGACTCAGTCACCGAGTGGCTTCCTCCTACTTACAGCTGAGTGTCACCTTTAAGAATATTTGTTTTAAAACATCTTGTTATTCCACAAGAACAAATCTAATTATCCTTTTTTTTAAATGTTCATTTTATTTGTGTGAAATTTCTATAAATAATTAAAATGTTAAATTAGTAACAAACTAGTATATTTTTATTTGAACATGCCTCTGTAACTAGGGTTGAAATAACGGGGAGGCTTCTGCTGGTGGCAGACGAAGTATGCCATAAACATCATGTAATGAGGAGAATTTATTAGCATACAAGTGTAGACAATGAAGACAACTGGACTGTGATTGTAAATCAAATCAATGCCAGAATTATTATTGTAGCCCTGAAAAATGCAAAACAACAACAAAGGAAAAAGTAGCGTAATATTCTATAATGTTTGAATGTTTTAGCAAAAACTAATATTTTATAATTATGCTGCTTTAGCTGAAGTATTATCGTGATGATCAGACAATGTTTGTGTGTTCGTACTGCAGTCATCCAGGACCTACTCCAAGCTTAAGAGTCTACTGTAGCTCTCTGACATTTAACAGCATTTTTAAGTCAAAAGAAGTTTGACAAATAGTTTCTGCTCCTATATTTGTCACTAAAGTCCAAAATGTTACTTTTAGCAGTTTGATAAATATGGCCCATGATTTAAAATCTGCATCCACTGGCAACCTCACCCCAGTGTGAGCACCATGTGTGGTCAAGATGACAGAGGGACTGGAGGGGTGGGAGGCGAGGTGGCAGCACAGGAACTCCTGCTTACCCTAAAAGTCCCTCTCACACCTAGAATCACACTGAACCTGCTGCCTCATACTGCTGTAAGTGAGACAATAAGGTCAATCGACAAGAGCATAAAATTAGATGAAAACATAATCAGAACCGGCTAGTGAGGTCAAAGGAATAGGTAACTAGAGTATAAAGGGTTATAACAGCTGGTACCATTAACTTGTAATAGCTGATGGTGAAACAATGCTGGCTGTGGATGTTTCCTTAAAGCATAGAAGCTTGAATCGTACAAATAAATTACATTCTTGACTTTTGCCATATTGTTTATGCAACAGTGTCATGAAACCATTAATAAAAGGGTGCAGATAAATGAAGCAAAAAGCACTGTATCTTTTTTGAAAATCTAATAAGGTACAAAGTCAAGTATAACTAAATACAAACTGCATAACCACAACATCTGTTACGGTACCTGTGGACATGCTTTCCCCAGGAGACAAACCATCCAGAAGACCTGTCGAGTGCTCCAGAGGCTGGGGACTGGTGCCAGGTGTGGTGGGGGGCTGAGGAGGAGGCAAGCTGGGCCTCTGCCGGGGCGGCTTGGGCGTCGGCCTGGTCTTAGTGAGAGTCCCAGCCAATGAGGGTGGAGAGGAGAGAGACGGGGTGGTTGCCGCCTGGGCCTGACCTGGGGAGCCAATGGTGGCGTATCCCTGTGGGTAGCTGAAGCCATATGGGGAGGGGGTGCTGGGCGGAGTGGGCGACAGGCTGACTGGAGATGGCTGACCTGTCGACTGGTCGGACATGGCTCCAGTCTGGCAGTAAGGGGCTTTAGGGGGGATTGGTGCCAGCTTCTTTGCTGTGGAGACACCAACATGAAATAACTGATCTCTGCAACATAAATACTACAAAACTGCAATGACAGTCTGCAAGACGGGGCAGTGCTTGAGGGCAACAGGAAGGTGGAAAATAACGATATGAGGGAGGAAGAGTGTTCTCAGCACTGCTCAGCTTGTGATGGCTTTTATTCTGGAGTTGAATGAATAATGATATTTGTGCAAAAAAAAAAGAAAAGTTGAAGCAGAAGCTGAGACCTTCTGTATCAACCTTTAGAAATTCTAGGTCGTACAGTTCCCATAATGCACAAGATCTTCCATTACAGCTTTCCTGGCTGTTAAATGCTCTCATCTTTCAAACTCTACAGGTTAATCCCCAAGTTCCTTATTTTATCCTTCCATGGTCCTCGATCCTCACTTGACCTGGAGGTCCGCCATGATGAAGGACATTTCAAAGCTTATTTTTGCTCTGAGGACCAAGGAGCAAGGAGGAGCTATAAACAAGAATACATGAGTGCATCCTTTGCAGAAGTCTGTTTTGGATTGACACACCCCTTTATTGGAAATCAGTTTGTGATTGGATGCTTCACATAAAAGCATCCAATTTCAGTTTCTCTTTGCATCTTATGTGGGTGGGACTAAAATGCAAGTGAGTGAAATGTGGATGTGATTAGAGACTTTGGGATTTACCTTCTGCTCCCTGTTTTCTAGACAATTGTTTCTGTCAAATCATTCTCAGATATGAAGCCCAACCTGATCCCGCACTTTAGGAAAGCTACACAGGCCTTCATAGAAATGTTTTTACTTCATGAATTGGCCTAACCATTACGGGTAAACTAACCTTTATGTGCAAAATCAGTGGAGTGTTCCTTTAATGGTCATCACTCTCCTTCACTTCTCACTAATCTAATCAACCCTTCAGATTCTCAAATGCATTTTCTGCACTGATCTGACTTAAAATGGCCTCATTTCAGTATTCAATAACAAAACAGCTTCTATTTGTGCATAAGACAATAACTAAATGATATATTTCTAACAATACTTTCTCTTTTTGCCTTTAATCTGTTTATTTAACCTTGTGCTACTTATATTTATTTAGTTATGATTTTTATACAGAAATGTCTGACCTGGAAAGATAAAACAGGCGAATGGCTGTGAGGTAACGTAAAAGTTCAAGCAGCCTATCCAGACAGTAACACACAGCCTTATTACCTCTCCTCAGGGAGTGTGGGCTGTGCTCCGAGTGCTGCGACTGTCCACTAGAGGTCCCTGTTCCCTGGATTCCTTTCTGTCCGATCACTGGAGAAAGCTCCTTGTTCTTCAGAGTACTGAGGAGAGAGTGAAGGAGAAACACACTCATGAATTACCAGCTGCCCTTTGCATTTCACTCGTCTTTGATAAAACCTCAGCTGTGTTTCCATAAATCTCTTGACATATTAAAAAAATATGAGTGCACCAATAGTCCAATGTCAAATTGCCAGAGTGACCACTGTTGCAGACATGTAGTCTATTCTGCGGTGCAGCAGAAGCAGTTCAAAAATCCCAAATAAACCCTGATGGCTTAATGGATTTTCCTTATTTTTACAGAGCAGTGCAGCCTGAATGCCAATGAGAAGAAGAGCCTGAAGGTCAAAACACAACAGTCCTCAGCTACACATCAGCCTGCTCTCACTTTCAGCAGATGAGGCATGAGTGGAGATTGAAGCTGCTGGGACCTGAAGTGAGGATGGAGAAAAGCAGGTGAGCATCTCTGGGATTTTTTCCATTCTCAAACATCATGATAATGTTTTTAACTAATGATGTTTTCTGGTTGTTTTGTTCCAACATGCATCATTGTGTTGCTTCTGTTCATGTTCAAGGTTTGCTCTTGCAGTCTACCACTCAGGGCTGACTGGGCCCACTGGTATGACTCATTAACGCCCACTTTATAATAGTATTCACTGAAAGCTTTGAATTTCCTTTGTTGCCTGGCAACTGGCTCCTGAATATCCTGGCAACATGGAAAGTTATGGATTGCATACATGGATATTACATTAAAGATGGATCTGATAATGGAGTTCCTAAAGAGCACTGATTGTATGATTGGCAGAGACAAACTCAAGGGGATTAATAAGACTAACAGAGAATTATAAAGGCGGGGATATCTTAATCTCACCCATCCCATTTTCTCCTTATCTCATCATCATCCCTCTCAAGCTTCTTTTCGTCCCTGTGGGGCCTCTCTTCATTTGTGTGTGAATTGTGTTACGAACGAGTTAAGCAGGGTTCTGTATTTACCTAGTCAGCTTGGCTCCTCTCTCTCGGACACAGGCACAGGCTGCCCGTGGAGGGGGGACAGATAAGGGAGTGTTGGGGGGTCTGGGGGAGCCCAGGAACAGATCGTGACGAGTGAGAACGAGGGGGGGTTTGATGTAAAGGGTGGAGCCGTTCGTTTCGGATGGGGGCGCATGCGGAGTGTCGGACAGGGAGGCTTGTTTGGGCAGGTGCAGGCAGCTGGGTTTGGGGTTGGAGTTGACATCAAGCTGCTGAGGGGATGGGCAAAGGGAGCGAGGGAGCAGGGGTGGGCTGTAGCCAGAGCGGCGCAGGGGAGGGGACGGGCCAGGAGGCACGGTTTCAGGGCTGGGAGCAACAGGACGCATACCCGGAGGTGCACAGCTGTAGAAATGGTGGTGACTGAGCGAGTGGGAAGAGCAAGAGGAGCAGGAGGAGGAAGATGGGGAAGAGGGGTAAGGGGGAGGCGGCCTCTCCTCCTCAGGGGAGGGGTAGGCGTAACAGGAGTCCGACCAATTGGAGGATGCATCATCCGAGCTGCAATGATAAAAATATCAGTTTTATGGGAAACTGAGGTGGTGTCCAGAGGCCGAAGGTGGATGAATACATTCGTTTCTAGAGATAAAGAGAAGTGGGACATATTGATCTACAAGTTTAAGTTTGATCTATAATTAGGGGGAAATAAGGCGAACTCTAATTACTGTGTCACAAAGAAAAAGGAGGGGCTCCAGGGGGAACAGCACACAAAATAAAGAATAGATGCTTGTGAAAATCTCTGTGGCTTTTAAATATCAAAACTGAAATAAAACAGAAAAGTCATCACCTCATCCATTGCAGGGCTTTGCAACAATGGACTGTTATGCTGTTAAAGATGCTTGGACTAATGGCAAAAACAAAACAATGTGTAATTCATGCACATGCAACAAGGAACCACTTCTACTGAACTAGGGGTGAACTCTGCTAAACTTTTTCAACATTTTCTAAGTCTAAAGAGAAGTGAAAACCTTCACTTGTACCACACGATATACAGTGTCACCAGTCAAGCAGAAAATTAACTCTGGAGGCCTCCACACATGGCTCTACAAATCCAGGGATGAGAATGTTTTTAAAAGAAGACACATTAAAAACTTAAAGAGCAGTCACAAAGTTTGACATGACATGCTTCATCAGAAGAGAGTTCACACAGAGGTGACGAGGTGAAAGGAGGAGCATTTCCTGTGGGGAAACAGCAAAACAAACACACACAAAAAAAAAAAAAAAAATGGGAAAGAAAACTACTGTTGGAACAAGTTGCCTTACCTGGCTCGGTCGCTGCTAGTGGGAGGAAGGGTGGGGGAGGGGGAGGCAGAGAATTCCCCAGGCTGCTCGGGGATGAGGGCGTCAGTGGGCGGGACAGGGGGATGCACGCCTGGTGGCGTGGAAGAGGTTTTACGCGTAGACGACGAGCCCCTGCGCGACACCCAAGAAGTGTCCATCACCCTGACACCCATGCTGCAGTGGGACAGAGATGCACAGCCAATCAAATCAAGGAGGGCGTGTGTTTGTGCAGCTCGGGGGGATTGGAGTTCCACACCCTAAACACATTGTCAGGGGTGAAGTGCTGCTGAAAAGGGATCCTTCTCTGTCATCTGTTCCCTGGAGCAGCAGCTAGTATCACTCTGCTTATGATCCTCAGCATGCAAGAACAGAGCAGCTGATCTACAGCCTCCTGCTTAAACTGATCATTTCCTGCATGATAATGATGCATGAGTGATGTAAAATGGTAAATATTTTAATACTGCAGCACAAAAGAAATGTGGATGAAATGGACAAGAAGAGGATGCACTAATAATCCCTTTGAGGAAAAGACTTAGCACAACAGGTTGACATTTTGGGAAACAGCCATATTCACTTGCTTGTATCCATCCATTCAGTATGAAGCTACAGGCAGCAGCTGGTTAGCTTGGCCAGTGCAGAAAAAAAGACATTTACAGACTAAAGGAACCTGATAAGAATGAGAATTTGTGCACTGTACAATATATTTTAGAAGCAGATTATATCTTTTCTCTATAAAAAAAAAAATCTAATGTCTAAAAAGTATGGTGGAGTAAAAAGTACAATATTTGCTTTAAAAATGTAGAGAAACGGATACATGAGGTAGAAAATGAAACAATCAAGTAAAATACAAATATCTCAAAACTGTACTTAACAGTACTTGAGTAAATCTATTTAATTTCCAGCCAGAGGTGCAGGTAGGTGAATTCTGTAGCGCTTTTGCTGAATGAGACAGCATCCACTTGCTTTTTAAGTTAGGCTTTTACCAATAACAGAGTAAAACAAGTCTGTTTCTGTATATGCCAACTATTCCTTTCATACAACAGGAAAACAGGAACCACGTTAACTATGTTGTCATCAGAGACTCAGCAACAAAAGGCCTTTGTGCTCATGGGTTAATCAAGTCTATCCAGTGCCAGAAACTGCAAAGATGCCACTTATGTAAACACAGAGAGAAAGGCCTGCTTTGTTCATGTTAAGCCCCCCCCAAACACACGCACACACACACACACAAAAGGAGTCCAAGTGTGTCACTTCAGGCAGGCCTGAGTGGAACATAAAACACACACATGATAAACAACAGGGAGACGCAGCTGATGAACAGACCAGTGAGAGGATGGCTGGAGGAAAAGGAGCTTTACTGTACCTTTGTATCTTCCTAATGCTGCATTGTTAAAACAGAGACAAACACAATGAGGACAGGAGTAAAGACAGGATGACAGAGTCTCCCCCCAGGCTCATTAACAGCATCATTTTCCAAGTGGCAGTGAAATTCTGAAAGGATAAAATTTTGAAGGCAAGAGCTGAGATGGAGGAGCAGCAGAGTGAAATAAAGAGGCTGGCCTGGCAGGGGGCTGCATGGGACCAGAGTCACGCTGAGCATAATGAGGAGAGCGATTTGAGGGGTGAAATGTGCTCTCCTTAAAGACCCAGAGAGAAAGTGTTCACTCCATTTTGCTCTAATTGGGTCAAAGTTTCCTTGATGAACAGAAGAAAATCCCCCTGAATAACAGGAAATGTGAGAGGTCTCCTGCAGTGTGTTCGGCAGTGATTCTTCCTTAAGTTTAATTACGCTGCACCGGCGACATGCTGGAACATTTCATTTACATGTCCACATACTTATGGCCATCTTTTAAAAAGCCCTTTAACTGCTCTTACTCTTCATTAAAGGTAGAATAAAACTTTATTTTATTCCCAGATTTGTTCGCACCCTGCAGGTGCTGCTCAGCTATCATTCTCTGACCAACATCTCTAAAAATAAACTCCCACTCTATGTAGTTTCTCTTCCCAGTACAGTATGTAGTACTCTGTCCAGACTACATATAAATTATTTTTACTGGCCAGATTAATGCAGAAGTTAAGTGCAGTGTGTGTCCTTCAGCTGGTCCTACTGGGCACAGAGAAGGGTAGGAATGATGACTTTTTTATTCTGCACTTTATGCAGAATGGATCCAATGTCATATAACCACTGAGCTACACTTACCAGAGCTAAATCTAAAACCTTTTTTTTTATATATAAAAACTAACACAGCCTCTCTTTCAAAGCCTTGCTCTGGTCCTGAAAAGGGTTCACTCTGTTTCTATTGAATCTTCAGCTCTATTGATCAGCACTCGCCTTGTCCAGGTTTAATTAGCCCAGTGACTTGTGGTCCCAGGCCTGCAGACAGCTCAGACTACCCACAGGGCCTGATAAGACCGAGGGTGTCTTTCAGCATTAGAGAAGGAGACACAGAGACAGGCAGAGAGAAAGAAAGTGACTGGCTTGCAGCTAATCCTCTGCAGCTTGAGAATTGTCAGATTCCTCATTTCACTGACTAAATATCATCTCCCTCTGTCTGTTGGACTCTTTTCTTCTCCCTTTTTGTCTTTTTCTCACTTCAAACCCTCTGACTACTCTCCACAAAGAGCCTGAAGGCAGGAGTGAGTGTATCATTCTGTCGACCTCATAGTGAAACTGAGCTTTTCACTGAGGTCACTGCCCACATGAAACTTGTGTAATCATCGGGGAATTCTCCCACTCTTACTCCACATTTTCAACTCCGTCAGCGGGCAGTCATGTGGAAGCTGGACATGCATAAAAAACGTTTGTCAGTCCAGCTGTCAGGTAGGTTGCACACTGAGTGAAGCTATGAGAACACCACAGAGGTAGAGGACAGCTGATCGATTCACAGGCAGAGTGATGTGACTGCGAGGTTTTTAGATAAGGAGGATTACTGGAGGAGTCTCATCTCAGCTCTGGATTACAGGGGTCATTTAATGATGTGCCACCGTCTTCATTCATTCCCTAATGTGGATGAGTGTTGGAGGAGCAGCATCTGTTCTGCAGCAGCTACATTTCCAGTATAGTTTTGAATTATATTTTTTATTATTACAAGAATACGGAACAAATTTTTTGTCCTCCAGAGACAATGTTAAGTGACTCACGGCTGGAGCACTTCTGCAGCATGGATGAGATTCTTCTAGCCAAGTCATTAGTACTAAAGATGAACAACTACATCAGAAAATCTGGCCTGCTGTGAAAAGTTAAAGCAACCACATCCAGTCACATGAGCAGCTGACAGTGTGTGGAAGCTAAAGAGCACACTGTTCACTTAAATCAGTTCACTTTTGGATTCTGGGTCAATTTTGGATGAATTCAACAACTATGTTGATTTGTTTTCCTCACAAATTCAACAACAAAGTGTTTTAATTCAGCTCACCTCTAACCAGCTTCTCCTCTACAGCAGCTGAGGCTCATTGGTGTAGTAGTTTTCAGGGCCAAAATAAAGGACAAGGCATAATTTCTCAGAAATGTAGCTGAAATCATTTAAACTGGTGGCCATAACATAAACCTACAGAACTGTTACAGTACATCATCCAGGAAAGCCCTGGATTTTCGATGCTGAGTAACATATTAAGAGATAATTTTAAATGCAAATTACAGTGGGGAGAAATCTTTCCAAGACTCGGGGTTACTCCTGTTTATTCTCTAATCCAATGCAACTATTGACAGTGTTGCTTTAAATGAGCAGCAGTGTTGCGATGTAAAGGAGAGCGATATAAGGGTCATACCCGTCTTTCTTATAGAACTCCAGCATCATGTTGTCTGTGGCGACGCTGAGCGGCCGTCGACTCTGGTCGTTCTGCTTACGATCGAGCTGATCCATGTCTGGAGACGGCATGGAGCTGTAGTTGGCATTGTGGTTAGTGTGGACGGGGCTGCCGTAGTTCCCTGTGACGTTAAACTCAATTTCTAAGAAAGACAAAGGAAAAGGATGAGTTACAGAAACAATTCTTATTTTGTAAAGTGCAGAAGTCTTGGTATATTTTCCAAAGCTATTTCATCTTTCCTCACCACCGGGGAAGAACCAGTCGGCGTGCTGGATAACGGGCTCAATGATGCCGACGATCTGCAGGGACACTGTCGTCATCATCTCTGTGATGTTCCTGCAGCGAGCAGAGGAGATGCTGTCTGATCATAAGAACTAACACTCAGGGAGTGATTAACACTTTCTCATGATATTACAGAAGCATTAAAACGATAAAACTGAAACCATTTCAGAAACGTAGGCTATTACAGTGGGCTAATTAAAAGTTAGAGATGGATAAAGACTTTATAAAATTTACAGTACATACACATATGGGATCAGTGTCCTTCACCCTCTCCAAACTGCTTAGTCATCATCATCATTGTACTACACTGTACTAGAACAACTGTCTCCTGGGGCCTGGTGCCTACCAGCCTTCTCATTATCAATGTGAAAAATACTCTTGTATCCAAAAATATTACCAGCAAAATATACTTGAACAAAATTAAAGGTACACACTAAGCCGAACAACCCCTTACATGGTGTTACGGTATACAGTATATAAGGCTGTGTTTGCTGATGGTTTAATGTGTGAGCTGCGTTTTGTTAAGGTTGGATGTCAAAACGCCAAACCGTACAAAATCATAAAAGCCCTGTGGCAGTGCAGAGGAAATATCTGAACCTTTGTATAAATTTTAATTTGTACAGTAACAGGTTGCAGAAAGGTCTGCCATCACACTGGCAGATACTGTATGTCCTCCACCATTTTATAATAAAGTACAAGTACATTCCTGGATTCGTGACCTTAGTTACTTCTACTACAGCTTGTTATTAGAACTTGTGACACTGTGGACTTGAAGCAGCATCATAAACATCAGCTGCCTGAAGTTTCCACTAAGAAAAATGAAAAACCAAAGTGAACTCTTGTCTCAGTCTGTCTGCTACATTCACTGAGCATAAAAAGCTAATTTCACTGCTAAACCAGAAAAGATACAGTGTGTTCTATTTTAAACTCGCTTTACTCTCTGTCCTCCTTTTTCCTCCATTTAAACCTAATCTTTCTCTTGTCTGCTGAACATATTCGTTTAACAACTCTGTATTACACAGGACGCAGGAGTAGTTTTATGTCTGTTTGCATGTAATATTAGCAGGCCTGTATTTGGCTAGCTGTCAGTAAAATATATTAGGTGCAGTTAAGTCAAAGTTCAAAGTGTTTATTTGTCATATGCACAGTTAGGAAACGTGTTTCCCTGTACAATGAAATTCTTACTTTGCCGTCCACATGAATGCCACAAAATACAAATGAAATATAAAGTAGATAAATAAGTAACAGAAAATCTAAGGCACTTTAAGCAGCAAATGCAGCAATATAATAAATAATAATAAAAAATATATATCCGTGTTGAGGCTGAGATTATTGTCCTTGCACCTTGACACCAGACTAGCCACCTTGTCCCCGCCAGTTAAATAGGGCAACTTAAAAGAGCAACTTAAAGGTACTATGCGACGTTTTTGACCACCACTTGTGCTATAGAGGCTTTTCTAATGAATGAGCTTTTGCTTTGTTTGAATCTTGTGCATGCACATGAGCACACACTGGAGTGCACGCACTGCAGCCAGTGTTTTCAAAGAAGATGTAGCTGGTTTTAAGTTGCTCTTTAAAGTTCATATAGTTACATACAATAGAAACCACAAAGCTAAGTAAATGCTGTACTGGATGCCTGATACTGTGTCACTGCCGTCTTACCCTTCATCGTGGGTCCACAGCAGGTTCGGTCCGAGCACAATAGCAATGTTTCCAGGCGTCATCTTGTTCACATCTTGGTACTCAGTCAGCTTAGAGAGGAATTTGATCAAATATCTATTGATAGAGATGCAGGAAGTAGGTCAGTCAATGAAAACTACTTGAAATTTGCAGATTCTTAAGTCCAAAGTGACCTGTGTCAACCTGTGTAGGAAGAAAACAGCATTTCATTACTGACTGTTCTGATCACATTTGGTCTTTTTCAAGCCAAGTGACATACAGTATATATATGTACACACACTACCCGTCAAAGGTTTGAGAACACCCCCATTCCTCCAGTTTTCACAGACATGTAAGTAGTTTAAGTTCAGTTATTAAACTTAAATGGTACAAGGCTAAGAAGTAAACTGCCAGAGGTAAAAAAAAGAAACACACAGAGGACAATCTAAAAGTAAGAGCTACAAATATGTCAACAGGGGCCTGTGTTAATTTAGCCATCACCTAAACTACTACAACTTGCAATGCTTATAGTAAACACTTGAATAATCTAGGGCCATGATGTAGTTCAAATAAAATTAAAAGATCACTTCATGCAAAACAGAGTAAGTCCATCTAAGCACATCAGATGTTATAATAACGTCGTATTATAAAGTGAGAGTCCAAAAGAACGGCATAATGCAGCAAACAGAAAACAAAAAACCCCGATCTGGCAATACATAATTTATTTTCACCAAGAGCATCTGATGTTGAGGTGATAAGGTGCTTTAACTGGTTGATCCAGTTTGACTGGACAATCATAAAGCTATGCACTCCACACCTACCATACAGTGGGTACGGAAAGTATTCAGACCCCTTTAAATGTTTCACTCTTTGTTAAATTGCAGCCATATGCTAAAATCATTTAAGGTCATTTTTTTCCTCATTAATGTACACACAGCACCCCATATTGACAGAAAAACACAGAATTTTTGACATTTTTGCAGATTTATTAAAAAAGAAAAACTGAAATATCACATGGTCATAAGTATTCAGACCCTTTGCTGTGACACTCATATATTTAACTTAGGTGCTGTCCATTTCTTCTGATCATCCCAGAGATGGTTCTACACCTTCATTTGAGTCCAGCTGTGTTTGATTATACTGATTGGACGTGATTAGGAAAAGCCACACACCTGTCTATATAAGACCCTACAGCTCACACTGCATGTCAGAGCAAATGAGAATCATGAAGTCAAAGGAACTGCCTGAAGAGCTCACAGACAGAATTGTGGCAAGGCACAGATCTGGCCAAGGTTACAAAAAAATTTCTGCTGCACTTAAGGTTCCTAAGAGCACAGGGCCCTCCATAATCCTTTAATGGAAGACGTTTGGGACAACCAGAACCCTTCCTAGAGCTGGCCGTCCGGCCAAACTGAGCTATCAGGGGAGAAGAGCCTTGGTGAGAGAGGTACAGAAGAACCCAAAGATGACTGTGGCTGAGCTCCAGAGATGCAGTCGGGAGATGGGAAAAAGTTGTAGAAAGTCAACCATCACTGCAGCCCCCC